>NC_134365.1:198167374-198472477 GCF_035582795.1 Mycteria americana
GGGCAGCTGACGCTATGAAGACGAAAGGTCTGATTTCTCAGCTGCCTGTTCCAGAGCCAGTAGCTAGGACTATTAGAAGTTTGAATTGCATAGCCACTCAGATTTGTTTTTGGCTGGCTCTTACCCTACCTTCCACCTACCCATGTAATTCAGCATGCCATAAACAGGGGTTTTGTCCTCATTACCAGGTAATTAGGTTCTCCCAAACTGCTAGTCTGTGTCTGGCTGCCTGGCTCCTCTTTGTCAAATCCTATTCACAGCAGAGACATTCAGAAGTTGAGGAAGGCACACTGCAGTGCTCATGATACTTTTCCTTTCCAGAGGCTCTTTGCAGGGTTGAAGCGATGCTGAGCACTTGCACCCTCTGATACGTTTACCATGAGACCAAGGAAGTTACCCCTTTGCTGCCCTTTCCATGCCTCGTTCACCAGCCGTTCGGGGAGGGGAGAGCCGTTCTCCTGGGCTGCTTCCCTGAAGCTGTTGGCAGGCGATGCAGCCTGCAGCCCGAGGACTCCTAGGCAAGTCGAGGCACTCGAGGTGCAGGGTGTCCTGTGGCCAGTGACCTGCGGAGCTCCGTCAGCACCCCGCCAGAGCCAGCCGCAGGAAAGCGTGATGGGTGGCGAAGGTGGCTTGCTCCTTACCCTGCATTTATTTAGCAGTAGAGAGAGAATCTGAGAGAAGAGAGAGAAAACCTAAACCTTTAGGAAGGGGATGGTGAAGGAGATCACAGCCTATATCAGCAGGAGGTGCTGCTGCGCACTGGTCATGTTTTGTCTGCAAAGTTATTTTCAAGCTCTGGGCGCAAACAGAGCATGGCTGCAGTTACGGAGATGTTGGCTGGAAGGGATCTCTGGAGGTCTCTGGTGCAATCTCCTGCTCAAAGCAGGACTATTACCAAAGCTAGATCAGGCCAGCCTTGCATTGTCTAGCCAAGTCTTGAAAATCTCCAGAGAGGATTCCCCTCTCTGGGCAACTGCTCCGGTACAAAGTTTACTCTTCTGGTAAACCTTTTATGTCCTACCTAAAACTCCCAAGCCACAACTCATGGCTGTTGTCCCTGCTGTTATTCTCTGGCATTACTAGGAAGAGTTTGGCTCCAAGGCGTTTGCAGTAGCCCTTTGGGCAGTTGTAGGCAGTATTAGGCAGCTGTTAAATCAGCCCTTAGCCTCCCCTTCTCCAGAGTAAACCAGCTCAGGTCCTTCAAGCTCTCCTCCCAGGCTGTGTGCTCTGGGTCCCAACCACCTTGGTAACCTGCTGGACCTTCTCCAGTTGCTCCATAGCTCTTTTGAACTGGGAGGCCCCAAACTGGGTAATATTGGATATTATCCTGCAGCCATTACTCAGATACCAGCTCTCTTCATCCAACTACCTCCTCTTTGCTGCCCTTCCCACAGGAGGAAAGCTCCTTGTTACCACCCGCAGAGCTAACTTCCGTGCTTTTCTTTCCACTTGTTAGCAACTGTGGACACACAGCATAGGCACAAAAAAAAAGTCAGTATGTCCAAAGAGCTCACATCTTCTTGCACAGCTTTACAAAGCAGTGTTACCTTCCCACTACCACCTTGCCCAACTTAAAAAAGCTTGACCAAAAATATTAGGCTGCTCACGTGCCAAGAACACTCTCCGCCATGTTCACTAAGATCATCTTATTTGTATTTCCTCCTTTACTGTATTACATAGACTTCCTTGTACTCATGTACTTCATACATACCTATTATATATACTTCAGCTGTGAACTCCCATGGCGTAACTTCTCACTTTCTGGGTTTGTGGGGTCACTAGCTCAGCGGGAACCTGCTCCAGAGTCAGGGCTCCTGCGTATCACAGCAGCTACTGTTAACGGGAACATGCTTAATACTGAAAGCAACAGAATGATGCCCTGGTTGGTGCTTTCCAGCATGTGCTCTAGCTGCATCTGTGAAAAACACAGATGAAAGCTAATTTAAGGGAAGAAGAAAGCTGTGGTATAAAACACAATCCTGGAAAAGTAATTTTCAAGTGACAATGATGCTCATGCTGTGAGGTTACAGAAAAGAATCGATTTTGCCAGAAGAAGAGTCTGCGATTTCCAGAATGTTAGCAATCAAACACACTGCGTAACTGAGAACAATATGTGTGTAGCTCAGATCCCTATAATCAGAAAACAGCTTGTTTCTTCCAGGCTTCAGCATGCAGAAAAAAACCCCAACCCATCACTGATACACACTTGAGCAGAGATTACAACTGGCAGAACACTAACGATCCCTGCCTCTTGTAAATCATGCCTGTGAGCATCCTTATGAAATTGTGACGGAGCAGTGGTCCATATGGCAGGTGGTGTTCCAGGTCACCCGTGAGACCATTCTGCAGCACAATGTCATGGTTTGTCAGCATAGCTGAGCTTGAAATGGTGAGGGGGTGCCTGGTTCATGCATTACTGAGATTTTTTTGTTACCTTTTGTAGCCACAGAGTGAGAATTATTTCTCCTAACACACCAGCAGCGGGGGAGGAGGTGGGAGAAGGCTGTACGTGACTGCCACATTGAGCTGTTAGCATGAAATGCATGCATAAAGCTACAAGCAAGCCAAAAATTCTTGAGTCCTAAGCTCTTTTCACATCAGGCTGGAATTTGTGTCACGTCTGCGCAGAAGCCAGTTACCAGAGAATGCTGTAACCACGACTGAGTGGTACCAGGTGTTTGTATTTTATCTTTAACAATCTGTATTACTCCACTTCCTTAAGTGCTACAAAGAGCTTACAAGATAAAAACCAGGCAAGAGAGCAGGGACAAGTGCCCTGCTGTGAAAGGGAAAGAAAAACAAAAAGGAGAGGGCAAATGTCTACTGGCAGCAACTAAGGACACTTTGGCTACACAATCCAGCCACCATGGCTTGGTAAATCAGTTAAGCCACAGAAACAGTTGGAAAGGGACAAATTCAGCTCCAAATTTGGACACCCTGGTTTTGGGGGTGTACAGTATGAGCTGGGTGTCTGACCTCCTCCTATAGCCTAGTTGGTACAGCCATACCCTTGCAGCCGGTGCACCACTCCACTGTCTGGAGGGTTTATCACGTGCCCGTTTAGAGGTTTCTAATGTCTCCTGAGATCCCCTGGGGCATTCCAGATGTTTGTTTGGGAAGGTAGGTGGAACAGCAGACCTGGATTAAGCCCCCGTCAACCCAGGCAGTGAAGCCAAGGAACAATTCAGCTCCCCCCAAAGCAGGCATCCCTGCTGACCGGCCGAGCCCCCTCCAGACAGGGCTGGCCAGACCAAGCGGGTCTCCAAGGGCTGTGAAGGGAGCTTCAACACCCAGCTCGCATGGAGACACCCACAATCAGCTATCCAAGCCTGACCGTATTTGTGGGACCGTGGAGCTGAATCCCCCCTGTTTACACTCTCTTAGAACTCCCCAATTGCTAGGCAAGGTGACTTAGCCTAGACCTCTCTCAGTGAGACATTTGAACACACATGGAGTAGGCTAAGAGAGTGAAAATGCACAGTTACAGCATATTAGTTAACGGTTTGTAATTTGTTAAATTGCCATTACTTGAGTCTCCATCTGATCTACAAAGGAGAAAGAACGAGAACGAAGACCTGTTCTTGTGAAGCTGATTTCTTCTTCCCAGTTCTTCATCTCTAGTTTTCAACCTCTCATTAAAAGGTCAATATTTGATTAAATAAAGACTTAAGTAAATATACCCACTATACAAAAATTACATTAGCAACCATGCATGTTTATAACTAGGTCTGCTCTCCCTAGTTTAAGCCAACTACTCCAGGCATGTTTAACCCTGGTTTTGTGACACCTCGCTTGTCCTGAAGACCTGCCCCTCCCTGCCACAGAGCTGCATCCCTGGGCAATCACAATGCTGTTCAGATAAACAACTGGCTTGTGATGGATGACAAAATGACAAAACATTTCTGTATGTCCTGTCACCATATGACGTTACTGAGACCCAGCGAACCGGAGATTAAGTAACGTCTGGGACAAAACGATGCTTGTGCCACCACTGTATCATTTTCAACAATTTTACCTTACTAACTAGCTACTAACCTATGCTGTTACTAGGGTGCTTTTGTTTCTATACTCTTCCTTATGTCCCTGAGCCACTCAACCACAGATCTTTCTTTTTACTGTATTTATCAGTTCCCTTCACTTGACAGCTTCTAATTTATATCAGTTTACATTTTTTATGATGTTTTCAATTCTGTCTAATCTCTGCCCCTTTAGGACACACAAACACACCCACACTATCTGTTCCTACTTCGGTCCAAAGTTTCTTTTCCCATTTTCCTTGCTCACAGCTCAGACATTTCTTTCATTTTGACTCTGTCCACTTCCCTGGAAACCCAGTGTGGCTGTCCAAGAATTCTTCCTTCTTCCAGATGCCGTATAGTGGGGAACGTCTTCACTTAGGAACTGCATGTACTGTCCTGCTTGACAAGCTATTATGGATTTATAAAGACTTCCTTATCTTCTTTGCTCCCTCATGAAGAGACTTCTCAGCCAGAGATTTCTCAAGATAACTGCATGATAAAGGGCCCAAACCCAACCCCTAGCCCTGAGTGACACAGTTTGGTTTTTGGCCACTCTGGCTTAGGGCTAGCTCTATCTACAGATTCTTCTTGGAATGTGGTGGCTGGAGTAGTCCCGAAGAGCCAGGGTATAAGCTATCATTCACTGCTGTAGGTAGTCAGGTCTTCCAACCGCCTCTTATTTTCCAACATGGATGCAACCAGAGGTTGCAGAATCAGGAGGCAGGCAGCCCTTGCTGCATCTCCAGCAGACACGTCTCACTAAGCCTGTTCAGCCATGTGGAGGACAAACAAATCAACAACAATAAAACACATTTAAAATATTAGTCATTGGTTTCTTCTGCTTCCAAAGAACTTGTGCAGTTTTGGCCTCTAAAACTCCTTTCTTGGCTGTTTCTGTTGCCCTGTGAAAAATGGCATGTCTGGGAGGAAGAAACAGTGGCTTGCCAGTCACAACTTTTCCAGCAGCCATGTCCTTCCTGAGCCACGCTGTGTCACACCTGGTCCAGGACAGCCCAGTGGTGGCAGGGACATATCGTGCTGAGCGACCCAAGACCACTTCAGTCACAGGCAGTCGAAACCTGCTCCATTTCCAGCCCTGCCAGGAACGAATGGCCATGGTGTGGAAGAGGGCAGCACATGACGCACAAATACATGTTGGCCTCTCTGTAACTCACCACCTCTGGTGAGTGTCACAGCCAGAGGAACGTGGCACTTGGGTGACAGAGGATACGGTCTGTGGCATGGAGCCTGTCACAGCTCGATTGACCTTGGTCAGGCTCTGTTGAACACAAAGGCACTGGGGACACATGGCAGCACGTTGCCCATGGATGAGGTTTTGGATGAGGACACAATTCTCCAAGTGCTTCTAATTACTGGGGGTGACCAGAGTTTATAATTATTACCAGTCAAGCATTGTTCCCTTATCTGAACGTTGCTAGCATGAGTTATTCTGACATTTAGTCATTTTTCTGAATTTGTAAAATTGGACAAGCCTTCTACAAGGAACTGGTACCACAGATGAGGAAGGGGTCACAAGGACAAATTTAAGCTCTGTAAACTACTTGCCACTACTTATCCTTGCCAAGTGTTTACTCCTTCCTTTAAAATCTCCTCCCTTGGCCATGAGCAGCATGCAGCTTTTCAGTACTTTTTCTTAGAAACCAGAACAAACATTCATGTTGCAACCGATGCTCCAGGGAGAGACTAATTGCAAGAAAATGAGCTCCAAAGCAACAGCTGGTCTAACAAAACCAATCAAAAAATGTCATTTGCTGCAGAATCTGCTTTTATGTGCAAAAATGCACATGCTGAGAGGTGAACGTGTAAGGTCCTACTTTCTTCCTTAGGGACGTGGTGTCCTGGAAAGTCCCTGAGCAACTTTAAGACCTGAGCTGCCAGTCTCTGGAAATCTGAGGCAGCAGTTGCTGCCCTCTGGACCCCCAGCTCTGACAGGCAGAGGCAAATGTGTGGGGCAAGACTTTGCTATAGCTCTGACCACGCGTCTCCCCACACCTCCCTCGTCTCTCAGCATCGCACAAGAGGGTGGGGATGCATGGGGCACGCAAGGCGCAGGCGGCAGGGCAGCACCACCCACGCCATGGCCATCTCTCTGCCCCCGGCATGGAACCGGGCTGTGGGGCCGGTTGTGGGGCTGAGCATGTCTGATTCTGGGCTTGGGGAACATGGTGTGAAGGAGTGCAAGGCTCTTCTTGTAGCCCTGGCCCCCTCAGCATAACAAAATGAAAGCCGTAACCCACAAATCTATGCCAGGGAAGACAAATTGCAAAAGAAAATGAGTACAACTTGCTCCCATGGGAATTAATGGATTTGTGTGTGTGTGTGTGTGTTAAATTCACTGGGGGAGCTGTAAGAGAGAGATTGTGTTAAAAGGATATTCCATAGCTACTTAGCCATGTGCCTAGTGTACATGGAGAAGCAGTGCTAGTGCTCTAGACACTTGCCTGGGGTTTTCTATTAATATATATCTCTCTATATATAAATATGTGTTCATTTGCTTGAATTCTTCAACTTTTAATATTAAAATCATTCTGAATAGTTACAAAAGTTATAAATCGTTCTGAATTCAGAGACTTTTTGTGCCTTGATAAACTACCAGCCCGAGTTTGCAAGTGTGTTGACTGCCTATGGTTAAACTATTTTCTTTGTTAAAAAAGGAATTACAAAAACCTTCAACAGATTCACTACCTTTTACTTAACATTTATTCTACTATATACTGTCATCAGTCATTTGCTGATGGTTATCAAACATTTCCCTTTTTTTAATGTGTGACTTAGTCTGCTGCAGGAGCTTTTATGCTGTTAATGAGCAACTGCTTTTTTTTTCCTGCAAAATACTTCATGAACTATTTTAGATATACGGAAAAATATTTCACCCTGAAGGTGGCCAAACACTGGTACAGGTTGCTCAAAAAAGCTGTAGAACTGCCGTCCTTGGAGATATTCAGCACTCGATGGGATGTGTCCCTGAGCAACTTGCTGTAGCTGGACCTGCTCTGAGCAGGGATCAAACTGGATGACCTCCAGAGGTCCCTTCCAACCTGCATAATTCTATGATTTTATTTTATTTTAAAAATATAACCTGGGGGAGATAATTTATTTTAACTGAAGAATTTCACCAAAGAAAAATAGAAAAGACACAAGTTGTGAGAGTTGCTAGTTTAGGGAATTGAGAGCTCCTGGTGCTGCTGTATGCAGGAGAAGCAGAGAGTACGTTTAGTCAAGGTGATTTATTTCAATTAAGGAAGAGCAGATACCTACATTTTTCTTTCCATGAAAGAAAAAAGTAAACCAAAATGCATTGTAGCAGTTTCTGGATCAGGAAGAGAGCTCTGCTCTGCGCAAACTGAATGACAGCTCCTCTTTCCGGTGACAACATATAGCGTGCAATTTCATGACCTCTGCCTCCAGCACATAAATACAAGTGATGGAACAGGGGTTTTCATTTTTCAGTAATTGCGTATACCTTGAGTGGAGTTTTACATCTCTCACCAACAGTATCACTTTATTTTCAAAATTATTCCTTTAAGCTATCAATCAGCCCTAAATTCAAGCCTGGCCTAGTTCCTCCGTGACTGCTAGCTGTGTTACTACATCTCCCAAACTTCACTGACCAGGCAAGAGCTAGAGGCTCCAGAAAGCCCCTGCATGGGGAGTATCTGAGAAGACTATTACTTTGCTGTTGGCTCAGAAACATCTCTTTGTTGATTTAGCCCCAGCCATCATTTAGCTATTCTCAAACCAGATGGTTCCCGGAGATTTTTCTTAAAAATGTCATCGTTAATTCATGTGCTACCCTGGGCTGAGGGCAGGAGCCGATCAGTAGCCTCACGTGGCCCCATGGGGCTGGATCCCCTGGTCAGGCCACCCGTGCATTTCCAGGGTCCCTCCATGTGCGCTGTGCCATAGGGGACCTGAGAGGACAGCACATAAAGGGGAGAGAGGAGTGCTTTTCAGGCACATTTACCTGCTTTACAGTTCACAGCCTTGATAGCATCCTCTCTGGAGGCTTAGGGGCACCAGAATAAGACCGGGCTTTCCAGGATGAAAACCTTTTTCATTTCTGCCTTTATAATGCAGATAACACCCCTTTAACTGCTCTTTAGCTGTGACGATGTTGTAACTATGGCTAAGAACAATCTCCGTCACACAAACCTAAGCCTTCCTCTTGCTTGTAGGAGAGTATTTAACTTCCTTAGTCAGATCATCCCACCCATGTGAGACCCAAGTACAGTGCAGATAATTGCCTTATAATCCTTAATGATGATAGCTTGTTTAATGGTCAACCGAACCAAGCACAGGAGAGTGTCCCTTGCCAGATGTCTCAGCAAAAAATACAAATTATGAGTAGATAAACTTTGATGAGCTTCCAAAAAATCAGGTTAACTTGGTGTAGCTGATGAACAAACCCAGTTTCTAAATTCTTACAGTCTTTATAGGGAGCTTTCTTCTTAGGAGCCAGCCCGGGGCATGATGCATGTTATCTCTAAATACTCATTCACTGAAGTCTTTGCAGGATCAGGCCTGGGCTTCATGTTTCACCTGGAAGAAATCTGTCTACTGACAGAGAAAAGTTGCTGGAAATAAGCTCCAAGAGTGATCACAGTTTAGGCAGTACTGGTGAAGAGGCCAGCCTCAAACTGTCTGGAACTGGGTTTTAGGAGAAATCACCAAATATCCAGTCTTTGCTAAAATTCAGATTATAATAAAATTGCATTAACTACTATAGCAGCAAGTGGAGGAAGAAAAAGATTTCAGTACAATAAGACATTGCTTTGTATAGCAAAATAACCGCGTGTCCTTATATTTACTGTGAAAATTGATGGGAGAAAATGACACAATCACGGCCAAACACTAAAATATGCATCTGAGGCAGCGTACCTGGCAGGCACGTCACCCTCTGCCCCCAAAACAGCCACAGCCACTGCTCTGTCCCCCGGGTCCAGCGAGCCGCCCCGAGGCAGCCCCGCGGGGGTAGCTGGGTGCCCCGGTGCAGGGAGAGCCGGGGCTGAGCACTGCGGCGGGGCAGAGGGAGCCTCTGAGCACGGCATTCCCAGCCAGCGATGGAAAGTGTAAAAATAGACCTCAGCTCTACAAAAATAGTTCTCAGTTCATCATAAAGAAACGCCTTCCCCTCTTCTGAAACTGCAGAGTTGGTCTGAAGGAAATGAGTGGAAACTTGCTTTACAAAATGTTAGGCAATAGGAAAACGTGCAGCAAGTGATAACAATGAAGTTTTTTCTTGCCATTCGTTCTTTGCTTTGTAGACTGAAATCTGAAGTGTCACAATTTGTAAGAGCATTCTGACTTTTGATTTATGTTACGAAGTGTGTAATCAGATCTGCTATTTACCAGTGACTACACGTGCTGAGGAACATACCTGATTCCAGCTGGACAGAGGATCTGATTTCTGCAGAGCTGATGCTTCTTCAGTGTAAATATTCTCTTTATAAGGTAATGGCCAAGTATTATATTTCTGCTTACATTTTTGGACAAAAGAAGAATCCTTATAACAAAGCTTTATCTGCAGATCTGGAAGTCCACGCATCTTGCTAAAAACCAATGTACCTGCTAGCTGAATTTCGGTACTAAACTATAAGCCCTGCTTCAGAATAGTTGGATTACATTCAAGGGCAAGAGGTGCAAAAAATTTGATCGTTTATTATTGGCAGGTTAAAAAAATATGTAACTCTGACCTTGCCACTGAAGTATCATCTCAGATACTATGTTTAAATAGCTGTATGTATACAAAAGCACACATGGAATCACTTCAAACTAATATCAAAGTAAGAGAGAAGAAAGCTTGTCCAATATTAAACTTCTCAGTGTCATGCAGTTAACCAAAGAGCATAAAACCCCAGAAGCATCTGCTATAAACTGTATTTGTCTGTCACTACAATGCTTCAGGGAAAGTAATGATGTGGCAGGGTGAGGAGAGTGCTCCCTTTCAAGTAGAGCACCCAAAACCAATTTCTTCTTTTGTAGACATCAGAAGCCCTCGCAGATTTGGGATTTTGAGGAACAGAGAAGGCCACTTACAAAGTCTCTTCTACACACTTTCCTCCAGTCCCTGTGCACCGTTCTTCATTTCACAGCTCTTCAGTATGATCATATGCAGCATAATGTTTCCATCTGAATAATTTGCAAGCTAAAAGCACTCAAGAAGGATATGACAACATTTGCAAAGATACAGATGCAAGATGGTTTTCACTAGGCCATTGCAAGGTACTTTTTAGTTCAAGCTTACTTCTGTAGGAAATTACATCCTCCAATAAATAGCTACTTCAAATATAAATCAGTTTAGTGAATTATGAAGTGTATTTTTATGCTTTATTTGGGTCTCCAAATCTGAGTTACTACTTGCTTAAATCTTAAGAACACGGGAAAAATAGCTGGCAAAAAGCGCGTAAAATAACTTCAGGTCAAGCAGTCAGCATTCGCGACAACGACCAGCACATGGCAATAGCATTTGAGGGGAATGCATTACTGCAGCCCAAATGATCAAAAAGACAGAATAGAAAATACATATTGTTTAAGAAGTCATTTTTTATTTTGACATTTGTAAAGAATACTAATGGTCTGCTTAAGATGATTTCTCTGTAGACTTCATACTCACCATGGGTAGTGAGTATTAGAGCCCTATTAAACAAAACATCATCAGTACTGCTATCAGCTATTATTTTGGAACAGAACATTTTTTCTGGTTGTGAGTGTGTTTTTTTAAACAAGGGGAGCATATTTTATGAAAAGGAAAACAACATATAATTGAGGTTCTGTTACCCAAGCCATCCCTCAGCTAAAGTCACACAGAAATGGAGAGGCTTAAGAAATCATTTAAGAATACAGCACGATTCTTTCCAATTATCATTACAAGAGCTAGGTAGCTGAATAAAAGGCATTTGATGAAGCTGTTGTCCGGCTTTATCCACCAGCCTTTGAAAATCTTGACAATACTGTTAATTTGTGTTCCCAACTCTCAGGATCTTAGTGCGATATAATGGATTAGGTATTTATCCTCTAGAGTCAAAGGAAAATGGAAAAAACACTTCTTCCATTAGAAAGATGAGGAACATCAGGTATGTTCCTCTACTTGTCCTTGTAGATACAAGGAAAAACCTGAAAGTATGATCCAGATTACTTAAGAAGGAAATCGATTTTCAGATTGAATGGTTTGGAAGAAATTAATTTTGATCCAATATTATGATTTTTGGAAGGTAATTTATGTTGTGGAACAGCTGACACTGTCAATACCAGATTTATTTTTAGCTAATCTCATCATTCTTTGCAAAAAAGAAAATCAGCCAAAATGAGTAAAGAATAAGAAAACTTTCTGGTTTTCCCCTCCCAACAAACAAGATGCAAAAATTAGTCAAGTAAGCAATGCTGTTGCCATAAAAGATAACAAGGAGAAGAAAATGCTTGATGACTGAGGCAATTTAATATAATCCTATCTGTTGCATTTTACTTGCAGCTTATAGTCCACTCTGAAAAAAGCTTTTAACAATTTCTCTTTATCGCTCCTGCACAGACTGGTATTAAAACCAAACAGAACAAAACACAGAGAAAGCTTGTAAAAAATGCAGATTCTAAAATAATCTTCTGTATGCTTTCACTTCGAAACAAATGATACTGATAACTTAATGTCCTGTATCATTTGTTCTACATTTTTCCAGCCATGTACAAACTTTTCCTGATAAGCAGTGATTATTATAATGGTATAGTTTTTATTAAAGAAGAAAAATAAGGATTCTTGCCCATAAAATGCAGATGTGGTGCTACATCTACACCTTTCATTGACAAACCTGTAAAAGGGCAACTGAAAAAATACACATTTCCTGTGCAACACTTTCAGACTGTCTCATTTTCAGTATTTCCTCATCATTCCTCTGTAAGACCTATTTTTCAATGCAAGAAAAGTTTTCAAGGACAAGACTAAACCCAAAAATAACATCGACTCTTGGAAAAATCAGCTTTGTCTATTGATCTCATCCAAGGAATGATAAACGTCTTAATGAGACACACTTTTTTAAAAAAAGGGCTTTTGAATGCTTGTAGAGTATTGATTCCTTCAAGAAGAAGAGCATGTTAATGGGCATGGAGCTACTCAACAGGGAAACTGAACCTGTAAAAACTCCACTAATTGTAACTCACACTTCTTGGCTACTTTGCTGTGAGTCTGTGGTTTTCCAGAATTAAAATATCAATGTAAGCTGTTGCATTTGTATGTGCAGATAACGGGTTGCAAGTTTAGCTCTATTGAAGGGATGCTCTCAGCTGCAGGCTCCAGGAGTGCCTTTCAAGCTCAGGTGCCCATCACAGTCACGTCCTGGCTCCATGCTGGCGCGAGTCCCATTGCCTCCCAACAAGTCCTGGCCAAAGCCACTATGGCACCTCACTGCAAGTCCCTGACTGTGATGACGGGGGACCCAGACCTCAGAGCACTCTTCCTCCCCACGGCACGACTTCAGGATATTGAATCCATTTAAAAAGTTACTTACAACTCGTTGTTGTAGGTTACAACCATGGGCCTGGTATCACTCTGCACATCTGCTGGACTAATAATGGCAGATTTAAAACGCAGCCTGCCAGCTTTCCTCTTTTACAACTTCTACCAGAAGTCATCTTTTGGAACACGAAGGTGCCACTGCAGGACACGGGACATGGAAGAGAAAGCTAGGACGGGTGGTGAAGCACAGGTTACACACATATTTGCATGAGCAGAAAATCTCTCTGACCATGCTATTGCTCTCCAGCTGCCAAAGATAGGACCCATCCCAGGGGAAGCAAGGAATTTTTGTTCCTTTGAAAGTTTATGAACTTACTGCTTTCAAGGAACTGTTGCTGTATTTGTACCATGAAAAATATAGATCTATCGTCTTTTTATCTAAACTTCTATACCACAGTCACATCTATTAAAAAGGCAGAGAGGCTGAAAAGCAAGAAAACCCACCGATTATAGGTTGCATATAAAAGTGTTATTTCTTAACAGACTGAGAAAAACACATCAACACCACCCCCCCATCAACTCCGTCCCTCTAGCCAGGATCCTAATGCCAAACCTAAGTGCAGAAGTACATCTTTAGGGGCCTGATGTTCAGAAGTGCTAATCAGCCACAAATTCCACTAAGTCAGAGGTATGTAACAGCTTTGAAGATTAAGCTACTTGTATTTAAGTGCTTTAATGGAGATTTAGCAATCTAACTTTATGAAACCAACTTTGAAGGTTTCATTTATATACCAAGGGCAAACAACACTGTCCCATTTTCACGAAGAGACAAGCCCGGACAGCAAGACGTTGAAGGTATTGCTCATCCCCTGAGCTGAGCAGATGGGGTGGCCTGGGCAGGGCCCTTGCCTGCTCCCACGCACGGGGCTGCCCGCACACGGGTGTCCGGCTGCAGGAAGCCAGGCGTCAACCCGGTGCTCACCCGGCGAAGAGACAGCAGAACAGCTCATCACCAGGGAAAAGGGACGCTCAAGGTGCCAGTGACAGCCCTGCATCTCTGAGCAGGTCACAGCCAAGGGGCTCTGTTTCCCTCTACTGGTAAAATGTCAAGTGATTTTTTTTTTTTCCAAATGTTTGTTTTCTGCTGGAGGTTTTCTGCTGGAGGTGTCCCAGGGCCAACGTGCGCTGCTTTGCTTGGGAGCCCTACTGGGGCCCCCTCTTTCTTCCCAAATCTCCCCCTTGGCTGAGTCCTTCTTTGCTGAGCTTGGCCATACAACCGTGCCTGTTTAATGCTGTTGACTTCAGCAGAGTTGGGCAGGAATTTAAATTATTAAGAAATATTTCAAGGCGATTTATGGGTATTTGGAAAGGCTTCATTGATTTCCCAGCGTGAAAGCAATGCCACAACACTGAAGCTATTCTAGACAACTTAACAAGTCTTTTAATGAATTGCTGCTATTTGTTTGTGTTCAAAAGCCAGAACAGAGTTTCTGTTGTTGGAAAGTCTCAAGATTACGAGCTGGTAAGAAGATGCGGTAATTGTACACATTGCACTGAGTGCACTATCTGGGTATTTTAATTGCTCAGCTAGACCACATGGCCCGCAGCTGGCTCCAGTAAGACTTCATGCATGATCATCTGTTCCAAGTTGCCAGAGGAAACATCAGTGTTCACACCCGTTAGTGGCCTCTAGAAGTACGCAAAATTAATTTGAGAAGGAGCTTTCTGAGCTTTCACAGAGAGCATCTTAAAGAGACAGGGGTTTCCCAGCTTACAAACTTCTGCCGTCTTGGAGCCTTTCAGGTTTTTTTTCTTCCCTTCCACACAACCTTCCTGATGCCAGCGGTTTCCCATGTACTGTCTAAGTGAGTGCAATTTTGATCTGTGGTAGCAGTAGCAGGGGCGGTGTTTTAAACTCAGAACACATTTGAGTTTTTCCATATGTAATAAAAACAAGTGGAGAATTTTAACTTCAGGAAAACTGAGTTATAGCTACATTTACTCCAGTGCTGCCAGTGCTTTCTTGAAATGTCCAATCGCTCATGCTCAGATACTTCAATTTAATATAACTAATAGATTACTGAACTATTGAACATGTCTTGGCACAAAGTATGTTGTAACCAGCTTCAGAAGAGCCTCTGGCAAACTGGCAGGTGCCTTGAGTACAACTATAGCTAACGCCATGTGGGTCTCACAGTGAGTAGGAATTGAAATGAAATTACAGTTAAAGAAAATTATGGGAGAAGGAGAGGAAATCGAGTGCTCTGGGGGCAAATTAGTCTGCAAATGCCTAAATACCCAATTATAACTTTCTTGATAATTTATGAACATATTTCTGTTACATCAGCCGTGGGAGTTTTTTAGAGATACCTTTGTAACTTTTGCGTGCATGCTGAAATGTTAAAAGTGTATCATAGGTTTTAGGTTCTGCTGATCAGACTCTTTTTGTTTTCACATCAATTTGTAGTTACTTTAGTTTTCCTTTTTAATTTAACTGGAATCTGTATTCTAGGAGTGCAAATTACCAGCCCAGATGAAACTGCAGTTTAATCAAAAAAGGAGAGTATTTAGCGAAGAGCAGCGTATCCTTCCCTGCGGCAGCTCTAACGCTGTCCCAGGAGCCCCACAGCCAGGGGCTGGGAGGTGCAGGCTGGTGGTGGTGGGGTGGGAAGCCTGTGGTCTCCGTGCGTGCGCAGGCACCCTTCGTACCTGGAGTCACCTCCAGAGGTGGTCCCTTGACGGGCAGGCTGGAGCACACTGCTCTTGCAGCCCTCACAAAGGACCAGGGTTACTCTCAATTCACCCAATTCACTCAATTGGGGCTACTCGCAATTTCACAGGGTTACTCTCAATTCACCCGATTCACTCAACTGGGGCTACTCGCAATTTCACACCTAGTATTTCTAGAAGAAAACTCTTCCAGGACCTCATCGTTCTGATGGCTAGAGCTCCAGTTTCTGGCCTTGTTCGTGGTCAGTTTTAATCTGATCGATGATGGCTTATATATCCCGTCTTTAAACTGAATAGTTCTGTACTGCTGAAGTTAGATGCTGATGAATTTTGTCTGCTTGCATTGCCCTCAACACCCCACTTTTTGAATGCACATGTACACTGTAAAAGTAGTGAAGAAAACGCGTGCTTTGTTGAAGCACTAAATCCAGGCTGTGTTGGAAAGTTGTTAATACTATATATTAGCCCTGCAAATTCAGTAAATGGTGGAGGAGGAACTTGGTGGAAAATAGCTGCTTAATTCAGCCTAATCTCTACTGCTGAAGATAATGGGATTCCAATGACATTACTCTCAGATTAGCTGGAAGACCATGACTGCCTGCAATAACTGTGGGCATAACTTAGCTTTCTTCTGCACTGTTGTTAATGTGCAAGAAAGCGTGCGCTCAGATGGATGAGCTGATCTCTGTTTGATTTGCAGGATAAGCCATTAGAAGAAAAAATAATCATTTCATAGTAAACTAAGCACAATTAACGGGCATTTGGGGACAACAGACATTTTTCCAGAAACATTTCTGAAAGCAGAACAGGACCACAATGGCAAAAATCACATGATTTAGAAATTCTCTAGGGAGCACAGTGTGAGAGAGAATGGATCTTTTTGTTAATCCTCAGTAAATGACATGAAAGTGGGCAATTTCAGATCTCATTGCAATTTAGAAATGAGAAAGCTGAGTGATGCTGGATCATACATCTCATTACTCACAATTTCTCAGTATTCTATAATATATTTTGCTTGGCTGGAAGCCTCCAATTTTGTACTTATGCCCCACCATGATCTTAATGAACATGAATGCTTTAAGCATGGCAGAAGGACTGGTCTCTTCTTGCCTGATTCTGCTCCATTTGGGGGTCAAATATTCACACAACATGATCAAACCTCATATAATGAAAGAGGGAAGGGAGACATCAAAGCTTTTCCATTTAACATGTTGTGATCTCAAACATATGTGAGTGAAGTGTCCAGAGCTGGAATCCTTGATGAGAAGTGCCAGACAGCAATGGTACTTTGAATACATATGCAGTAGGTTAAAACCTCTCCTCTTTCTGCATCTTTTTTTGCTTTATCGCTTCTGGGTTTTGGTGCATGGAAATGTAATGCAGATTTCTATTAGATCAGCAAAATGTTTAATTTGCAATTAAAATTTGTCACAGGTCAGCAAGACTTAGTGGGTGGATATGCTGAGAATCATGTGGTCTTGTTCTCAGTTTTGCACTGATTTTCCATGTATCTGGAAGCAAGTCTTGGTGTCGCTTATTTCTGTGTCTGGAGAAAGGCAGGATTACCTATCCCTGTCTGTAAAGTGCTTGGTGATAATCGGGAGAAAATAACTAATAGGAGTTAATATTTTCCACTTGTCAATAACAATAGAACCATAAAATGAACCCAATGAAGGAACCTTGTGCCCAAGACTTGAAGGCCTCTTCCGTCTATGAAGGGTAGGGCAAAACTCTTATTGGCTTTAATGGTTTAGTATTGGACCTATAGTACTCAATGTCCAACAAAACTTCTATAAAAAGTAGTTGAAGTATGATTCAGCTGTTGACTAAGAAAAAATGTAGGGGTCTATATGTGAGACAGGAATCTCAGTTCTTATTACAGTCAATGGAGATTACTTGGTACCATCAGCACAGCCTAGAGAGTGATTCAAATAATCAAATGGAGCTGCTTGCTAGGCTCCACTGGATGTGGTGCCTCAACATGGGCATCCAGTGCTGTTTGAGATGCCCTGGGCACCCCAGTTAGTGTCGAGCAGCTCCCGCAGAAGGCTTTGAATGCTGTGTAACCTCTGCCAACCCCACACATCTCACATGCCCTATGAACCCTATGTTTAGGCCACTGAACTGGGCCCAGGATCTCCACTAGCAATGGTGACAAAAGCAGTGCACCATCACTCCCCTTGAAGTCAGTGACAGCTTTAGTGCTGACCGATGCTAAATTCTTACCACCACTGCTGAGAGCAAAGAAGAACTAACACAGCCAGTGCTCGCTGCTGAGAACAGAAGCATTGGGAAAGAACCAAGAACAAAGAGGTGAGCTGCTGTAGCTACCCAAGAGCAGGTCTAACTCATCGTCCCACCGCAGAGATGGCAGGATCAACAGTACCAGTGCCACGTTGGACAGGCATCAAACAACTGCGACCCGCATTTTGTCCCAGGCAGGTTTGCTGGGTGAGTGCTCGGTGCTGCTGTCGGGTTACTAACGAAAGCATACGATGGACTTAAGTTCAGGGCAGGCGGCAGATGTACTCCAGTTAATATATCCTCTCATTTGATGAGTTAATCTTTGATAATTGCAGTCTGGTACATGATCTAATTCTTTTTGCACCTTGTAGTCATAGCTTCATTTAGTCCATGTCTCCCTGTTCTGCCAATGAAAGCATCACGTAAGACAGTGGAAAGCTTGCTGAATTCTAGATGTGTAACTTCTGTTTCTTCTCACTTACTCACAAGACCTATCACCCAGAAGAGATGTGGGTTAATTTGACAGATTGTCCTCGACAAATGCATTTTATCTGTTACTCATTTTCATACTTACAAATGGTTCATTTGTTCCAGAATTTTTTTTCCAGAAATCAAAGTTAAAAAACCCCTATCCTATAATTCACTGGCCCTTGGTTTTTTATCTTTTTTTCTTTCAGTAACGAACCAGTATAAATCAGGAGCTACCCTACTGAATATATATAAATATTCTGTTATAAAACCTGTGTAAGATTAGGGGAAGCCAAGGCCACTTTCTTAGGGAACTGGTTGTGCAATCCTATCATAATTCCAGATACTAAAAAAAAACTTCACATGAAAAGCAATTTACTGAAAAAAGCATGATCTGGAATATTTACAAGAAGCAGTAATATAAATGAATTTGCTGTTTACCATGTTAGGAGCAATAAGAAAATGTGTAAGCTGAGCTGGCTCCTATCCTATGGGGGCTTTGAAAGTCCTGTAGTGTTTTTAACAGGATCAGTGTGAGTACAGAGCACTGGAAGAGCAAAACGCAATTGGACTTTCTTTGCCAGCCATTTTGCACCATATAATCCTCCTGTTAAAAACCCAAATAGTTTTATTCACACAGATTGTACGATGTACCAACAACAAGCAACTGCTAGAATTACTTTGCGTATATAATGTGAGTTGAGTCTGTGCAAAAATCACAGTTGCATCCCATGGTATTTTTGAGACCGACCTGTTCCAAGCTGGTGCAAAGTACAAGAGGCTGGGTTTTTTTCCCCTAATTTGGATGGATATTCTGTCTTTTACAATTTCCAGTGATTTGGGGAAAACGGCTCAAATTTCATTACTAGGAATGTGAGGCCTGTGGGATAAATGGTCCATTTCCTCTGGTGGCTTGTACAGACCTTTGCACAGTGGGTCCTCGCTGCGAGAGGGGCCTCTGCGTCTTGCTGGCATCGTAGCGGGGGGCTAAGCCCTGGCCCCCTTCAAGGGGCTTCCCAATACTCCGCTTGCTCAGAGCAGCCTTACAGCCATCACTCACTAGGGTATATAAACACATAAAATGCTACCATCTCCGTCTTGGTAGGATCGATGAGAGAGATGTTTCTGTGTTAATTTTTCATAAGGGAAGGCTAAGGAATAACATTCTCCAGCTCTGGTAGCTCTTGTGTGGGTGAGTCTGCAGCAGTTTGTGTTAACGTATCCCTCCTGGAGAGTTTTCACTGCATAGGAGCATGCTGATAACTTTTTGCAGGTCTACGTAAGAGAGGACAGTTTCTTTGCACATTCAAGAAGATTTTGTTTATACTGAATATTAAAAACCATGCTTTTATGTGTTTATCATTGTAAACTCAGCTTTGAGGGGAAAAAAAATCACAAAAGTGTTAGGATATGGAGAAAATGTTGTCACTTTTTTTTCAGACCACAGGAGTTTGTCACCATGGAGACCCTCCTGTTTTCTTCAAGAATGACTCAAATCTTACGGATGGAGCATATGTGATAGAAGCAAAACAATATCACCAAGAATTCACATTAAACATTTCAGAAAGAGGATTTTGAGCACCGACCAACGTCCACAGACTGTTCATGCAGCAAAAATATGCTTCCAATTCTTTCCTTAAGCTTTTTTCTTTCTAATGTAAAATATGTGAAGGTTTATTTCTGAAGCTAGCTGGATTTTAAGGAACTTGCGATACGTGCGACTGAAGGCTAGAGGACTTCACTATTACGCTGTGGTTTTATACAATGAAGTACTCTTTCTAAGAGCTGAAGTACCTAAGTTTTAAGGACATAATGAAGCTAACGCTCCTTGAGAAGCTTGTTTTAGTATTAATTATGTAAGTACAGTTTTTAACTGAAGACAACCAAATCGTGCATGAGACGGAGTCAAGAGCAGGACAAGGTGGTCTGTCAGCAAGCCCCCGGCTGCCCACGCAGCGGCTGGAGGCACCAAGCACGGGGAAGCTGGAGCGTGCTCAGCTCAGAAGCACCAGCACCTCTGGAGTTGTGTCCTGCTGGCCAACAGCAAAACTGTGGCTTCAGGAGCGACTCTGGGAAAGAAGAAAGCCTGGACGTGCTGCTATGGTCATACCTCATATGGCATATCAGACCGCCCCACTCCACTTTAGTCACTGCTCAGCCTGCATAAATGTATTTTTAAATGAGCGTGGAAGGCATTGCAATGATAACCAAGGAGACCAAACCAAATTAGTCTGAAAATGCATGACAGACTTTCTCCCAAGCCTGCCTTTCTGCTATGCCGCCCACCTGACTTTCTGGTCTGCGGCCGAGGTAAGAGCTGAGCCTTCCCTTTCGTCATTTCCCCCACTAGTATTTCTGCGATGCCAACCTGGGGCTCGGCTCTGTTACTGCCAGTAGTACCACAGGGCAATAAGGCGAGTGCAGGGAAAGCGCTGCACGATTCAGGGCAGAAAAGAGCCCGCCGTGCCTCCCAGGTCAGAACCGTTATTCTTTAATCAGACTCCTGAGAGGGAGGAACATCCTTCCCATCCCATCAAACACCATTGTGTGTTGGTGGAGAGGGAGAGAAAATGCGGCCCCACGCTGCGTTAATTAGAGCAGCAATGCAGCTCTAAGAGATGTAAATCTGGTTTTAGACAGCCCGGTAATGAATCAAAACTCCTGCAGCCATATGACAAAAGGTATAGAAGCAGTGCCCACCCACCCTTGCGAACGTACACACTTCACGCCCAATGGGGTTTGCTGTCAGCCATTGTAATTGCACGCCAGAAAAGGCATCGCTTGTCCTTCCACAACATGTCAGAAGATCGGATGAAGCGTAAAGTCAGAATAAATACCCTGATGCACCCAGGCTCATCTAACAGAAGGGACATTGGGTATGTACTCTTGATCAGGATCAGATTTGTCCTGCTGGACCATGTGGTACTGCTGGACACGTGGTACTGCTGGACATGTGGTACTGCTGGACCACTGTCCTCCTGGACCATTAATCAGTGTGGAGCTGCATTTGGCAAGGATGGCAGTGAGAACTACTGTCCCAGGCCGAGGAGAAGCCTGGGCAAGTCCATGGTCCATGGAGCTAGGCAGCCTCATGGAGACCAGGAAAGCGTAGGGCTCCATTCCATGGACAGGCTTTTCTGCAATGCCTTTACCCTAGGAATATCCCGGACGCAGCCCAGGTGCTGAGATGGGGCACTGCTTGTGTTTTTTCCTTCTTCCTTCCTCAGTTATCCTGTTACTAAGTAATGCAAAGGAAAGGTCCAAGGTATTTCCATTCTCAGTGAACAAAATAACTATTTGGAGAAACTAAATGACTTCAGCTTCACAGTGTTGCAAATGCTCTATTGAGGGCAATGCAGGAAACTTGACAACATTTAAAACTTAGCAGCATTTATACTTAGCATACGTGGATCTTGGAAAAAGATGAACTATAGAATCACTGCATTTAAGAGTTGCGCTATGAAATTCATCAAACCAAAGCAATGCTTTCTGTAGTTTCAAGAGGTCATCTTTATGATAGTCAGTAATCAGGTTGTACTGGGCATGGTGAGTGATACCACTTACATCTCTTTCATAAGTCCAAGATTTTTTTGTGTTCTACCCCCTGGGTTGAAATACTTGAATAAAAAAAATATCAACACGATAGTTCTATTTGATATGTAGTGAAAAAGTTTAAGAGAGAATATAATGTTTCTTTTATTGGAGCTGAACCTTCTTATAATTTGTTTGTATAAGTTTATTTGCATTGATGACAACATTCGGTCTGTTGCAGCCAGTGCTCTGCACTTCCAGGCACGAGAAATATGCTGTCTATAGCGATGTCACCTTCAGGAGTACTTTGAAAAGATTTGTAGGAGGCAGACTCAAAATGAATTAACCTGCTTGTGCCTACTACCTTTCCTGAAAAACTATTACAGAACCCCTCTCTCCTCTGTGAGCTGGAAGCTGTCCTCTGATTTCCAGCCAGGATTCCTCCACAGCCAGTTTCTCATTTAGAAGAGCTCTTCTCGCTCTTCCATATTTACACTCTGTACTTGTTCCACTTCAGATGTTCCCTGAAGTTGATCTACAGGAATTGTATGCTGCATTCCAGATAATTTCTCAGCACAAGCCCATAAAAGGGTGATAGTTTTGGGGGCTATACCTGTCTAATCTCTAATCTTTACCCTGTACTGATTGCAAGCAGCCCCCTTTGCTCTAAGAGCCTTTTGCCGTGTTTTTCTTATTTTGTTGCTCAGTTTCTAACTCAGCTTGATATTTGGCAGTGCTTACTTCTTCCCAGTACCTCTTAAGCAACAAGAAATGGCCTGCTTTGTTGCTTATGTCTTCCTTTCACTCTCAGTAGGCTCTTTCCTTGTTCCCAATATTTTTTTAAATGTTAATTGTTCATTCAGTTGATCATGGAGACCTTCCCCTTTTCATTAGAACACAAACTTAGCATAGTTAGTGTACATGGTTTTTATATCTTTACAGTAAAGCTACTCTCAGCCTTTTTCACAGCCAAGCCCTTGAGTTCTTAAAAGCATTAAGTAACTCTCCTCATTTTATCAAAACTTATCCTTTTGGAATCAGTGAAACTTTTATTCCATAAACCTACTTGTGTCCATACATCCCAAAAAATTCTCATTAATCAGCTCAAAGTTATTTTCTCTGCCCAGCTATCCTGAAAGGTCCCTCTTACTTTCAAAACCTCTGTCTGGTAGAAAAAAACCTGTTGACGAGCACATCTTGGAACATATATACCTGAGCACTCTTAGCATTTTTGCTCCAGACTGTCACTAAGAACTCAGAGTTGTAGGAGACAATGATTTCAGCTGTCCTGTTGTGGCTTGGAGTAGAATAACAGTGCTTTGTAGGATGAAAAATTAATTAGCTGTAATATCCTATTCCCTTCTAAACCCTGGTGTTATTGCCTGTGTGAATATTTAAATTCTTTCTCAGAAACCTTAAGCAGTTTGGGGTCTATCACTTTGCTCAACATCTTGCAGAGGGTGCTGGGATTTCAGAAGAATACGTACATAAAATGACTTTGTTGTCATGCTCCTGCTCTTCCAGTTGAGATTGAAGGCATTGCAAGGACATCTATTGACTTGTTTGGATGGATCCCCATCTCAGGCCAGTCAGAAATGACCCTACAAAGCAAGGGTCTGTTCTGAGGCTGTGGTGTGTGCTCTCCATGGCCTTCACACACATGGGCTGTGCCAGGTCTTTGCAGTCTGTAGCTCATCAGTTTTGTATTCTCCCCAGTGTTGTCTGCATGTGTTACCACGGCTTCCAGCATCCCCACACCAAGGCTGTCAACGCTGTTGTGTCTGCCTGATCATGGCAGTCCCCCAGCTCCCTCCACGCTTTCTGCAGAGATGTGTTTGGTACCTTTGTTTTCATAACAGCAAGCTTTCTTCACCAGCTCTCTAAGTAACCATAACCGTCCTACTCCAGGTAATACATGCTGGCATTCCTGGCCTTTTCTGGTCAACCATACATCCTTCTTGGAAACATCCTAATGTTGTTTGGGAGCTGTTTCTAACTGACTTTAGTAAGGGGAGTGTTCCTCCTGCTGGCTTTTCCCTACCCTGCCTTCTTGCTTGTAGGATACTATGATCCCCAGCACTTTCCTTGTGCTGTAGCATGCCATTTCCCAATTTCCCACCTCTGGCTGGGGCTTACCAATACAAGGGCACAACTTGGTGATCAATCTGGGCTGCTGAACCTGATGTGAGGGATAAGAACAATGTACAAGCACTTAATTCATTCCTGAAATAATTTCGTTTCTGTAGAGTTCCTTAGGGCCTGAAGAGTTTGAAGCATCCTTCAATCTCTTCTGCTGGCTAATGTCTATTAAAATTCCTGATGCAGATGACGTTCATTTGCAAGCTAGAGCACATGAACCACAGGAGCTGGAGCAGGAGCTTGGTGTATGAGCAGGTGTGAGTGATCAGAGCACAGGCAGGAGGGGAACTGGCTTGGGGTCAGAAGCAGTGAGGTCCACATGTGGGCAGGCTGGGGTGGGAACTTTAGCTGCTAGGGTAGAGGCAGCAGGGGTGAGAAAGGCGGATCAGCACTAGAGGAAGGCTGATTTCTGTAGACTGAGGCTGCTGGATTGTGGTTCCCACTAAAACCTTCCAAGCAAGAAGGGTGTCCATGGGATCTAGACAGCCTTAGGATGGGGAAATGCAGGCACAGACACATCAGGAGTTGTCTTCCTCTTCTCCCACCATGCCCTCAGAGGCTCCAAGGGAGCACCCAGCTCCAACAGCTCAGCTGTACCCAGCTGACCTGAGAGACAGACTAACAGTCGGGGGTTTTATCTATTACTAGACAGGCAAAGGAGGCTGAGGGAGGGGAAGCAGAAGTCCCCCCAGTCCGTGGGTTGCTTTAGGTCGGAGAAGTGCGAGGGAGGCCAGGGCACTGACAGTTAGGAGAGCCCTGGCTGTTTGCAGGACCTGAGCTGGTAGGTGGGTCTGGGGTAACAGGAAGGTGTAAGGTCCTAAGTTTCTGCCCTTCAGCTGCTGGGGAGCCTGAGCTGGGTGTTTCCCAGCAGGGCATCTGTGAGCAGGACAGCACTGGCTTGGGAAACGCCTGCCTGGTTCCCTTCCTTTTCCAGATGCCGTCTCTGTGTCCAGCATCTCAACCCAGCGATGACCAGACTGCCCCAAGGGTACTGTCACTTACAGCTGAGGCTCGTGCGTGGCCAGTCTCCCGAGGAGCCCGTGGCAGTGGCACGTCACAGGCACAGCCACCCACTCTCCGTGAGCACTGCTTTTAGGACAAGCTGCAGGCTCGCTTCCCATTACTGCTCTCCGTTCCTTGGGTAGGCGGCAGTGACAGCTGTGCCCGCGTGAGTCATTCTCTGTGGGCATTAACAAGACTCTGCAGGCCTGGTGGCACTTGCTAGCCCTGGCAGAGCAGCAGTCCCGGTGACGGAGACCGCAAGGGTGGGGTTTCCAGACAAGAAGGAACGGTGCCTGCAGAGCCGGCTGCCATCCTGAGAAGGGGCTGGCAGGGGCATCCTGCAAGCAGAGCCTGTGGCTAGGCTGGGTGCGTGGTCAGCGTGGTTGCTCTCGGGTAGGATGGATGTAGCCACAGGTAACGTAGCTCAACAGGTACCGAGAAGTAGCTGTGTGCTGGGTGATGGGCAAGGCATAAAATATGGACCGTTTTCACCATGCAGACCGCTTACAGCCAGGATTACAGAGTCTTAAAGATGTGATGATAATCAAACCAATTGCCGGGGGTAGCTGTCAAAGAAAAAATACAAGGTATCATTAAGAGAAAGCAGTGAACTAGTTCATCAGTGTAGGGAGAGTGTCTCCCAGTGACTTATTTTCATACCATGCACAGACTTTAAAAAAAAGCAGTAGAATTAAACCAGCATTTGAAGCTGCCCTCTTGAGACTTTATTTGAATGTAATGTATTTCAATTACTGTGTATTCAAAATTCCCATGCTCCTATACAATCTGCAGAGATTTATAATGTGTGTTGGTTGAAATCTGAGCTAAATTAATATAATCGTTTCTTTTTTTTTAAAAAAAGAGAAATAATCTACTTGGCTGCAAGTGCCTCAAGGAATGTTGAGCAGAAAAGAGACAGCATAACTGGGGAGTGATTTTGAAAGCAGCTCTTGCAGGCCAATTGCTCAGAGCCAGTGCCAGAAAATAAGGGAAACCTTCTTTTATTAAACATGATTGCTGTGACCTTCTCTGGTTAACCTACAGAAGGAAAAACGAGCTATGCACTGTGTATGATTTGTTGTTATTACAGCTGGGCTGTTTTTCAGTGAACCTGTAGAAGCTGGAATGTTTATTTTGATTTATTTTTGCTTTGGTTTGGCTCAAAAGAGCAAAACCAAATGAAACATCTTCTGGCGCTGCACATGTGTACCCATTTCTCTTTGAGTACTGTGGCTGCGACCCCTGCTCTCACCTTCTTTCTCGCTGTGAACATCACAGCCGTGCATGGCCCCATCTCCCCCCTTCCACGTGTAGACAGGCTCTGCAATGGGCATTGAGCGTTGTCCTCCCAGTGCAGAGATCGCAGCTGTACCTGACCCTTGAGTGAGGGCCGATAAGGTAAGCTTTCTCTTATCCGTCTCCTTCTGAGGCAAGCACCACTAATGCTCCCCTGGGGATTGCATAAATGAGATGGAGAGCAGCAATTTGATGTATTTATGCGCAGCAGAGTCAAGAGGGCCCCGTTGTGCCCGGGATACGCACAAGCAGAGCTCCATAGAGCTCCCGCTGCGGGGGCACGCAGGGACAAAGCACAGACCGGCGTGGAGGTAAGACTGGAGGGACAAGGACAGTGCGGTCGTGTGTGTGCTTGGGTATTCTTGTCAGCCTCAGAGGTGTTTTGCAGAGGTACACGAATGTATGCAGCATAATCAAGAGCGTAAGAAAATCCCCATAAAATCCAGACTCGGTGACCTAATTGTGGATTAGGTCATTTTCTATGTGCCTTCCAAGATGACTGCATATACCTAATTAAGATGCCTAATGTATTTTATTTAGCCCAAAAGGTGATGGAGGAGGAAGGTGATTGGTCTGGTGTCTGGGGTATTGGCAGGGCTAATTTTTATGTGAATTGGAATTCAGCAGGCTTTCAGTTTCTGAGGAATAAAGTTACCAACAAGGCTTAATCACACAATTACTTTAAGGAACAGTCAAATCACTAAAAACATTTTCTAAAATCATAAGATTCCACTGATTCATCTTTCTGTGTCATTTCTTGGCCTCAGCTCTCACTTCAGGAAAAATATGCATTTGACTTATGTTGAAAACAAGGTTATTTAAAGAATACAACAATCACAGAATGGTTGAGGTTGGAAGGCACCTGGAGATTATCTAGTCCAAACCCCTGCTCAAGCAAGGCCACCTAAAGCTGGTTGCCCAGGACCATGTCCAGCTGGGTTTCGAATATCTCCAGGGATGGAGACTCCACAACCTCTCTGAGCAACCTGTTCCAGTGTTTGATCACTCGTAGAGTAAAAAAAAAGTATTTCTTATATTTAAATGGAATTTCCTGTATTTCCATTTGTGCCCATTGCCTCCTGACCTTCCATTGGGCACCACTAAGAAGAGTCTGGCTCTGTCTTCTTTACTCTCTCTCAACATCAGTATTTATATACATTCATAAGGTCCCCCTGAGCCTTCCCTTCTCTGGGCTGAACAGTCCCAGCCCTCTCAGCCTTTCCTCATACATCAGGTGCTCCAATTCCTTAATTATCTTCATAGTCCTTCAAGGGACTCTCTCCAGTATGTCCATGTCTCTCATACTGGGGATCCCAGACCTGGACACAGCACCCCAGACGTGTCTCACTGCAGCTGAGCAGATAAGAAGGATCACCTCCCTTGACCTGCTGACAACACTCTTCCTAATGCAGCCCAGGAGGTGGCTGGCCATCTTAACCGCAAGGGTACATTGCTGGCTCATGGTCAGCTTGGTGTTCCCCAGGACCCCCAAGTCCTTCTCTGCAAAGCTCTTTCCAGCTGGTTGGTCCCCAGTGTGTACTGCTGCATACGATTCTTCCTCCCAAGGGGCAAAGCTTGGCACTCCTCTTTGTTGAACTTGGTGAGATCTCTGTCTTTCCATTTCTGCAGCTGTCGAGGTCCCCTTGAATGGCAGCACAACCAGCTGCTGCATCAAACCCTCCTCCCCATTTTGTATCCTCTGAAAACTTGCTGAGGAGGCACTCTGTCCCATCATCAAGTTCATTAATGAAGTTGCTAAACAGTATTGGAGCCAGTATGAACCCTGGGGTACTCCACTAGTGCCTGGCCTCCAACAGGACTTTGTGCCACTGATCACAGTCCTCTGAACTCAGCAGTTTAGTTAGTTTTCAGTCCACCTTACCGTTCACATATCTAGCCTGTACTTCACCAGTTTGTCTGTGAAAATAGACTTGACTAAAATCAGGGTAAACAAAGGCCACAGCTCTCTCCTCATCCACCAGTCATCTCATCTTAAAAGGCTATTGGGCTGGCCAAACATGATTTCACCTTCATAACCCCCATAAATCCACGCTGACTTCTTCCAGTCACCTTGTTCTTCTTCATATATTTGGAAATGGTTTCCAGGATTACTTGTTCCAACATCTTCCCAGGGATTAAGGTGAGGCTGACCAGCCTATAGTTCCCAAGATCTTTCTTCTTGCTCTTCTTGAAGATAGGAGTGACATTTGCTTTCTCCCTGTCCTTAGGAACTTTCCCTGATCACCACAACCTTTCAAAGGTATTTGAGAGTGGCCTTGTGACTACATTGGCCAGCTCCCTTAGCACTTGTGGGTGCCTCCCATCAGGTCCCATGGACCTGATATGTCTAGTTGGCTTAAACGTTCCCTAAACTGGTCCTCCTCCAGTGAGAGTAACTCCTCCTTGCTCCAGATGTTCCCATGAGCCTCAGGGGCCTGGGATTGCTGAAGGTAGGCCTTACCAGAATGACCAAGACAAAGACAGCATTGAATACATCAGCCTCTTCAACATCCTTTGTCACCAGATCCCCTCCCCGCTTCAGCACCAGGCCCACAGTTTCCCTTTTGCTGCTGATATATCTGTAGAAGTCCTTCTTGTTGTCCTTCATGTCCCTTGCTAGGTTCAGCTCCAGGTGGCCTTTGACTTTCCTAATCCCATTCCTGCACACTTGAACAGTGTCTTTGAATTCCTCGTGGGTGACCTGCCCCTGCTTCCACCTCTTGTATGCTTCTTTTTTGTGTTTGTGTTTTGTCAGGACCTTCTTGTTCATCCATGCAGGCCTCCTGCTGCCTTTGCTTGACATCCTGCATGTGGGGATGGACCATTCTTGAGCTTGCAGGAGGTGATCCTTGAAAATCAACCATCTCCTCTGGAACCCTCTTCTTTCCAGGACTGTAACCCATGGGATCCTTCAAAGCAACAATCTGAAAAGGTTAAAGTCTGCTCTTCTGAAGTTCAGGGTTGTGGTCCTGCTCTTTTACCTGCTCACTCCTCTCAGGATCCTAAACTCCAGCATCTCATGGTCATTGCAGTCAAGGCCACCTCAGCCTTCACATCTCTGACCATTTCTTCCTTGTTTGTGATTCTGAGGTCCAGCAGATCATCTCCCCTTTTCGTCTCTTCAGTCACCTGTGTCAGGAGGTTATTGTCAGTGTACTCCAGAGACCTCCTGCTTGTTCCCTGCTGTGTTGCCCTTCCAGCAGAAATTGGGGTGGTTGAAGTCTCCCATGAGAACTAGGGCCTGTGAATGTGCAGCTTCTTCCTATTGCCTGAAGAAATTACTTTTTTTTTTTTGCTATTTTGGTAGAGTAGCAACTATTTAAGCAAGGAGATTACTTATACCCATCCTGCATTGCTTTCAGTCATTTAATGCAATTTTCCAGATCTGTCATCTTTAATGCTGAAGTTCTCCGGAAAGGAAGGGGTTTGGAAAATGTGAGTAAAATTGGGTTATTCATGCTTGAGAATGGAGAGCACGCACCTCCCCCACCACACAAGTTTATTTGAATCTTTCCCTGAGCCATCTTACAGCAGAAAGGAGAGGCAGCTGAAATTTGGCAAAGAAATGCAACACCCAGAGAAGATGCATCTTTCAGTACGCCAGTAAGAGCCGGATTCAGCACTGCCCAGTTACGTGCCCACCGGCAAGCCACTGTCCTTATTTTGTACAGGTTTTTCTTGCAGCACCCTTCACATTAAGGAGGCCTATACTGTATGGGCGATGGATGCAGAGCTTAGGATGCGGCCAGCAAACCTGCTGTCTCTCTCAAGGTTTTCCCTTCCTCTGCTTGCTGGAATCGCTGCTTGTTAGCTTGAGGCCTTGGTTCAAATTAGGAGCGCACCGATGAGTGGGGAGGTACCTCCAGCCTAACTTGATGCCTGTTCTTGCCCCTGCTCTCCCATGTCTCCTGTCTTCTCCTCAGTACCTCACAGCTACATTTATAGCATTGATGTGCATGGCCAACTTAACCGTACATTTAAAATAAAGAGCGGATGTAAAATGCAAGTGCTGGCTGAGAAAGAAAACTTTTATGTGAGGAGATTGAGTTTCAAGTGGTTTGTCGGACGGAAAAGCCTGTGGCTGCCTGTGAATGGCCAAATGCCTTTACAGGGCAAGCGGCAAAGAGCCAGGAGAAGTGAGAAGTGCCTGCGGTGTTTGACCAAAAGGACCACCTACACGGGCTTTGTGCCAAGCGCTGTTTCGCAAACAGGGTGAAGGCAGTGTGTAAATAAATGAGTTACATAAAACACACAGAGTTCAGGTATGAAAAACCAGTGGTGCTGCATGTCAGCTGCCACGCAGCCGGTGGGGCTGCAGTGTTCGATGTCTCTGGTAGGACTCAGACGTGCTTCCTGGGGCGTGCGTAGTCTCATGTAAGCCATCCTGTCCCCAGGAACGCAATGGACAGTGCAGCCAGTGGAAACTCTTTGTGTTTCACAGCCACTTGCTCTGTTACAGGGCCATTTCTGGTGCCCTTCTGACCACAGGCTCATCAGTGAGGTCGGAAGCATCCCAGGGAACCTGGCAACCATGTGCCTTGATGGGAACAAAAATCGTAGCGATAGTGCCATTAGGAATAGGGCTGCTGCCATCTGTTGGTTGAAATCTCGTGGGGAGCTGGAAGACTCCTTGAACTGATGATGCCATCTAAGATGTAGATCTACTGAGGAAGGATATTTTGTTTTTAAGACTCCTTGAACTGATGATGCCATCTAAGATGTAGATCTACTGAGGAAGGATATTTTGTTTTTAAGACTCCTTGAACTGATGATGCCATCTAAGATGTAGATCTACTGAGAAAGGATATTTTGTTTTTAAGACTCCTTGAACTGATGATGCCATCTAAGATGTAGATCTACTGAGAAAGGATATTTTGTTTTTAAGACTCCTTGAACTGATGATGCCATCTAAGATGTAGATCTACTGAGGAAGGATATTTTGTTTTTAATGACAAGTGTGATGTGGTCATGTTTTAGAAATCAGAAGCGGGGGACACAATGATTTGTCTGCATTATTATGTTACATACTTGCTGCCCTGTATATCAGCTTAAGTCCTTTGCTGAAGTACTGGCCAAAGTTTTAACTTTTCAAGCTGTGGGTCTACAAACATTTTCTCTTTGCAGCAGTGCCAGCTTCAGCAGCTTGTGCTGCTAATTGCTCATGGCCACTCCACAGCTGAACATTTATTAACTACTATTTCTGGGACAGCACCATAGGCCTAACAAGCAAACTGATATGGACTAGGAATAACCCCTCCCCTCGTTTTTTTTCAATATTATTAGAAAGCTGCATAAGTTTCCAGAACCCGTCTGCATGTCCTCCCTCAAACACAGCACAGCTGAGGGCGGAGGGCACCCATAGGAACTGCTGAAAGCTGCCCTGCTGCTGTGACAAATTCCTGCCTGTGTCATCAGGGCTTTCAGCAGAACAGAAATCTGTAGCCACTACCCAAATTTGTAAAAATTTGGGACCTTCCTATAAAATGGCTGTTCCATACGTCTCTCCAAAGGCTGTAACTATCCATATTTTTGCTTCTCTTCCTCCTTAGCCCAGAGCAGCTCAGAATTCACATTCACTGCCCAAAGCTCTGCCCTATTCTCCGGCTTAGAGTCACAGCTACAAACCAACTGTTAAAAGTAAATCCTATAGATCGAGCAGCCCTCAGAGATGATAAACGTTCACCCTTCAGCTTTCTCCACAGGTCTGCTAAACAAATCTATATGTACCGAACATTTCCAGAGTGATGGGTTTCCACAGTGAGTAAAACTGAACCTGCAGTCTCCTGTGTCCCAAATGATCTGGGTATTAGGCGTTCACAGTTGCATTAAACATCCCCAGCTGTACAGCAATACCTTGTGGTGTCCAGTGGGCGCTCGCCTTCTCCTCTCTGCGCTCTGCCAGGCTCCACTTGCAGCTACGTGCAACCTGCCTGGTAGCTCACCCCCAACAAAATGTCTTACAAGGTTCAGAAATAGCTACTGAGCATATTGAAAAGGCATGATACATACTTTGGGATGTTTCCGGGCCCTTTCATTGGAAATGTGCATGGGCAGAAGCACCAAAATTTCTAGCTAAAAACCATGTCTCCTATAGGGTTGCCAAAGTTTGGGTCTGACCTGGAGATCAGGGCAGGGGGGTTGGCTGTTTCCAGATTTCTTTCCATGTGGGCTGAAGGGAAAGTGACATCCCCAAACCTCTCTTCATGGCTCCCACTGATTTGGGTGGATGCAGAATTCTTCCTCGTACACGATCTAGCAGTTGTTGCTCCTCACACTACTCCAGTCACACTGCAGCCAGAGGTCACGTTTCTTCTGCAGTGCGACCTTGCTGACAGGTTATTGCACTAGTGTTCCCACTAACTTCCAATGGCTGCGGCACATTTTCAAATCTTAGGAGGGTCATTTCAATTTTTGTGTGATCTTTGCAGAACTGGTGGAAACCAGATGGAGGAGAGCCAATTTCCCCCAGTAATTTAGAACTCCAGCTGAACTCTTGTTCAAATTGTAGGAAATACTGAAGAAAGACTCACATGCTGGAAGCCTGCCTGTGGCTTTCAGCAGAGATTTAAAGGAGAATTAGCTGGCTAGGTTAAACACCGCCTTACTCATTCTTGTAAATCACAGCTCTTAATTCTTATTTTGCTTTTTGTGCAAGAATTACAGGCTGAGGATGTGTTCTTGTAATAAGCCAAATAGATGAGTACCTGCAAGGCTTATCTCAAAATTGTCCATGAATATAGGCTAGAGACATGTACACAATGGTTATGACAACAGTGATAAATAAAAGAGGAGATATTGGACCCTGACCATCCTTGACCGATCCACTGCTCAGTTTCTGGCTTACTCCTTCATTCAGTTTTGCATGTGGTCCATCTAGCTCTTTCCAGGATGAAGCCCAGGTAGGGCTCTGGGGAGGGCTCATTACCCATGACGTGAAGAAACACTTTTATCTATCTTAAACTAATCTACTAGTAGTTTGATCATGCTCCCCCTAGTTCTAGTGTGTGGGATATGGTGAATAACCGTGCTGCATTCCCCTCATCCACTGCCTTCATGATTTTGCAAATGTCAGTCGTAACCCCCAGCCTCCTCCTCTCCAAAGCCTTTTTAGTGTCTCCGTACAAGTTGTTCCATTACCTTGATCATTTTAGTTGTCCCTCTCTGCCTTTTCTCTAACTCTATCACATCCTGCAGAAGACATAGCTTAGCATCAGTGGGAACATCTTCTGTGTGGGTTATGCAGTGCAATTCCCTAACTCCAGACACAGTAGCCCCGTATGAAGTGTGCTCCAGCCTCTCAGTCCCACGCTCACCTCAGCAGAGAACTTGGCTGCTCCCACCACGCTGCCCTGACTTCGTCTTATTGCACAGGTCTCCATGGGCCAGCATGGGCCCCAGACAGAAAGTCATTCTACCTATGTGAAAATTTATACTAAACATAGGTGAGTTGCCCCCAATCATTCCCTTCTACATACAGAGTGAAGTGACCCACAAAGGCACCTAATGGTACAAAGAATAGATTGACTTTTTTACGATGCCGCTGCCCTTCTAAGAGGACGGACGAGCGCAGGGCAGTGGCTGTGGTGTCTGGGTGTTCTTTGAGGGATGCTGCCCAGGCTTCGCTAAGGGCTGTGCAGCAACAGAGCAGCTGTGCTGCGGCCCCAGGACGGTGGGGACGGCCGCCTTGTTCATGAGGAAGAGGACAGGTTCGGCTGCTAAGGAGGTGTTTCAAAAGGTAATAGCAAAAATAAAACCCAACAGGCCAAAGAAATGAAAAGGAAAACAACCCTCCTAGGGCCAGGAGAGCACTTGGTGGTTACCGAAGACTTTTCCGGTAAACAGCATGACTAATGTCTTTCCCGAAACTCCTGGCCCCCTTCCAGCAGCCGGCCACCTACCGTCGCCGCTTGACAGCCCTGCTGTGGCTGTGGGGGAGCGGCTGCTCCCCAACGTCCCTCAGCGAAAGCCAGGGGCAAGTGAACCTCCTGCCAGCCAGCAAAATCAAAGCATTAAATTTTGCAGAGTCCTTGGGGCCCCACTCAGACCAACCCCTACACGGGGCATGAGCAAAACACGTGCAGGAAGCGGCTGGCCTGGACCCCGGCAGACGTGCCTGTCCAAGCCCACGCCGAGGAGGTCTCCCGAGGTCTGGAGATAAAGCACAGCGTGTGGCTGGGGCGCTGGGAAGGGGCAGGCGTGCGGCCAAGGCTGGCTCGCTGGCTCCACAGCCCCTCCGCTTTGGGTGGAATTCCAGCAGAATCACATCTTGTGCGTTTGTAGGAGTGTTCCTATGGCCCTTGCTGCAAGGCTTGGACCTGGCGGAGAAAAGAAAAATGTGGTCGTGAGGAAATAGTAATGAGTTCTTACAGATTGTTTTTGTTTGACTCAACCCATTAAAGTTTGGGTTTTACAATTGTGTGGTGCAAAATATGCCCATCCTTAGAACAAGCATAGAAAAAGCAATGTTTATCTACCTGCTTTACTATTGGTACTTGCTGGTGTTGTGCCAAAGGTCTTCAGGTGGACAAAAAGAAATTAACGTCAATAAGAAATACTCCGTCGCCCTTGCCCAGGGTCAGAGCTGAGGCACGAGACAATGGGCCTGAAGCCAGTGTCTTTACTTGCTCTCGTGTCCCAATGCAACCATGAAATCAAGTTGATGGACACAAAAGTGAGCCCAGTTTTCACTAATGAGGTCAAGTGGACTCAGGTCCATGCTGGCTATACCCAGTCTTTGCCGTGGGATTCAGTAATGGTCGCAGGTCTGCCCTGCCCCACTTGCTGCAGCTCCATCAGCTTTAGCTCACAACAGCACCCAGCTGGCATAAAATGGGAAGAAAATCAAGTGCAGAGAAAACACAGGCTTTTGGGTCTTCCGGGGCTTCTGAGTTTACATTTCTGTTTACATAAGAGTCAGTCTGCTCCTGGACAGCTTTTGCCCTGCTTGCTCCCCCACCAGCACATCCCCCAAGGAGATGCTAATTCCTGTGGGCTGCAAACCGCATTCCCTAAATTGGAAGAGAGATTTCATCTAACTCGGGAGAAGAGTGAAGACAGGGAGAGGGGAAAAAGCTGCGTGAGGGACTGACAGTGGGGGAAATTAAAACGGGGCCAGATCTGGCTGCGGGAGTGAGGAGGGGCAGCAGAGCCCCGCTGCCACGATGCACAGCACGTGCCACGCCAGGCAGCAGTAACGAGGTGGGGGAGAGCAACAGCCCCGTCAGCCTCCCACGTCCTCCCTCCCATAAATCTGCCTCCAGTTGACGAAAGGCGATGTGCTCGTCTATTCCCAGTGCTGAGGGTGCCCGTCCTTTTATAAATCTAACCTGATATCTATTTTCCTACCCTTGACTCTAAGTAGTTGTGCAACTTTCAGGCACACCAAGAATGAAATGGGAGCAGTGTACATTTCCGAGAGGCAAATATATTGCTAATGGTGCTCTTTCTGTTTTCTTTATCCCTCTCTTTCTTAGACGCTTAATACATACCTGCTAACACCAGGTCCCGTAAGAGCTCAGTGCTGCAATAGCTCTCTCTGCCTTCTTAATCTTCCCCTTCCTAGAAGGACCTTCTGAAGGTATTTCTAGACATTAACCAACAGTTCCTCCGCAGGGTTCGAGTTCGTCGTTGGGAGTCACCGCCCTTCCTTCAGAGTGCTCCTTCAGCGGGACATTGTGGTCTGCTATAGCTCTGCCGTGGCTCTGCCATAGCTCCGCTGTATCTCAGCATTCACTCAAGGCAATCGAATGCAATTTAGGATGGCTGCATCATTTCGTATGGGTTTCTGCCTTGTGCTGACCCGCTTCTCTGTAACCCCTGGTGCATGTGTGTTTGTGTACGTGAATCATCTCCAATATAGTGATATACACCTATACACATAGAATAGATGTATTTCTGATGAAAGGCAGGTGCGATAATTGCATAAATAAAAGACTACAGATAATGGAAATAAAATCAATGTACCCGGGCAGGAAACAAGCGAGTCACCAATATGAAATGCACATTACACTACTGACAGGTGTTTTAATATAGCTTGTGAATAAGGGATTTATTTATAAGAAAAAAGCTAAGACAAAACCTCAGAGTCTAATTATTTATCCAGCTATGCAATTATTAGTTATAAATCTCTAAAATGGCTGAGAAAGTGTTTGGGGAAATGCCAAGTCTGGCTCTGTGTGAAATGCTATTGCTAGGAACTGTGTTGTTCCTACCAATATATTATGGCCAAAGACACCAGAGACTTTCCATTTTCTGGGAGCTCTGCCTTTTTGCAGCAAGAAATGTGCTTTCAGTGACGGCTTTAATATCCTGTTACAGGCTCTGGCCACACAAGGGAGGAGGAATGGAGGTAGCTGGGCCTTTCTGGATTAAACGTCTATTATATGGTTGCCAGGGACAACAGGGGACCAGGTTTAATGACCCAGGTGGTCCCTTCATATTCTGTACTCATATCGTCTGCTATTCAAATGGTTCCTTGGGGATCTGCCTGATCAAATATGAACTACACTAAATCCTGAGACCTGTTGGAGGAGCATCAGCCTGAATGATATAATATGTGCTGAGGCAGAAGAGGAGCATGTGAGTTAGCCAGGCTCAGCTTATCCTATCCCAGCCCCAAGGCTACAGTGTTTGGGACGCAGGACGGTGACAGGTCCTCAGGAGCAGGGGACACAGCTTTGCTTCCCTCCCAGCCACTGCGCAGAGGGGTTCTCTGCTAGAAGCAGGCACTGGCTCTGTCTCAGTGCTCTCTGCACCTTCCATCCAAGGCAAACCTAATCCTGGAAGGCTCCTGTACCCAAAATCTCAATGTCACTAGACATTTTCCAATGGTAAAGTAATAAACTCCATAATGTAATCAGTAGGGTCTCCTGGCATAATGAGCAGGGTACCAGTGCAAGAACTTTGGATATATGCCATAATTTTAGCTTTACCCACATAGATGGTGAATATAAAGAATGAGTTATGTAGCCTTCTATAGTTTCCACAGGGCTATACCACGATTGTACACTTATGGTAGGGATATCTTAAGCATACCTCCCACAAATTTCTACTGCGGTTTATAACGAAAGACCAAGAAACTGGACCAGTAATGAACTTTAGATCCCTTGTTAGTGTAAAACATATTACAGTAGTCAAGCATAGGAAAAAGCCAATTAGCATTTGCCATCTGGGTTAGAAAATCCCAGACAGCAACAGTAAAGAACACTGCCCGTGTTGGGAATGAAACTTTTATGAAACCTTGTCCGATCGACACTTGCCAAGGCCCATCGCAGACTGGTTTGAACTGGGTTTTGGAAGCTGTCCACATATAGATGCTTCCTGGGATGCGTAGCCTTCCTAGGCTTGCTACACCTCCACTGTCAAACGAAGAGCTGCAACGCAGGCTGCACTGAAGAAATGATTGCTGCATCACCCTCTGTGTTTTCTCAGTCCAGAAGGGAGGGAGGGAAGCATTAAGGATCCTGCCAAATGTTGTCCTGAGCCACACTTTCACAGCTGCTGGCACTGTATTTGTGCTGGCTCTTCTGGAGGCATACAGCTGATCTAGGTCTGCCCTGAGCCTGCATTCGGTGGCCTTTTTGCTGAAGGAGGCCGAGCATGGGATGCAGTGGGTGCAACGGTGCAGGCTTCAGGTGCTTTGGGTGGCACGGCAGGGTGCATGCGCCCTGTCTTTTCATGCCTTCTGCATGGCTCCCTCTGGGGCTGCTCCTGCCGTACCTATACGAAAAACCCTGGGTGAAGGTAGCACATCAGTCCCAGGATGCCAATTCTTCCATAAATGAGGGCTCCAGGCTGCCACCCCCACAACCTGCTGAGTGTCTTGTGCAAGCTGCAGTGGGTCCAGCAGTGTGGGCTGCCATGTGCCACCAGTCCTGCAAGTGGCAGTTCAGACACAACTTGGCTTCCTACTCACTCCAGCCCCCATGTAACACAACAAATTCAGAGCAGAGCTGCTGCCTCTGGCTGCATTGCTAAATTTCTCACTGATAACAAAGATTCGGAGGGGCAGCACCATGGCTCATGGGGTATAGGTCCAGGAAAGGGGTCCTGAGCACCAGCAGTGACATGCAGCAGCAGTGGAGGGACCTCAGGATGGGAGTGGTGGTATTTGCCTGTGTGGGATCACCTTTCCGTGGTGTGGAGGATGGGGTGATGAGAAGACAGCCACTGGGAGATGGCAACCTCTGCCCATAGCCAGCAGGGTGACTCAGGACATGGCAAGCTGCATCCCGAAGGTTTTGCCCCATGTTGCTTTCAAATGATAGCAATACAGGAGGTCAGGGCAGGTTTTGCTTGTCTGAGCTTCCCCAGGTGGACTGGGGATGCCAGTGGGATGCTTACTCAATGGGGTGCTGCTCGGCATCACCAGAGGCCCCAGGACCTGTCTCCTCACCCAAGGCACAAGGAGATTGTTCACACCCGCCTCAATGCTGTTACTGTCCTTGGGGCTGCAGCTGTGCAGAGCTCCTGCACAAGGACCACGCTGTGCCCTGGGCCAGCAGAGAGAAGTTATGCCCGTAACATTTCCCGTGGGAAATGTTAGGAGGAGGCTAATTCTCCACTGCAAGCCCTGGAGCAGGTTGGTGCCATCCAGGCTTGAGGTTTGTGTGTGACTGATGGTCATCTGCTGGTGGAGGGAGAGAACAAGCCCTGCCCAGCTACGGTCTTGAGAGCCTGTAGACTAATCTTTCTTTCATTTACAGTGCTGATTTTTCATGCTATACTAATAAAACCCACTTGTACCATCTCGTAGTCGTTTGCTGAATCATTTGACAAAGGAACAGATTTGGCAGGGTGTCTCTTAATTGGTTTGCTGCATGCATCACCGCTCTGTTCCCCTTGCCTTGGTGGAGAGCCATGGTGTGTTTTGCAAAATTAGCTGGGAGCAGGAATTCATCAAAACATAAGATCAGCTGTACTGAGTCAAAACAAAAATTCTTGTCGACATGGTCCTGCCTCTGATGGTGGCTGAGAGCAGATCCCTGTGAGCAGGTGTAAGCACAGGGCAAACCCAGCGATACTCCCCAAGCCCCCCGTGATATCTGGCTGCATTTAAAAGCAGCATTTGAACCTGCACAGGATGACACCACTGATCCCAAGTCCAACACCGTAACTACCCAGGCATCATCTAATTGCAACCTTAGCTACAACGAGCCGAACACAACTCACAGCCACAGACAGAGCCTGCACCCTTCGCTTCCCACCCTGCAATTAACCTTGCAGCAGCTCTGGCCTCTCAGACTCTTTCTGCAACCCACAGAAATGGGTGGGCTTCTGCCATTTGAGGGGGTGGAGTGGCTCAGGGAAAGATCTGCTGGGTGCTGTACCTGAAGCAAAGGTGGGGATGAGGCGCCAGGACCAGGACTGGGAAAGCAGGGGTTGGGAAAAGCACAGGGAGTTACGAACCATCTCCTTCCAGTGCCTGCAAGCTATCAAACGTGCTTAGTGGGGTGTGAAACCGCAGCCTTGCCATGGGATGTGCAACCTCACGTCTCGACCTTCACTCACCGCTCATTATATTTGCATGGTGGCAGCACGTGGGAGACCCGACCGGATCCCCTCACACCCGCTTGGCAGTGTGAAAGGTTACCCTGGGGCAGCCCTGCACCTCACGCAGCTGTCAGCAGGTCCGGGCTGCCCACAGCCGCCCGGATGAGCATCTCTGCGTCCCACGGTGAGCAAACACCCAGCACGTCCCGTCACGCCCTGCGCCTGGTGAGCGCCAGGAACGCGGCCCTGGTGGGGTCCCGCTGTTTCAAATCAGGATGTTGAACGCGCTGCCGGCTGGCAGCTCCTCAGACCACACAGCGCAGGGGGAAAACCAGAACGTGTCACAGGGGGTCTGGGGGTGCAGAGGGAAGGGAGGTGAGGGGTGATCCAGCCTGCTGGAGCAGCACGCTGCAGAGCACGAGGTGACGCAGGACGCTCAACACCTCGGAGGCCAGGGCAGCCTCTTGCAAACATGTTTTACAGAGAAATACTGGCGCGAGGTACTGCTGAGGTGCAAACGTGGTAACCCTTGAGCTCCAAGCTTGTAGCGTCCGAGAAATACCGGGCTCAGGGAGTTGCGTGCAGTCCCGCAGGGAAGTGGTGGCTCTGGTGGGACAGGGAATTGCTGGCACGTTGTCCTGTTTCAGCTGGGATAGAGTTAATTTTCTTCCTAGTAGCTGGTATAGTGCTGTGTTTTGGATTTAGTATGAGAATAATGTTGATAACACAGGGATGTTTTAGTTGTTGCTAAGTAATGTTTGCACTAGTCAAGGACTTTTCAGCTTCCCATGCTCTGCCGGGTGCACAAGAAGCTGGGAGGGGGCACAGCCAAACTGGCCAAAGGGCTATTCCATACCATATGACGTCATGCTCAGTACATAAACTGGGGGAGTTGGCCGGGGACAGCGATCGCTGCTCGGGGATGGGCTGGCTGTCGGTCAGCGGGTGGTGAGCGGTTGCATCACTCGTGTTTTTCCCCTGAGTTTTGTTCCTCTCTCCCTCTCTTCTTGTTTTCCTTCTCATTACAAATTTTTATTATTATTATTTTTCCCAATTATTAAGCTGTTTTTATCTCAGCCCACAGTTTTCTTACTTGTGCTTTTCCGGTTCTCTCCCCCACCCCACCAGGAGGAGGGAGGGTGAGCGAGCGGCTGCGTGGTGCTTAGTTGCCACTGGGGTTAAGCCACAGCACACCTCACGGGAGCAAACAGCCTGCTGGCCCCGGGCACCTCACCGGGGAGACTGGGCTGTGAAAGGGTAGGGGTGCATCACTGATTATCTACCTTTCTGCTTTTCATTTCTCCCTTTTCATAAAAGACTGTTTCCAAGGCAGTGTGGCTTGTGTGTGAACAGGAAAAGTTCAGCTGACTTTTTTGCTGGGGAGATGGAGCTGATGTTTTATTAGCAACCTCTTTAAATTGGAGCTGAGACTGTGCTGCTGCCAGTCAAGCCCTGTCAGAAGGGTTACATCCTCCTACTTCAGTCAAAAAAAAAAAAAAAAATTACAAATTTAAGCCCCTGTTTGGGAAATGAAAGTACTTCTCTGAAGTACAGCAGCCCAGGAACCATTAAACCAAGAGTGGGTGGGACAAGCAATGACTGGCGGGGTTTTCGGTCCCCATAACATGCTTGGACAGAGTTTCCTGCTGCTATTTTCCATTTGTGAGCTGTGCCACTAGTATGTCATGGGTCTGTGCTGTCGGAGATCTGCAGCAGAGGTTGCAAGCTTGGCAGAATCCAGGTACAGTCATGTTTTCCGCGCTGCATGGGATGCCGTGTCAATCCCACAGACAGCATGAGGTGAGAGAAGGGGGGTTTGGCCTCTGGGTGACTCTGAGATAACTCGGTGTGAATTAAGGGAAGGAAACCTCACCCACGTAAGAGTGCCTCAAGACTAATACATCAGCACAGCATTTGCACCGTGCAGAGGGGAAACCCTGCCAGCTCCACAAGTATTTCTGCTGGGGTCCCCACCTGCAGCAATGGGGATCAGGGAGCTGAGATGGGTTAAAAACAAGCCAATAAAGGGGGGGGAAAAAGGTTGTTTTCTCCCTGCGCTGGCTCACCACGCGGCTCTGCCAAGAGGTGTACTGACCAGACAGAGGGATGTGGAGGGGACAACAAGCATGCCGAGGGATGAACGAGTGGGGCTGGCACTGAAGGGGATGCCTGGGAAGCCTGATGGGAGCAGGGAGAGGGGGCACATGGGATTTGGGGATGAGGTCAGAGCTGGGCTGAGCAGTGGGGTTATGCCATGAAAACTATTATTTTCTGCTCTTCAGCACTGCCTCTGCTGAAGGCACGTGGAGCGAGATACGCTCCAAGAAACCACGGTATTATTAAACATAGCTCAGGATTGAGCTGTAACTTAAACTTTGATAAGTGACTACCTGCTTTGGTTTACAGCTGAAGCTGTCTAGTCTGAGAGAAGGAAGTAAATCTGTTCATCAGCATCTGGCCACCAGCAAGGGTACGCGGTCCCTGCCGAGGTGAGAGAGCACAGGCATGCAGCAGCCGGCAGGACCGCGGCCCCACGGCTGCTGGTGGGGACATGCACCATCCCCTCCTGTCCGCGGAGGGCAGTGGGCAGGCTGGGGCTGCCTTTTGAAAAGAAATTCCTTTGCTGCAGCACAAACGAAAAGCATGAAGCAGCTGGCCAGGAGACATCGTGCTGCCCTGCTTAATCCCAGGGCACTGAGGGGGCTCTTGCTGGGTCAGACTGTCCCGCTCTGCAGTGCTGTGCCAGAAGTACAGAAAGCATTGTTTGGGGATGAAGGCAGCGGTGGCACTCTCTTGGGAAAACACCGGAACAATAAATCAACTGTATGCTTGTATGAGTGGTGGCAAATAGCAGCGCAGCAGGCGGCAGCCCCTCTCCTAAGCCTCCCGAAGCATGCCTTGGCCTCACGAAAGGTCACGGCACGCAAGCAGTCCCTGCCTGTTCCCATGTGGCAGAAACGGCACTGCTGTAACTGTGAGTTGAACTCCACAGCAATGCCATCACGCCCCTTTTTTTTTTTTTTTTTAAGAGAAAACCACACCCCGTTCGCTATGCACATCCCACATCATGGCTGGCCCATTGGTGTCTGGTCCCCTTCCCCAGGGACGAGCAGGAAACGCTCAGCGGACGGCATCCGAGCAGCTCAGCAGGCAGCCAGCACGAAGCCCCGGGAGCTCGTCTGTCTGATGAAATCATCTCGCAGTGTGAAGATCCTCACAGCTGAAATTGAAAAGTTATTTATTTCTCCTCTAAAGGGGAAAAACAGCTCGCTGTGGAGGCTGTTTATCCTTTGGGGCGGGAATCTCACTTTTGCCAGCTCTCGTGTCTCTGCGCGCTGGCTGGGAGCAGTGCGATGCTCTGGCAGGCAGGATGGATGGAGCCGTGCCGATGCCCTCCTGCCCGCAGCCTCGCTCCGCCGGGGCAGGTACACCAAGGGGCAGAGGTCGGGCACCGGCTCGAGCTGTTCCTCTCCACGGGATGTGTTTTCCTTGCGTTCATGGCAGTGCTGCTAAAAGCAGCCTTTTCTCTGCTGCAGCCAGTTAGTGGTGCACAGGATGCTTCTCCATCCTAATCCCTCAAGGCACCGAATCGTCTTGAGAGGAGCCGCAGCTGAGGTGTCCTGCACCCTCCCCAGCAGCGCTGGGGACAGCAGACTTCATTACCCAAAGGGACGGTGAAGCTCGTACATGTCCCCCGGCTGCCTCGAAGGGACGTCACAGCCTCCAAGGTCCTTCCCCCTCCTGGTGTCAGCGTGTCCTCTGCAAGGACACCGGGCAGGCGCTGCTGGGCTCTGCAGCTCACCGAGGGGCCTTTCCATGGGAATGCTCACTCCGGCTGGGACATGAGACCAATTTAAAATCACCCAGGGAATGGTTTTGCCACTATTCTCATCCTGCACTGCCCTTTCACTTATTGAGGGTGGACTATTTCCAAGCGTTCCCCACATGGGCTAATTCTGCTCCCACTGCAGTCTGCAAAAGGCAGACCTGACTTGGGCCAGTGCTCAATGCTTTGCAGCATCCCACCCCAACAGGGCATTTGAAAGGTTTCTGTGAATGTTAAACCAGCTGCTCTGCTAGTAGAAAGTAATCTCAGAGCAGGTGAGAGCTGAAGAAGCTGCCCAGGACCAGTCTTTGCTCCACACCGGGAGTACCGCTCTCCCGATCCTCAGAGACTCATTTGGAAACTTGACTTGGCGTGGAACGTGACTCAGAGTGAGCTGATACTGCACAGGCCGATTTTGCAAGTTCTGGGAAGCTGGGAATCTGGGAAATACGGCAGGAAACCCTTGTGGGTGGTGCACACAGATTTCTTATCCCACTTGGATGTTACCTGCTTGCTCGGACCCTGTGCTAAGCAGGACTGCTTGCTTTGTGATGGGTAGGGTGGGAGTCCTGCTTCAGTAGCGGAGCTCCTACATGCCAGAATAATAAAAAATAGCATTCAATAGCAACAACGCATCTGTTCAGAAATGTGGATGCCGTTGCATCACCGTCAGGCTTCAAACCTCAAAGGAACAGCTCATCCTGTGGCCAGAAGCACGGGCGTGCCGATGGGGCCGAGTTTCCACTAGAGGGTTGTAGTGCTGTGCGGAAGCAGACACGGTTACTGTGGCAGGAATACTGTATGTACTCCAGGCCTTTGTCAGCAGATCAAAAGCATCCTGCGATAGCCTGGCTTCCAGCAGTCTCTGCAGTCTCTGATGTATGCAGCCTGCAAGCTGCGAGAGGGCTGGTGCCTGAGCAACCCGCTTCCCTGCAAAGCTTCTAGCATTCACATGACTCAGCATCTACTATATATATATATATATATATACACACACACACACACACAGATATAGTAAGTAAACACACTGTGTCTATGTGTCTACACACACAGACAATATGCTTATATGTGTACCTGGGATTTCGATGCATGAACAGCCACGTGGCGTGGTGGTGGCACACCTTTGCAAGGACCCAGGGCACCGCTGGTGGAGCAAAGCCCACAGCCTGGCAACACGGCGAACGGGACAATTAGCAGCATCGGTGCAATCAGCAGGATGGGAAAGCGATAGCTGTTTGCATACAGCCCCGGCTCCAGGCCAGGAGCTGCCGTGCTGCGTGCTGCACCAAACATGGGTGCTGGCCCCCAGCGCTTGCAAGCCAGCCTTCGACAGGAGCCATCAGAGGGGAGCGCCACTTCTGCCACCAGCCATGTCCCCACGTCCAGTGCAGTTCAGTAGGTCCTGGTAGGTTCATGTGATTGTGACCCCAGTATGCGCCCGTACATCTTTTACAGCAGCATATGTATTTTTGCATGTAGATCTATAGAATCCTAGAATAGTTTGGGTTGGAAGGGACCTTTAAAGGTCGTCTAGTCCAGCCCCCCTGCAACGAGCCTATGTTTGCAGCTCTCTGAGTAGCTGGTGTGCAAAGTGCTGGCAACTGTACCACCCAGATCAGGGTGGTTTTACTGCCAAAACCAAAAACTGGAGTTGTCTAACACAGTGAGGAAAGCCCAGATAGCACTGATGTTGCCTTCCTTTCGCAGAAAGAGCGGGAAGGCAAATGAAGGAAGGCTTGCCTGTAACATGGAAAACACAGCGTGACGTTCACAGAGAAATTACCTAGTGATCAATTTATGTACCACCTGTTTGTCTGCTACTATCACCATTTCCATTTATAGCTAGATGGAAAATAGATTTTGCCTACATTTTCATCTCTTTTGTTTTCAGAAAGGCTTTGAGGAAGTAAGTAGGAGATATTCTTGCAAAATAAATGATTACAGCAAAAGATGGGCCTTAGTTCCCTCAGAAGATGACCTGATCTCACCTAAATACAGCTGTGCAGAAACAAATCATCAGGTCAACAGAGAGGCCTGAGCATGCTGGGATGGATTATCTGACCCAAAACAGACATTTGAATCTTTTGCTCTTTACAGCTGGCTGGTGGAGCACCTCTTCTCATGCTAGCAGGAGACATTGGAAGGAGGTCAAGTGAGCTGCTTCTTGCTATATAGGACAAAAAGGCACCCGGGGAGACTCAGCCAGCTGGGGAGACCGGCAAAGTGGACACATAAGGTTGGGAGAGCCACCTCCCACAAGCGATGGTCTCCATGAACAAGTCTCAGACCTCAGGGAGACCAGACTGGCTGGAGAGCAGGGACTGTGGTGCTGGTGGAGCATCTCCTCCTCTGAACCGGGTAACGGTGGTAGCAGCGTGAGCCTTCGCTGATACCAGCAATGTGGAAGAGCTTTGTAAGTCCAGGCCACAGGGGTTACCCCTGTCCTCCTGAGGGGCTGCCATCCCTTGGTGGGCTGACCCCACGGGGAAGAGGGGTGGTGGGTCACCACCAAGGATGGACGGCTGCCGATGAGCTATGGAGAGAGAGCGTAGCAGAGAAGCATGGTGTGAAGCAGGGTTTGGAGTGTGTCAGGGTGGTTTGAGAAAGAAGGGGAGGGAAGGAACATAAACGCTGTGCCTGGGAATAAGGTGTCTCAGCAGCTATAGTTTCAGAGGTTAGATGATTTTTTTTAACTACCTATTCTAACCAGGGAGAACACTTACTAGCTAATCATCATGCAATAAATATGTTTATTACTAATGTTTCACGTCTAAAATTCCTGTAGAAGATAAGAGAAAAAAAGGTGTGTGCTATTTCGGCACTGGGAACGGTCAGGTATAGCGATGGCAGAGGTAGGTGTTCAGGAAAGCAGCCATGCACAAGTACCACACATCCGGCAGGAACAAAACCCATGAGCCTTGGTGTAGTACAAAGGCAGGCACCTTTCCGTGCCTCCTTTTGCAAACAGCTCTGTAAACCCTCTTCTCATGTAGCAAGGAGTCTCTGTCCCTGCCAAAGGATTCACGAAATACAGCTTTATCCATCCTGCATGCAGTAATCAGACAGGCTTAAGAGCTTAAGCACTCGTAGGGTAGCAATGTTTAAAAATGATTGCGCCAGCCTGTTTGCCGACCTCAGTCCGCTTCTCTAATCAAACTGCTCCTCGGTATGGACTTGTAGGGGCACATTGTTAGTGATGGAGGCAGAAAATTGAACTTGCTAATAGAGAGGGAGTTGTTAAACTGTCCTTGCGAGGCCGTGCCCAGGGCGATTAGCAGCTCGCACAAAGAGCCCGGTGCTGCTCCCCTTGCTCCGCTCACCGTGTCGAGCCAAGGAGCATCGGGATCACGCACCAGGCGAAGGAGATGGGAGCCAACAGATTTCATCCTTTTAGACTGCTTTATTAAACAAAGCCAAGCAAAACAAAACCAACCCCACCGTCAATATACCAGCTCCTCATTTACACAAGACCCCTTTCCACAGCTCTAGGAGAACAAAAAGGCTGAAGTGTAAATGAGATCAGTGTCGGGAGCCTTACGCACATGAATATTTATCAAGAAAGACCAGACAGGGGCCAATTTGCCGCCCTCCTGAAGCAGCGGGAGCTCAGTCATCCACAAATGGGAGGGAAAGGGTAGGTGAAGGGGCCGGTCCGTGCCTTTGCCTGGGCAGGGGCGTGTGGGATGCTGACGAAAGGCTGTGCCTGTGCGTGAGGGTGACTGCAGGAGCCATGGGTCAGGAACAACACTGAGAGGCTCCTGGGTTTTGGGACAAGAGCTAAGTACAACACAGTTATGAAGCAAGCATACAATGTCCCTTCCAGTCACGCAGTCAGCTTGCAAGCTGCAGTTAAGGGGAAAAAACTCTAAAGAATTAACTGGAAGTTGTTACCATTCCTTGGGCGTGCCGAGTGCTCACGATAAATCTTTTTCCTGAAGGAAAAAGCAAGGTTAAATCAAACTACAAAGCCCATCAAGCATGAGATTTACAGCAATCTAAAAGGGTTACGGGTTCATTTCTTAAACAGTTGAATTATGGCTGCTTCTGGGTATCGACATATTAAGCACGCTGACCCCCTCAGTGCTGCAGGGAGCTACGGGATGAGCAGCAACGGAGAGATCGCGCCGGTTATCGTTTTTATGTGCATTTCAAAGTCACTTCCGAAAAAGAAGATGAGATAGTAGTTGAGTATTCCAGCCACGGACATGAGGAACAGGAACAAAATGATGCGCTTTCCAAACAAGTAACCGGGAGTGCTGAGGAGGCAGAAAGAGGGGGAAGCAATTTGTTAACATACATCACCTCACACGAGAAGCCCTCAGACTTTGGACTCGGTGTTGACACCAGCTGAAACACCTCAGGGGCTGAGATGGATGGGGTAAATTTCTACTCTGCCTTGCATTGCTGCTGTGGCCAGCTGTGAGCTCTTAAATGCCATTTTCAGGATCTATTTGCGTCTGGATTTGGCCTCCTGTGCTCAGCATAGGCTGCTGCTTACAAAAGTGGCTCTTCAGAGGGACCCATATGTCTTCTCAGCCATCAAAGGCTGTGGGACAATCTTGTTCCACATGCGTGGAACAAGTTTTATCAACATAAAAGGAAGATCTTGTGCAAATAGTGGCACAAACACACAAACACACGCGTTTGCAGAGGCTGTGAGCCGGAGCTGCTGAAGCAGCCACTGTTCCTGCAGCTCCCCTGACCCCCAGTGCCACCGCACCTCCCGTGCCCGATTTTGTAAAGAATCTCTGCAAGTCCTTACCTCTGAGTCCTTTCCCCGAGGTAGCCCACAAAGTACTTCTGCCGCACAAACAAGTACATCAGGCCAGCAAACGCAGCAGGAGCTGGGTAAAGGGCAAAACAACATGTTATGGCCACCAGCACAGGTCTCTCTGTACACACTGTCCCCGTCTGCTGCCCGGGCTGGACTGGGAAACGGGAACCTGCAGCCTTGGGCTATGGGATGGTCACTGGAAGCAGGACAGAGACCTTTGCGTGGGAAAGAGAGCACTTGCCTTGCCCTCACACCAGCTTTTCTGAAGACTTTGTGGGTGTGATCCTGCCCACAGCTGTGCCCGCTGCAGAAGCCCGGTGTGTGTCATGCAGGGCTCAGGAAGGAGGGCGCTGGCTCAGGCACTGCCTTCACCAGAAATAAAAGGCAGCCAATAGATGTACTTCTCCAGGAGCAGGTGGAGGACTATACTACGGTCCAATACTCATTTCCGAGCACATAAAGGAGGGTTTTCCCCTTTTCTCCCTAATTCTAGCTTTCCCAACACCTGCAGGTCACAGCCCTTCTTCTCCTGGTCAGGAAACTCCTCTCTTCCAGAAAGAATAGCCACGGACCCCAGGAAAGTACTCATCTTAAGTTTAGGAAAACTCAAATTGCATTAAAGGGGATCATATTTAGAAATGCAGGTAAATACTCCTGGGCTGCCCTCAGCACTGGGAAGGGCTGGCAGCTCTGGCAATTTAATCAAATGAGTCCATTTCCAGACCTGGGTGTGAATAACGCAGCATCCAGCATCCAAGTACTAAACCCTCCACCCAAAACAGAGGGATCTCATCCGCAATGCCTATATGGGAAATGTCCCTGGCCCAGACTGTCCGGAATCATGTCTGGGAGCACATCTGTTGGCATAAACCGTGCCAGGGAGTGTGCTGCTAATTAAACAGCATGGGTAGCTGCAGGACACCAGGTGAGACTGGTCACCCCGCTGCGGGAGAATTTGGTCCCCGGAAGCGTAACCTCCAAAATGCTCACCATCCCTTGCTGGAAGTGGTGCAAGGTTGAAGAGGGAAAAAACCTGTGTGTTACCTTGGCTGCAGAGAAGTCCAGCACACCAAAGCACGGCCAGAAACGTAGGGTACGCGTGTCCGCAGTTCTGGCTAGAAAGGAATTTGTCAGAAATCAGAACACGGGGAAAACAGAAACAAAATCAACACGTTTCATGAGCAAAGGGTGGTGGGGTGTGAATTTGAGCTGCGCTAACGCCGCAGCCCAAATGGGTGGGCTTTTAGCCCAGCGCGGTGGGAGGCCCCGACCTGCCCGCGGCAGGCAGCTTCCCCGGGCTGGCTGGCGTGCCCCTGCCCAAACAGGGCGGCTGCCTCGCCCGCAGGTCTGCTTCCCGGCGTCCTCACCAGGATCATGGATGCCTTTGTCCTGCCCGATGAGGAAAGCAAACCGCCCCGCACACAGGCCTGGCACCTGTGAAAGCCGCTTTCCTCCTCTACCCTGTTTGATCATGGCACGTGTATAATAGATGCTGTGTGCTTTATTGGCTTGGAAAATCCTTGTAATTCAGTCATATTAGTCAAGCTAGTGGCATTGAAAGCTGCATGAAACCAACAAAAGGAGAATCACATTGCAAATAGGAGTGTCTCACAGAGTTAACATGCATCTTTGCAGGGGAACAGGAATGATTTCTAGCTGCCTCTTTTGGCTGGGAATGCTTTCTGAGGGGGAAGCACTCTGCCCTTGGCAGAGGCTGCACACCTGTGAAGGGCAGCACTTGGATGTCCCATCCAGTTTCAAGCACATAGTCAGTACTTCACAGGTAATAAAAAATATTTTATGTTCTTTTCTCTTCTGGGTTGGAATTAATTTTCCCTCTGCTCTCCCTGAAGGGATGTCAAAGACAAGAGGTACCGATGTGGCGGAGAAGCGGAAAGCCGAGGGAGCTGCCTGGGGACCGAGGGGTTTGTATGAGCTCTGCCACCAACCTGCTCCTCGGCAAGTCAGCATCTCTCTGCTGGCTCTTTCCTTTTGAGCTGCAGTGCCCTCGGGACGCCGGCTGTGCTTGTATCGCGCTTCCAGCATTAGCTACTGCTGGGTGAACGGGCTCCCAAACGAAGGGACGTAATAGACATAAGGACTGCAAGTCCAATATAAATACAGCACCTGGTGTCCAGAAAGGAGCTGGGTTCACTAGCAAACATACTGGAGAACCATGGGTCTAAAAGCTGCTGCAATGCACACAGCAATGGGACTGCAGAGCAAAGTCTGCACCCCAAAAGGGTTTGGATTAAACCCTAATGAAGAGAGAGACGAACCCCACTCTGCCCGCACCAGCTCCTCAGGGCTTGCCTACTCACTTGGCAGTGTAGACACGGTCGAAGGCGGAGGATCCCGGCCGCTGGAACCCCTTGCCGTTGCAGTGTTTGCTTTCATGCTCCACTTTGCTAGCAAAAAAAGCTGTTAAAAAAACACTAAGTGTTTGATCTGAGATGTAATTTGGAGATATTGCAGGAGCTGGGCTTTGTGGGCTCAGCTCTGCTCTCACAAGCGTCCAGGCTGGACGGCAGGAGAGGACGCGGGTGCATGGAGGCGCAGGATGTGGCCAGCACGCTCGCCCTGTCACCATGGTATAGCCAAACCCTCTGCGCGAGGGCGCAGTGCGGTGTGACCTCAGACATGCCCACGTGTTTGTATGTGACTGAGCCCTGCGTCATCCCTGCACTGCACTCCTGGCAGCCCTCGCCTCTGTCTGCTGCAGAAGTACAGCCCAGACTCGGTCCTTTGTACCCCCAGTGGGAAAAAGGCTTTCTAGACAGAGCTGCCAGACCCAGTTCTCGCTCTCCTGCAGGGCTGGTTCATTTTCCAGAAAGGCCCGTTGAAAACCTGGTCCTGATGGCTGATCTCTATGTGTCCATCTTGTGTGTATCCTCCTTTTAAGCAGCAGCATTGTGTCAGGGTGTTAGCTGCTGCAAAAATGCAGCACCTCAAGATAATGTATCATGCAGCTGACAAACACATTTTATCTGATGACACTAAAACAGATACCATCAATCATATGTCTAAATACACCAGGCAGAGCCCTGACAGGCTACAAGCTGCAAGCTTTGTATTATTGCGCATCCCATCTCAGTGCACCCAAATCACTCTATAGTTTAGAATATTAGCCAAAGATATATATATAAAAGATAACCCATCAGGAAAGACATTACTATAACAATAGAAGTGTAACTTGATAAGCTGCAGGATTTCACCCCTGGAATCTGAAGAGTTACCTCTTTTTTCCCCTCACTGATGCTGTAAGTAGGTCTTTTGTACTTCCATTGCCTTCACTAAAAGCTACCGAGTTTTTTGCCTTCCAATATTGAGTGATTCCCTGGGTATATACAGCCTTTCTCCAGAAAATCCCGCAGTGCTTTAAGCCAGCGTCCCCACTCCCAGCCAGGCTGCAGAGACTCCCACTGCCACCAGTGCGGTGCACTGGCCGGCTCCTGGAGGAGCTGGCCCTGGAGGACCCAGAGCAGACAGCACAGCCACCAAGAGCTTCCGGCATCTCCATCTGCACGCCACCCCAGCCTTTGGCACGGGGTTATTAACCTGCCTACGAGGAAGGGTCTAAGAGGGCCCAGTTGAAGAGGACGAGGTTGGACGGCAGTTTTTTGTACAGTGCAAAGCTGCTGTGATGCGAAACCACTTCCTGCAGGTCTGGGACTTCATGGGCTCACTGGGATATGTAGCATACCTCCTCCCTTCCATTTAGCACGTACGTGAAATCACTAGAAGATGCCACAGCTTCAGAGAAAGCCAAGAGTAAGCTACATATATCTCCCTCTCCGCTGCCACAGGTACTGCCACTTCCCAAATGCCAGTGTGCCACTGCAGAGGGGCTCCATGATGCCGAGAGCCATCAGGCTGAATCCAGACATGTCCAATGTGAGTGTGGTCACCGAGGACAAGAAGTTGGAGGTGCCGGTCGTGACACTCCTGGTGCACAGTCTCTGGGATCAGGGCTGGGCAGGCATGGCCGTGCTGGGTCTCCTGGGAAGGATCTGGCTGTGGAGGTCCAGGCATCTGTCCTGGAAGCTCTTGCCGTCTCCGACACGGTGGATCCTTGGTCAACGGACTGGGCATTAGGGCAAAGGACAGAGGTAGGGTTATCATGTACACCCACCCCATGGATGAGGAGCAGGCTTTGTCTCACCTCACTTCAGAGACATTGAGAAGTGTTGGGGAGATGGATGTTTTCCTTCTGTAAACAGTGTGTGACAGAGGGAAACAGAGGAAAGGCACCTCCAGAGGTCAATCCATCCCTCAGAGAGCTACTGGCATGAGAGAAACCACCTCACTAAAGTGCTGGTCTTTCTCCATTGACTCAAGAAAAAGCTTAGACAACCACCTCACACGAGATGTCCACTTCTTCACAAGAGAAGATGCTTGGGTTGATCACCTCCAACCCACTGCAGCGGCTGTATTTCCCCAGGACCATGTGGAGTCCCAAGATGAGGGCAGTGAATCGGAAAGGAACCCAGCATCTCCCCGTCAGCCTCCTGCTTCAAGTGAGCTTTTCATCCTGAAAGTGGCTCCACGGTTCTGTGGCTCCTTAGCCCTGTCAACCTCACACACCCTGCAGGCCTGCAAAACCTCCCCAGAAGGCAGCCCAAGAGGTGGGTCTCAGCTGCCTGAGGCTCAGCCGGGCTCAAGCTCTGCAAAGGACTGGAGCAGACTTGACAGATCATGTCCAGGGGTGGGCTTCGCTGCGGGTCTGTGCTCACATCTCAGCAACGTTGGGCTCCTGTTAACCTGACACTGGGGAAATAGGAGACTACAGCGTGAAGCAGCTTGCAACACCATGGTTATATTTCCTGCTCTTTACTCGGAACCTCAAGGCAAGAGGGTGGTTTCACAAGCTGGCAGGAGATGAGTGAGTGGAGCAGGACTGGAGCCGAGGAGTTTAATTCAGCTCAGCTGCACCAGGAGATGATGCCCCGAGGCTCCAGGGCTGCACAGGCTGCCCTGAGCCGGAACCACTGCAGTCCCACTCTGGTCAAGTTAACGTACAAGAGTTCAATCCAAGCCTGGTTGTTTCACAAGTTCATGCCAACAGAAACCGTGCGCTGAAGCTCCAGCCTAGCGAGCGCTGGCAAACATGCAGGTTGCCCCTTCTTTCCGTTGACTTTGCTTTGCCTCCTCCATCCCGATCTGCTCAGCAATGACCACTGATTTTCTCTGAAAGCTGCTAAATTGCAACATCTCTCTGATGCAAGAACAAAACCTAAAGCTACATGTGTGACTCAGCAGCATCCAGCCACACAAGTCATTCTGTAGGATATGGAGATTCCCGACATAAATATGGTGACAGTAAATGGACGTCAGACTGGGCAGCACCACAGCCCACCTCCAGCTTTGGGAATAACAGCATTCACGCAAACTGTTTTCTAATCCTGCACCAGATGCAGAAAAGCACATAAAACCTGAACTGACATGGTACTGACTTCACGTACTTAAAGACAGTCAAGCAGATGCCCAAGTGCTTTGCTGAACCAGAGCCACAGCAAGAGTTCAGTACAACCGATATCCCTTGACAAGCATTTCTACTTCCTTAAGTATTGCGTTCGCTGCAGGACTGCACACCAGTTGGGTCTTTCTAGACAGAAAGCTCGGGAGGAAGAAATCAGATGATGCAAAGTCTGAAATCATGGTTTAGGGCTCTGTGCCACTCGTGCTTGGCACACTAAGTCCTCTGCCAAGCGCCACGCTGCCCGTTTGCAGCAGTTGGGTCAATAATCTGAGAGACAGATTTCCATGAGGTGAAAGTGTGTGTCAGGCTGGAAGGCAAATGCCCAAGTTTCAGAGTGAGAGGAAAAAACTGTAAACAAAGTCATCTAGTTAAATAGCAGGAAATGTATATTTTACACATTTTTTGTAATTGTGCTATGTGCTCTGATCTCAACGTGCCGTATTCTGGTGACATCACACACTCTGCATTTACCAGAAACCAGCATTGGGTTAAATGATGTGGTATTTAGCGCCTATGTCAAAACTAAACCAGTATGCATCTCTTTTTTTTCCTCTCTGGCAGCCGGGCTTATGCTGAGGCTGCCACCACTTCCCCTCGCTGCAGCAGCCCAAGAATAGCCCATTTCCTAGGACCGAATGTGGGGTTTACAGTCAGTGGGAAATTCCCATTCGTACCAAGGCGGCTTCACGGAAGATTTCTAGCATTTGCATCAGCACCCCCATCCCACTGCTGCCTCTCCTTGAACCTGGGCGATCTCAGTGCAGCTGTGGCAAAACTCACTCCCTTCTCTGTATTCTGGGCAGAATTTCTCACTAAAATGATTAAGTATTCGTAAGAGACAATGATCAAGTTAAAACCAGATTTGCACAAGAGAGAAACTTGTTGTTTTATTTAAAAAATTCTGAAGAATAGTAGGGACTATAGAAGTCTGAATAAGAGCTAAAAAAGGAAACTTCTCCTTTGCAGGAAATGCGCAATGTTCTTGGGACCACAGTTAATTGAGATTAGTTGGACTGTAGGACCTGGAGAGGCAGGAAAGCAGAGCTGCCTGCCCACAAATAACCCAAAAAGCCTCCTCCGATGAGTTGGTGCAGTTTTGCCCCCTTTGCCCAGCTCCGTGCAAAGGTCTGACACATCGTAGCCCACGGGGCCCTGGCCCCTGCCCACGGCGGCAGGGCTCCGGCTGGAGAGCAGCCCTGGCTGCCCACATTAGGGACTTCAGCCAGGAAACGAGGTCTCAGTCATCAAATCAAAATGCGTATTGTCACAGGGTACCCCAGCATATAAGTGCTTTCATTAGTTGACATATGTATAACAAACTCACTCTAGAATATCACAGAGCAGGACCATGTGACTGCCAAGACACTGCAACAACGGCATGCAAAATTATATGCTTAGAAGATAATTTCTAAAGCCAAAGTCATGCCTAAGCACACACACACTTATAATCAGAGATTATCTATCCAAAGATCAGATCAGCATACATCATCCTGAATTTTTCTCAGCTCCCTTTTAGCCCTTAAATATATGCTTATATTCGTCTTACCATTCTGGACAACACTTATCAAGGTGACGATGGCGAGCAGGACAACGCTTCCCAGGGCTTCCTGGTCCATTTTGCGAGTGGGCTGTCAGGGTGGACAGTGCAGCCTCGCTGGCAGCTCAGCCCTACAAGCACAAGAAGAGGAAGTGAAGGTCTGTCTTATCTCGAATCGTGAAACACTTCCTATGGCTTCACAGGAGAGTGGCAGCACCCCGCACCCGGGTGCCTGTCAGAGCAACACAGCCACAGACTCACTCGCTCACTCATCATATACAGACAAAGCCCAGAGAAACAAGACATTATATATCTGTGATCTAAGAGGATATATAATGTGGGAAGATATCTATTGCCCTTCCCGCGCAGGAGTGAAATAGCAACCTTGATATCTAAAGTATGTCTGAGCATTTGGCTAGCTGTGTGGAACAGCGGAAAGGCTGGAAGAGACCAGCCAGGCTATCACGTCTTTTCTTGCAAGTGCCCAACCACCCCACAAGTAGCTGGGAGGAGAAATACTGTTGGTGAGTCTCAATAACGCTGCTGCTCTCAGACGTGTGCCTTTCCTGGTCACATCTCCATCAGCCTCACCAGTGAGGAGACTCCACGTCTCCAGGTCACAAGCAAAAGCTCCTGATCCATCTGGAATATTTGAATGGGCAGTTACGCAAATGCTGTGAGCGTCGTGGATGGGCACAAAAAGGTCTTTCATTACCGGGGATGGATTCTGCATCCTTCCCCCTACAAATAACTCCCTGCAAGACAGTGACAGCTGCCAGCATTCAACATTTTACAGGCTGAGACTTCGCAATTGTACCCCAGTTTTAGCAGTCCGAGCCCAACACGGCTGAACATAATTGCTGCAGCATGTTCAGGCCTTGGCTTTGACCCTGTGGCAGAGAGGGCAGGGAAGCACAGGCTGCGGTGCTGGACGGCTGCAGCAAGTCCCACAGCTTCTGCTAGGTCACTGGAAAGCATCCTCATCCAAAGCGCACATCACTCGCCAACCGTAACCACTCTGCTCCCGTTCGCCCATATTCCGATGGGGAAAAGCCTTATGAAAAATCCTTACCTTTAGTAGGGATTTAACACTAATAAAAGTAACATTTTCATTGGACTGAGCCCTGGACAACTTTCGCCCCATCTGACTGTCTGTCTGTCTGTCTGTACTCCACCACATGCTATCCAGAAGGTCTGAGTGCTGCCCAGCGTCCAAACCATGGCCGGATAACTGCTTACCTCTCTCTGGATGGGAGACAGCCTGGTAGGAGTTCCCAGCAGGTGCCAAGCTGCGAAATCCATCTTGTTCAATGGGGAAACATTTACCTACAACAGTGTTTTTATCCAGTCTCTCTATCATGCAAATTATTATCATCTGTACTATTTAGATATGGAAAACTCTCAGGTATTTTGGGTACAAGCAAATATACAGAAACGCTGGCTGGAGAGGTAGGTGATTAACATTGTGAGTTGTGACCTTCCGTTAACTTAATGGAAGGCGGCTGTCTTTCTAGGATGCTTTCCCTATAGCCCACACAGACATGACTGTGTGAGCAGCAAGGCCATAAATAGTACCTAGGTTGAGATTTGGCCTTTTATGAGGCCACATGCTTTTATTAGGACTGAAGTTCTCTTTTTCCCCACAAAATGGCCTTTTCTTACTTGAGCATCAAAGTTTATGTTCTGTGGTCTACTGAGCACAGGATCATAGCTGGTATTTAAGGCTGGTATTTAATGCTAAGCTTCTACTATAACCTCCTGAAGAGAAAAACCCATCACCTGAAAGTGGTTACAGAATTAAGTCAAAAGAGGAAAATTGTCCAAGCAGAGACCAGTGCCGTGACCGTGAAGAAAGGACCTGTGCAGGGACATGGGCAGGCAGGAGGGGGCTGCTGATGGGAGGGGGCGAAGGAGACAGCACAGGTCCTCAAGGCATCCACAGCAGAACAGACCCCAGCCGTCCTCCCACAGCAGGCACTGATCCTTCTCTTTCTTCTGCCCATTTTACACCAGTGTAAACCTACCAGGCAACTTGAGGCTTACTTTTACAAGGGGCAGCAAAAGCAGATGAGCCTGCTCAGATCTCCTCCAACTTGCCATGAAAATGCACACGCTTCCCTGCTTTCAAAGGCTTCCCAAAGGTGGCTTCAGTTTGGCACAAGTCTCATATTAAAGGGGGTAGCAATCAGGCTGCTAAGGTCTGAAGTTGCCATAATGCCAAAAAAAAAAAAAAACCAAACAAAAACCAAACCCCACGTGCAGGCCAGGTTGTGAGGGCTGGGCTGCTGATGCCTTCACTTTCTCCTCATCCTGCTCTTTTTCCACCTCTTCGCTTTCCTGCTGCTCAGCGCCTCCCACCGCGTTCTCATCCCCGCTTTGCTCTCCTGCTCTGCCCCTTCCGATTCCCGCCTGTCCCCTGGCACCGCTCGGTGCTGCAGAACCCGCCGGCGGCACCAGCGCTTTGCTGGAAACCCAGCCCATTACTTCCTCTGGCTGAGCCTTGCTCCAAAGTCATCCGTCGGGTATGCATGGGAGGAAAACAGGGCTTCACCCTCCTCCCTGCAAAAAAAAACCCAAAAAACCCATGACATCAACTCCAGGGCTTGCTAAGCTGATTTCTGGTTGTACAGGGAGAAAAAAAGCTTTGCCAGCAAGAATCTGTTTGGTGTAGCTGCCTTAAAATAAGAACTGTAGGTTTGGGGTTTTTTTTTTAAGTCCAACATCACTCTGAGGGCTCTGCTTAAGGAAAAGCAGAGGAAATCAAGAGGGTATGAGACACTGAAGAACACCCGTCCCTTTACCAAGGCAGAGCAACGCTGTTGTAAATATGGTTGGATAGAGCAGAAACCCCTTGGGGAGGGAATATTATCTTTTTGTACCCCTTGGCACTGGAATAGCTGCAGGATGGAAGGAGGTTCTGGCAATTTTCTTGCAATTTGGGGAAGAGCCTTGGCAAGGGAGTGCTAAGGTGGAGCCAACATGACTCTGCAAACAGCTTCTGCCATACCTACACATTAAACTGTTCCCTCCCCCTGAGACCTAAACGTCTGGGCGGCTCTTGCCTCCACTTTTGTGGGATATACACAGGATCACTGTCTGGGTCAAGTAAAGTTGGCACCACCTGAAAACACTGACCACCTGGGAGAAAGATTGGTACAAAAGACCTCCACCATATCCCACCTGGCCATTTGAAATAGGGGATTTTCTCAAGTAGGCAAAAAAAAAAAGGTGGAAAGGTGCCTGCATCTGCTGTAACCCCCAGCTGCAGTCGTGCTCTCCAGGCACAGATAATTCTGCGCTTCAGCAGCTGCTGTCAGACCCCAGCCCTTCTGCTTGCTGCATTGCTATTGGAAATCCACATCTTCCTGTCTGAGGAAGATAACCTTGACATAGTGAGCCATGAAGCTCATGAAAATGTGCAAAGCCAGCGAGCTTTTCCACTTGCGCTGCGAGGCTTCCCGCACATTAATCTCCTCCTCTGGAAATCTTGAACAGCCAGTCAAAATAATCCTTTTGTAGAATTGCTTTCATACTGAAGAGGAAGGGACTGGGAACACAGATCTATAAATATCTTTTAGGATGTTCAACTCTTCTCTCATGCATTCTGCTCAAGTGCTCGGCTGCAAGGACTCTGATGAAAGTGTGTGTCCTAATAAAATAAAAGCTGCTCCTGTGAAGTTCCTATATATAAATGTCAGGCGACACACAGCCGTCATGCTTTATCATAAATGCAATGGGACATAAGCCCCTTGGACTGGTTGGTTAACATTAGCACAGTGCTTTGAAAACTTAAAGCGCCACAGAACAACCAAATATATAGTACATAGACATACACGTGTGTGACTACCTGCCGTCATGTCAGCCTGTTCAGCATCACATCCTTTCTGAAGCCTGACAAAACCCTGAAGGAGAGCATGAACAGAGCTGGAAACATGAAGTGCAACACGAAGAAAAGGGCGACGCTGCAGTTTTTTAAATGCTGTCTTCATTTTGTGCGGCCAAGAGAATGACACCGTGGGAGCAGTCAGAGCGCTGCCTCAAAAACCCCTCCTTCTCCACATTTCCTAGACGGCATCCTTTTCATTACTGTCTTTGCACTCCGTTTGTCTGGATTCAGCTCAAAACACAGCACTTGAAGACAGAGCCCACAGACCTTCTGGGCCTCTGGCGCAGCCTCCTCCTCACCCGCCGTGTCTCACCCACCGCTCTTCCGAATAACATTCGCCTTTTGTACGAGCGCCGCGCCGCTGCCGCCCCTGCGGCTGCACTTCACCCTCGGGTCCGTTTCTGCAGCGCTCCTGCCTCTCCGGCGAGCCCCGGGCAACCTAGCGTGTTCTGGGGCTCGCCTTCCCCAAAGCAGTTGTTTGGGCTTATCGTTATGAAATTTCAGCAGGCTGAGCCTGGAGCATTGCTGCAATGTAGCGAGACCACTTTGAATCCGAGCCCCTCCACCGGGATGCTGGAAACCCGCCTCCGACCTGGGCACATCTGCAGATTTGGTATTTTCTCTGCCACGGGAGACTGGAGAATTGAGTGGGCCCTAGGACAGCCCCTTCTGAGGCCTTTTGGGAAAAGCCCCCCTGATTTCCCCGGAAACTATTGATCAGTAGGGTCTGAGCGGTGCCCAATGAGTGGCAGAGCCACCTCATGGGGATTTCCTCTCTGTCATCTCTCCCTCCCTTGCTCCCAAGAAGCAACTTCTCAGCAGCCATTGTGATACTCTGCGGTGTCACCGTGGTGGCCTCCGGACAGCCCCGGCAACCAGCCACCCTGTCACAGGAGGAAACGCACAGAATCATAGAGGGGTTGAGGGTGGAAGGGACCTCTGGTCCTTCCCCCTGCTCAAGCAGGGCCACCTGGAGCTGGTTGCTTAGGACCATGTCCAGATGGCTTCTGAACTTACCCAAGGATGGAGACTCCACAATCTCCCTGGGCAACCTGTGCCAGTGCTCGGTCACCCTCACAGTGAAAAAGTGTTTCCTGATGTTCAGGGTGAACCTTCTGTGTTTCAGTTTGTGCCCATTGCCTCTGGTCCTGTCACTGGGCACCACTGAAGAGAGCCTGGCTTCATCCTCCCTGTACCCTCCCTCCAGGTATTTATACACATTGATGAGATCCCCCTGACCCTTCCCTTCTCCAGGCGGAACAGTTCCAGCTCTCGCAGCCTTTCCTCATAGGAGAGATGCTCCAGTCTCTTCATCATGTTTGTGGCCCTTCGTTAGACTCTCTCCAGCATGTCCACATCTCTCTTGTGCTGGGGACCCCAGAACTGGACCAGCACTCCAGGTGTGGCCTCACCAGTGCTTGAGTAGAGGGGAAGGATCACCTCCCTCCACCTGCTGGCAACACTTCTCCTAATGGAGCCCAGGATACCATTCGCCTTCTTTGTGGCAAAGGCACATTGCTGGCTCATGTTCAACATGGTGTGCATCAGGACCCCCAGGCCCTTTTCGGCCAAGCTGCTTTCCAGCTAGGTGGCTCCCAGCATATGCTGGTGCATGGGGCTGTTCCTCCGCAGGTGCAGGACTTTGCACCTCTCCCTGTTGAACTCCGTGAGGTTCCTGTCAGGCCATTTCTCCAGCCTGTGCATTCCTCTGGATGGCAGCACAACCCTCTGGCGTATGAGCTACTCCTCCGACTTTGGTGTTGTCTGCAAATTTGCTGAGGGTGCACCTTGCCCCATCATCCAGATCATTAATGAAGATGTTGAACAGGACTGGACCCAGTATTGATCCCTGGGGTACATCACTAGTTACTGGCCTCAAACTAGACTTCGTACCACTGATCACCACCCTCTGGTCCTGGCCATTCATCCAGTTTTCAATCCACCTGTCTGCTCATTCAGCCCATACGTGAACAGCTTCTCTGTGAGGATCTTATGAGTGTCAGAGGCTTATTGAAGTCCAGGTAGACAATATCCACTGCTCTCCCCTCATCTACCAGGCCAATCACTTCATCGTGGAAGTTTATCGAGTTGGTCAAGCATGACTTCCCCTTGGTAAAGCCATGCTGACCACTCCTGATGATTTCTTCATCCTTGATGTGCCTGGAGACGGTTTCCAGCATCAGCAGCTCCACCGCTTTCCCAGGGACTGAGGTGAGGCTGACCAGCCTGTACTTCCCTAGGTCCTCCTTCTTGCCATTCTTGAAGATGGGGTGACATGCGCTTTCCTCCAGTCCTTGGGCACTTCTCCCACTTGCCGTGATCAATCAAAGATGATCGAGAGTGGCTTTGCAATGACATCTGCCAGCTCCCTCAGCACTTTTGGGTACATCCCATCCGGGCCCAAGGACTTATGTATGTGCAGGTTGCTTAAGTATTCCCTGACCTGATCCTCATCCACCAAAGGTACATCTTCCTTGCTCCAGCTTTTCCCCTCAGTCTCTGGGACCTGGGATTCCTGAAGGCAAATTACACTACTTTAGCATGATTTGGTTTTCACGACTCACATTAGCTGTCGTTATCACCTTATTAGCTTTCAGGTGGCTGCAAACTGATTGTTTAATAATTCATTTTATAGATTTTTTTTAGAGCTGAAGCAAGGCTGCCTGGACAGCAGTTTCCCCTCCGCTCCTCTTTGAGATGTTTCTTTTGCTCTGACTCATTTCTATCAGTATTTCCACTTCCCATTAACTCTTGCAAATAATTATCACAGGTCTTTAAATGGTGTGGGATGAATTTTGTCTTCTGTTCCTCAAGTGTCTGGTCAGAACTAGTCCTTTCAGTACTGAAATTACAGGAAGAAAAGACGTTGGATACTTTGGCCGTGTATTAAGTAATAGGCCGATGCTCATTTTTGTCTTCCTCGTCCTTGGCATATTCTCACAGAGCTTTCGCTTGCCGGCTCGTCTGTCTCTGAAAGAAGCTGTCAGGCTCCCACCCACAGTCGTCCTGCCAACAGACATAACTTTAAACCCTTTTTTTTTCTGCTTGTCTACCGTTTCCCTCTCCCTTGCTCCTACAGGAAAGGCCACAGAAACAAGAGCGGAAAAAAGGGAAAGAAGGAAGGAAGGAAGGAAGGAAGGAAGGAAGGAAGGAAGGAAGGAAGGAAGTAATATTCTTCGCATTAAAAAAGCGAACAGGCACCAGAGCTGGTGATTAAAAAACCCAACCCACCATCACCAACCCGAAGCGCTGCGGGGGAGCGGCAGGAACACAAAGCGTAGCTCTTCCGGGGAACTCTTCCCAGCGCGGAGCCGTTCCGCAGCGGCGGCAAAGGCGCCTCCGCGCCCGCGTGGGCAGGCGCGCCGCTTCCCGCGGGGACGCGCAGCCGCCGCCCGGCCATCAGGAGCGGCTCGGCGGCCCTGGCCTTCAGCGCGTCTCTGTGGCGCAATCGGTTAGCGCGTTCGGCTGTTAACCGAAAGGTTGGTGGTTCGAGCCCACCCAGGGACGGAGCGCGGCTTTTTGGGACGCCACGGTGTTTTTCCTCCCCTGCGAGGCCGGTTTGGCGGAGGCTGGATCCGGCCTGAGCCGCCTTTATGCCGCTGGGACCTGTCGGAGACCCGCTTGCGCCCCCAGGGCCTCGCCCTCCGCCCAGAGAAGGTCGCCTCGTGGCTACCGCCGGTCGCGGCGGTGCCGTGCATGTGCCCACTGCCGTGTTGGGTGTGCCCGCTCAAGAGGAGCTGCAGGAAAAGTGCCACCAACGGGAGTTTCCGTAGTGTAGTGGTTATCACGTTCGCCTAACACGCGAAAGGTCCCCGGTTCGAAACCGGGCGGAAACACCACTTTTTTTTTTTTTTTTTTCCCGCCTTCCGTCTCATGGCGGAGTTTAGTTTTCCTGGTTCCTCCTTTAACGAGCACGGTTTTGGGGACATCCCCCACGGTAAGGCACACCCGCGTCCTCGCTGGGAGCGGGAGAAGGCGACCCGCCATCTAGGCTCCCCGCCATCTAGGCTTGGGTTTTGCACGGCCGGGAGTGGGAGGACAAGGGCAGGGCGTGTTGTTTTGAAGATTTGGTTCGTTCCCCTGCCCAAGCTTCCCCTTTGCAAACAGACTTTTCCCTCGTCTACTTGAAAGGATGACCTAAAGGAGGAGAAATGACTCTCAGCTGAAATGGCCTGAACATCATCAGAAAACGTTGGACAAACCCTTCAAAAGTAGTATGATTCCACCACCAAATGACAATGTTGTCACTGCTTGCCCCTGACCAGCCATGTTTGGGTAGTTAGCCCAAGAACTCCTAAAGTTTTGGCTGGAGATAATGCCATTTAATGGTAATGTTTATGGTGCTGCATTTAAAAATCTCATCTTCCCATGGCAAAACAAGGCTTGAAGGTGGAGGGAAGAAAAAAAAAAAAAAAAAGAAGAAAAGATGGATACCTGGTGTAATAGTTTGAAATGCTCTCTTAGAAAATTCAAATGCACAGCTTCTTTCTCACAGCTTTCCCCATTACTTAAATCTCTTGCTCTGCTACACCAATAGAAAGAGCAAGCCAACGAAAATACAGATACAGAAAAATAAAACAACCTACACAAAAGGTAGAGTTATAGCATGGAAGAACTGTAAAACACTGCTTAAAATCTCCAATATGTATTTCATACCTAAAAATTATGGGGCACCCTCTCGCTAAGCCAAAGAGGTTGAACACACAGTCCACTAATGGATGGCTATAAAACAAGTCGGGGCTCTCCTACTCTTCAGCTCCCCATCTCTGGCATTTGCATTGAAAGGTTCTGCAACAGGACCAGTCAGCAGGACAAAGTTCCTTTTTCTGAAGAGGGAAGGGGAGATGCCCCCTTGCCAGGTACTTCTGTGCCGGCTTTCCCAGAGTATTGCCAACCCTGACAGCTCACGGGTTATTTTAACATGCTGCCTATTTGTCCTATTTCTAAACTGGAAATCTGGGGACAGGATTACAGCTAGCCTGTTGTGGTTTAAACCCAGTGAGCAACTAAGCACCACACAGCCGCTCGCTCACCACCCCCCCCCCCCCACCCCCCCAGTGGGATGGGGGAGAGAATCGGGGAAAAAAAAAGTAAAGCTTGTGGGTTGAGATAAAGACAGTTTAATGGGACAGCAGAGGATGAGAAAATAATAATAATGATAAAAGAATGTACAAAACAAGTGATGCACAATGCAGTTGGTCACCACCCGCTGACTGATGCCCAGCCCATCCCCGAGCAGCGATCCCTGCCCTGGCCAACTGCCCCCAGTTTCTATACTGAGCATGACACCATATGGTATGGAATAGCCCTTTGGCCAGTTTGGCTGTGCCCCCTCCCAGCTTCTTGTGTGCCTGGCAGAGCATGGGAAGCTGAAAAGTCCTTGACTAGTGTAAACATTACTTGGCAACAACTAAAACATCAGTGTGTTGTCAACATTATTCTCATACTAAATCCAAAACACAGCACTATACCAGCTACTAGGAAGGAAATTAACTCTATCCCAGCTGAAACCAGGACATAGCCCAAACCCTGTCTTGGGCATTACAGAAGCCCCTGTAGATAGTCATTTACATGAAAGAGTAATATAGACCCATGTCCAGAGAGAAACATCTCCTGAGGGTTTCTTCAGCCTCTTTCTAGAAAACGTAAGCCAGAGGCACCCGGCCCCCAACAAGTAGGCCAGGCCTACTTCTTTACACTCCTTTCCCACCATTTGCTCTCCTTCACGTGCTCCATCGCTCCACCATGTTCTGCTGCACTGTGCAGCTTCTGCATGTCTCTCGTAAACAACTAGACTGTGTTTGTGCATAGTGGTGTGAAACTAAGCACGCTGCAAACTTAATCAGCCTTATAATCCTGTTAACCTTATTCTCTCTCTTGCTCTGTCTGCATGCTGTCTTAGATCTATACTTAGACTGTAAGCTCTTCCACTCCGAGACTGAATCCTGGTGGACTTTAAAGCACAGCACACACTTAGAGCTGCATAATCTGCTCAGAAGGTAACATGCTTTACTCTGAGCACCAAGGGGCTCACGTGGAGAACAGCAGCTGTTGAGCTTTGCAACAGGAAGACAGATAAGATGCAATCGCTTTCATTGATACATTGTCAGGAAGGGAATAATTATTTAAAGCAAAAACCAAAGCTGGAAGAAGAATAAATGGCAATAGCCAGCCATGAAAAACATCAAGATCAAAATCAGATTTGTAATCAGCACCACAATGAATTTCTAGAACAGTGCCCCAGCAGGTATACAGCTAAAAATCCATCCAGGCAGCTCCTTTGCAGATGGGCTGGTTTACTGTAGGCAGGATGAGAGAAGGCAGCCCTTTCTTTTTAATAAAATGTGGTTGAATATATCATGAAGTAGTAAGAGCTGAATCAGAGTGCTACTTCCACCATAAAGCTGACTCTAAACTCCAAAGCTGTAAATCTGTAAGTGCCACAATTGTGCCTTTCCCAAACCAAAGACAGACTGACAAGATCATGCGATGCAAGAGGTGAAGAAACATGTGAAATATGTTCACATATTCAAAGTGCACAAAGCCATTAGACTTTTGGAAATTTACCCTATAAGACTGATAAACCTCCAAAATACAGTGACTAACTTCTGCTCACTAATCGTATTTGCTATATGCCCACCCAGTGTATTTCTAATTGACAGAAAACTAATACTTTGTATTCTCTTTATGGTAAGTAAAAAGCTGATCATCCAGCCTGCATTTTAAAACTACTCTCAAAACAAAAAGTCCAGTAACCACCAAATTCCAAATGGTTTCTTTGGCATTCAATCTCAGCTGAATTCTCACTTGCACAGGATCAGAGAAAGTAAAACATTTATGGAAACAGACAAATCTGCACAGCATCATCTTTAGTTAAATATTTCAGAAAAGGCAGCAAAGAACTTGCAGCACTAACAGATTTAGTTTCATACTTAATCTCAAATGCTATTTATTTGGTCTTGGAGCTTCTATACATTTGTGTACCCATACTGTATGCCACACAGCTGCAGACTCAGGACTCCTAACATCAGTTTGCAGAGGTGCTGCCAGTGGTGATCAGAGACTCTTGCTTCTGTCTAGGCATATATGCACAGCAGATGTGCCTCCACACCCTTCTCTACTATTAACCTTATTATAACCCTTACCACCAGGACTTTCTCATCTTCTACTGGGGTCTCTTCCTCATGTTGCCCTGTGTGTTCTGCATCACTCCAACCCTAGGCTTGCTGCTTCACTCACCCCTGGGTCTGTGTCATGTCCTGAGCCAGTGGTGAAGGAGTTCCCACTTCACAGCTGCAGGTAGCTGCAATCCAGTCGGTCACAGATGGTATCCACACTTGCAGGCAGCTCCCCACTGCTTGGGGAAATGTCTGCAACAAGCAGTCAGAGGTAGTGAGACACACCACTTTCTAGTGGTTTGCATATATAGAAACCACTGGTTGGAAAACTCTGCAGGAAAATCCTATCATCCCCCTCAAGTCTTGCTGAGGCACCTATTTTATTCACTGATAAATCAAACTCTAATTTTGGTCAGCATTTTTTTTTTTAATAAGGGAATTCACAAACAGGCAAACATTTCACCAGCAGTACACTGGCACTTTACATTCAGAATCCATTGATTTGTTTTCTATTAAAATGTTACCAATTACAACATTTAAAACAAAGGAGCTCACGTTCTTTACAAAGACCTGTATTTCAAGAATGAAACCATTCATTGTCTGAAGTGCCAGTTTGATAAACATGTATGTAATTGCAACAGAAATAGCTCGGCAAGGCGAGTTCAGTGCAACTGACAGTTTCTCAGACACTTTTTGAACCTGGTTCAAGCAATCAAAGACCATTTAAATCTGTAGCCATGCCTTGTTATAACAATTATGTTCAACTGCACCTATTGGAAGAGTAAGATTGAGGACTTATGATTTGAACTTGGGATCTAAAACAATGAAAAAAATGCAGAATACCTCTAAAAACGGCTGAAACAAAGACTTGCTGATAAAATCCTTGTTATTTCCGAGTACAAGAAAAATGTACAGCTAATCTAATTCAGCATAAAATACCCTCATCTCTGTATCTATAAATTTAAAAAAGACTCCCGTCTAGCAAAACGAAAGCTATACAAATCCAGAAACACCAAGATGTGAATCCCTCTGCTTGCTCACTGCTGTCTTGCCACCTTTTCCATTACTTTCTTCCTATTAACCTTGCCTCTCCTTGGCACTCTCACATAAGGACAGGGTACACTGCTCTAGCCATGAAAAACTCCCAGTGACAACAGGAATGGGTGCTAACTTACAGTTAACTTCAATTATTTTATTAGTGAACTTGCAGCTATGAATAACAAAAAGTTACTGGTATTCTTTCTTAGTGCTGCAAACTCTGGCCCAAATCTTACTAATTTTAGTTAAAAAATAACCTGGCTCTGAAGAATATTCTGCCAAATTATGTTTTCAGTTATGTGCCATAACTTTAAATAGGAAAATTTCTACCATGTATCCATCCTTCCCTGGATCCAAGGGGTATATACATCAGGGTGAGCTTGTTGAACAGTAATTCTGAAGAGAGTAGAGTTCCGAACAGAGTACCAGCCTCGAGTTTAGTGTTACAAATATCATTGTATCAAAGGATGCAAACATCCCTGATTACAGAAGGTACTTTTTTTTTTTTTTAAAAAATGTCAGACAAAAAGATTTCCAGAGTTGGGTGATCCTATAAAATAAATCACTACTACCTAAATAATATTTCTTACACTATTACATCATCAAGACTACTGAAGTTTATTATTTCTCAAACTCAGTAGAATACGGATAAGTTTTCCATATTAAAAGCAGCAAAAATTAAGACTCATAGGAGCTTTTAATTAAAAATCATCATCATATCCAGCAGCTAAAATAACTGCTTCTCAGAAAAATAAAATGCATTAAAACCTTATTTGTCAGCAACAATAAAATTTTAAGAAAAAAACCCCTCAAATGTAAATTGTTCAAGTACAGCCAGTGTGCAATTAAATTTGTTAGAAAACATAATTTAATAGTGCTTTGTTTCAAAATATACATAACATTGAAAAATACTTAAAACCAAGAAACTGAATATTTACCAAGTTTCAAACAAAGTTTCATCAAAATGAGGTAAATCTATGTCACCTGCCATTGAGCTTGGTGCTGAAATGGAGAACAGGTCTTCAAGGATATCTTCCCTTGTAGGACTTTCAAAAGTAAGTTTCTTCACACCGGGTTTGCTTATTGTATGAAGTTCTGAATTATTGTCCTTCACAGGACTGTAATAATTGTGGTCCTTGCTTGTCATTGCTGCATGTGGCGCACTGGTCTTCTCATCAGACGCTGTTGTTGCAACACTGCTATCCACCATTTCCATATACATACATTCATCTTCACTTTTTGGAGCCTCTAAGGAAGCAACAGTTGAAGTAGGGGACAGTAATTCTGCCAGTATTTCATCACTGTTATTATGGCTAGTGCACCCTGATACAGAATTGGCATGAAATTCAGATTCATTACCTGCGACATCAATCTGATACTGCAGTTCCCTTAAAAAGCTCTGCAATAATTCACTGTCATTGTGAGATTCAGTCTGTGATGGGGTGTTTACATCTCCACTCACAGGTTTTTCATGTTTCATCTGTTCCACTGCTAGCCTATCCAGTGAAGCCAACTTCTTCTTTTTAGCATTAAGTTTTTTTAACAGTTTTAGGCGAAGTTTTTTTGTTTTGTCACTATCTGACTCTTCTGCCTTCCCAGAGTTACAGCTAGGTGAATGGAACTGAGTCACTTTACCTGAGGTACCCAATGTACTTCCCGACTTATTCCAAGTTGGACCTTCAATAGTGGTATGACTTGCTGTTGGAAGACAAGTGCTTTGAGAAAATCCTTTGGAATTTGATAAAGGATGAGTATTATTACTCTGAGGAACCACTGACTTCGGGGTCTCAGTTGTTTTGTTTGTACCTCTGCTTTGAAATCCACCAAAGTTACTTGCTCCCTTAACTGGCAACCGCACTTCACTTATTTTTTGCATTGAGGGAGTTTTGCAACTTCTCTCATTCTTGAGAGCTGAGGCACTTGAAGGCATAAAAGAAGCATTCTTGCTTAATAATTTCTTTACCCAGCTTCCCACAAATCCTCTTTTTTGGTCTTTGTATGAAGGCTGAGAGGAATTATTGGCAGCAGCCAAACTGGCAACCTGAGAATTAATTACAATTTCGCTTGCACCTTTCAAGTCAGGTGATTTTTGCATAATATTCTCTACTGGTGACAACTTCTTGTTTAGCTGTAGTTCTGAATTTAATCCATATTCTCTGTTAGGTAAATTAGTTCTGTCATCTGTTCTTTGAGCAAGTGATGAGTCAGATGGGTCAGGGTCATGTTTTTTGGGCACAGGAGGAATAATATTTGCTGGCTTCAACTCTTCTAGAGGCAAGCAAATGCTGGAATTTTCATATAACGTGCATTTGTTGTTCATAGCTAGACTAGTTCCAGCAAACTCTCCTGTATATGGAGTGTTAGGTGAAAAAGCTAATTCTCTCTGTTGCGGTGTGCCCATTTCAACAACAAGGTTATTTCCCACCATCTGCCCATTCGACAGCGATTTATCTTCTGAGTCTACTTGAATTTCTTCAAGCATCAGTGTTACAAGATCATCATGTGCCAGATTTTCTAAACCATGATGAACACTACTTTCATCCTCAGCTACCTGCTGCTGTTTCTTATCTGGAGTTCTTACAGAATCCTCTTCGCGATGTTCTGCAGGTATTTTGTCTACAGTGTTATTAAAACCACAGTGTAACACTGCGGAATTTGACTGTACATTATCAAGAGGAAAATCTTCAATATTTTTACTCTGGAACTGTGAATTCAGTTTTTCTGGCACATAGGATGTTTTCTTTTCCCACATAACAATATGAATCTCTGAAGGAGGAACTTCAAATCTTTTATGTCTCTTGCAATATGGACCCTTTAAATCATCGCATTCAAGCCAAGTTCCTGAAAAATAAATAGCAACCAGTGTAGAGACTCAGAGACTCTTAAAATTGAAGTCACTATCCTCAGACACTTGTCAAATATTTTTATTAACCCATTCCCCTGATAGGCAGAAAATAAAGGTTTTTTTTTTTCTCCATTCTTTATTACATCTGAGAAAACTGGGAGGTTTCCACTGTAAAAAGATCACACACAAGCAGAATTTGCAGCAATATTATTACAGGTCACAGTAGGTCAGCCAAGAAACAAAGCTAAGTTTTTTTTGTCTGAGCTAATGATGCTGACATCTTGTCTGAAAATACCCATATAGGTCTAAGGGAAGAACCACCTCTCAAATTAAGTTTCTCTGCCTTTTCATTGCCTGGGTGGGAGGCACAGGGGTTTAAGAGAAACTGCTCATTTTCATAATCTGCCTCATCATCTGCAAATTGCTCACAGATCATGAGCAAATATTTTACAGCTTTAAGAATTTTAAAAAAGATATATATGATGTATAGTATGTTCCTAGTTATATGCTTCCCACCTGCTTCCTCTTCCTATTTCTTCTTAAACTCTGACAGTATGATTTAGACAACTTTCCTGTTGTCAGAACACTTGATAAGACTGCAGTCCATTCTCTCTACAGAAGCATGAGAATCAAAATACCAACTTTTCAGCTTCTCTGATTATGGAGTTCCCGCCAATGGTACAACCATCACACCATTAGTAATGTTTCTAACATGGGTTTGTGCCTTCCACCCTTCAGGTGCAGTAAAGTTCAGAAATGAAAAGAAACTTCATTAATGCTGATAGTTTCATAGGTTCCCTCACTTCCAGCCAAGAAGGGATTAATAACTGGCTTCAAAAAACCATTTGTCCCACAGCTGTGCTGAGACTGTATTTTTAACTTTATAGAAAGTTATAAAAGGAAACAACTCTACCCAAATAACTTTTGCCAGTGAGTACAGTGTACAGTGTATCAGCTAAGCCAAACTGAAACCTTCACCCTGAATAACAAAGTTCCCACAATTATTCACAGAATTTTAATATGAAGTTTAGAACACAGACAAAAGAAATCCTTGTTATTATATATGGACTGTTGAGACTATTGCAGTAACCCAACAAACAGTATTTGACGTAGACTCATGAAGTATTATAATAGAATTTATGGTTCTTACCGTCAGGATTCAAACACCAGGTTATGAAGTGCTTCTTATCTGTTTGATACTGAACAATAGCTGTTATTTGATAGGTGTCTTCTTCAAACTGAAATGAATAGTTCTTCAGGTTGTTATGTGGCAAGCCTTCTACGAAATGTAACATTAATATTGAGGGTACTCTAATAAAGAAACAATAAAGAACCAGTTTATTACAACAAAATAGTGGCAAAAGTTCCTAAAGAAAAATCACAAGTAAGGCATCTCAAAGAGTATGTAGTCCTCCCCTTACTATTCTACTTCCACACAGGACTCTTCAGATTGCATGGTAGTCAAGGGATAAGAATACCTCAACTGGATATTCCATTTTGTTATAGATGAGGGGAAAAACACACCACCACACAAGGGATTTTGGGAGTGGGGAAAAGGTGAGAAAAACAGGAGACAACTGTGCCATAACCACAGTAGGAAAAGACACTGTTCCCAAGCCAAACTAGTAAACAGATGATCAGACAACAGTTTTATCCACCAACGGCAGGGGTTGAGGAAAGGCTGACACTGGATATCCGTTGTCTATATTTACTACTTGGTAGTAAGTATTCATGACCTGGCTCAAACACTTGTGCTGGTCAACATGTTAAACACTGCTCTATGTTTCATGTTTATTAAACACTATTTGCCATTTCAGCATTTAAGAATGATCTAAAATCTTAAAAAGTGAGTATTTATCAGAGTTTAAAGTTTAGAATCTCTGTAAACCCAAGATAATAGTTTGGTTTTGAAAGTGATACATTCAATAAATGAAATGTCATAATTTTATGTATTTTATTTCAAGTTCATGTATTCAAACTTACTTTTCCAAAATCATCTGTCTTCTTTGAGATCTATCACTACAGTTATTACATGGTCCAACATGAATAGCGTTAAGTGGATGCCAATCAGGGATTATATTTGTGAATGTTGTTAGTGTTTTCCTAAATCTGGAGACACACACAAAAAAAGAGTAAGTTGAGTTGCTGATCAGGAAACAATAAATATACACACTTTACCAGGAGAAAAAAAAGTTACAAAAAGGTTATGACAAAGCCAAATTCTATTCATATTCATGCCATTTGTGTGAATTCCACTGTGACTGCATCACATCCAAGTCAGCACTGAATTCAGTTCTGCCAAACAGTATCAGTCACCATTTGTTCTCAGCAGCTCTGTGGCCTTCAGTTTCACATTATTTGCTCTTTCTCCCTTAGCATGTTATCTCTGTTTCCTTTCCAACATAAGACAGAGCTTGTACCAGGATCCGCATAATTTACTAGCTAATACAGAATCTCAAGGAGAGAAGGAAGCAGTAAGAAATTACCTCAGAATCTGTGTTATACAACATTTTGTTTTCAAAAAACAGTACATTCAGAGCTGAGATTACACTGAGGTTATATTGTATGAAAATACAATGTACGGGATATTAAAGTGAAATAATATAGTTTATTCATTCATTAGCCACAGAAAGGACTTCCTTTATATTCAACCTAACCTAGATTTTTCAACTTTTTTAAAAAAACACAGTATATAACAATGGCTCTTGAGCACATCCTATTAACCAGGACTACACATTAGCTGGCAGTGTAAGATAGCATTAATCTCATCTCACTTGGGAATCTAGAATTTTATTGTACAAACCTAAGAGAGTGGAGAGAAACAGGTATTTTTGAAGTAAAATGAGCTGTCTTCTGAAAGTGTCTCTTTTTCTGCTGACTCTAAAAGGAGCCTGACTGACTAGCTTGTACCTGCAGCTACACAGAACTAAATCAATTCTCAAGACATTACTTGCCTGTAATACTATTTTAAAATAGATAAATTATGTGAGCGAATCTCTGATTCTTTGCAGTCCAAATGAGTATTACAGATATTCTCCAATAGCAAAAGTGTGCCACGCATATATTCTTTAGAACCGCAACAACCCATATATTCTCAGCAAAATAACAGAGTGAGCATGGCCAGGGACTCACAGTTACCTATTATTTCTTTCTTAATTAAGTGATAATGTGGTTTCCCAAGACATTACACAGCAGTAAAGTATTTGCAAATGCTAGCCTAAAAAAGTGGATAGTGTAAAACTTCACCAACAAGCTTAAGCTGTACACAACCTGGAGATATGAAGAAAAATCAACTATTATATGCAGATTTAAAAAAGTAAGATAGAACAATTATATAGAAGCTACTTAAATAAAAATCTCACCGATCCCGGTATTTGTAGCCACAACATACACATTCAAACTTCCATGAAAATGAATGCAAGAATAGTTTCTCAGCTTGTTGATCCTGTTTTAAGAGTAGAGGGAGTGCAAACACTGGACTTTCCTTCTTACCTTCAAAGATGGGGCAGAAAAAAAGAGTCACTGAATATATAAAATCAGCTTTCAGTACTTCAAAAAGGAAGAAAGAAGATAAGCTTACTGCTATGATTTTAATTCCAGTTATCCCTTCAAGGCTGTATTTCTAATCCTCACAGCAAAGGGATTGATCCATGTTATTAGGTTGTTATCAATGACAATTTCACGACCACAGCACAGTTACAAAGACAAGAATATGCTCTCCAAAACTTCAAAACCAGTCAAGGGACAAAACAGCTGATCACACTGTGAAGTATGTCTACGTCACCAATAGAAACAAACGTATCTGCAAGCTGTCTGGTATGCATATCTACATACATATTTTTCTGTACTGACATACAAGGCTTTACATGTCGAGTTTACTGTAAGTAAATACTGAGATGCTACACCAATTACTTACCCAATTCACACTTAAGCTGAGGCTGAAGCTGTGTAAACATTCTGTTTCTGATTTCATTGAGATGAGATTCTGCTTTTGGAAGAACATCTAAAGAAAAAAATACATATGCCTTCATGTATTTGTGTAACACCCCCACCCTTTCACACACATATGTGCCCTTAACATGCACTCATTCTTTGCAAACTGATGCCTTTCATATTGACCTATACTTACCTAAAACTGTTGGTAAAATAGCCAAGTATTAATTGATTTGAAAATTAGAGAAGAATTTACAGAAGTTATACGCATTTTACTGCAGTCTGCTAACCAGAAATTACTTAACCTGACTTAAATTATGGCTAAGAGTGTGTACCAATAGCTAGATAGTCATGACATTTAAGGATAATGTAACTAGATATTACAGACCCTGGCAATTCAGAGATTAATAGTAGATTTTTAAGACCAAAAGCGCAAAAATTTGCTTACGTATTTTTTAATGATGTTATACAATTTGTAATAAAACATTTAAATGTGTTGTTCCAGATTAAATACTAATTTCCTAAGTCAGCCTTTAAAATAGTAAAAATAATTTTTTAAAATAGTGTGCTTTATATATCTTAGTATGTATTTTAAATTTGCAAGTTACGTCGTTTATTCACAAACATATTCTTTAAGCACAAGCAAGAACATAACTTCTACTATGCAATCATGATCACAACCTGCACAAATGAAAGGAAGGATTTAGAACAGCTGTTGAAACTATTTATTACTTATAAAATCTATGCATATAAAAAGGTAAAGAGAAGTTTCTTGCAGCTCTATTGCTTTTGATTGTTTTTAAAAACACCATATATAAAAGATGCTGGAAAACTACACAGAAGGGCAGAATAAATACTACACCTATTCTCCACAACAATACTCTTAATCCAATCCCCTCTCCACTGTTGCCCAAATAAACTAATTTGTTTTGCAGCAATTCCTGGAAATGAAAAGGTTTAAGTTACCTCAAATGACACTATATTCCAACACCTAACATCCTCATATAAGGGCTCTTGCACACCAGAGCTCCTTTGCAAACACAGCACAACAGAGCGGAAAGACACACATCTCAGGTTCTGTGATGGTAGAGGGCTTCCAGGTAATAGCTGAAAACCTAAAATCAAGCAGCCTGACTTTCTGGCAAGCAGAGTATATGAACTACTTCAGAATCTTTTTGGATTTTTTTTTTCCCCTCTGTAAAATAGTAAGTTTTCTCTGCCACAAGGTGGATTAAACCATTTTTGATACACCTATTATTTTTCCCAGGAAAGAGATTATATTCTTCAAGTTATGTAATGCTGTTCTGGGACTACAGTCTATATATTCAAACACACACTTTTCCTCAAATTTCTATTGAAAAAAAAAAAATCGTGAAAGATACTGGCTAACCAGAGATCTGTATTAATTCTCTAACAGGTGATCTCTTAGACGTTCAGACTTATGACACGAATGGGTCAGTTCAAGACAACTAAGAAAAATAGATCTTAGTTTGAGAGTCTTAAACTGAATCCACAGCACAGAAAATGATCAAAGGCCATACTAGAAGATTATAGTGACACATCCTCCTCTGACTCCAGCTGTGCTGCCTGGAAGGTTGCCCCCAGCTGCCCATGACTGCCCCTGTGCCTGGAGGTTACAGTCACTGAACCTGTTAAGCTGTACATGTGAGTACTCACTAACCCTTTCCAGACAATATGAACCAGGTTAATGTGTTTGACTAATTTTGACTGAAACAGGTTAGGAAAAGCACTATCATCCACAGCACAGCTTGCAGACCTCAGGCAAAGCATTCCTTCAATGAGCGCAACTGGAGCCAGAAGAGAAGAGAACATACGTTCCCGGCTTTACTATTTTTGGTGTGACAAGGCAACTGCCCATTTATACAAGGATATAAACCACAATAGAAATTATTTTGAAGATTAAGATTAGAACAGCATCCTAATAAGTTAACCAACAGAGGGGAAAGAAACAAAGTCAGGCTCAATTACAACAATTCACAAATTCTCTATGTGGGATATGACAAAAAAATTCAAGACATGCTTAGTGTTTGATGCTTTCAAAGTACGCACGTTTGCCCCACGAAAAACAATTTCAGAGGTTACCAGGATTCTGCTAGATAGAGCACATTACTCAGCAAATTCATGGTAATGAGTTGTAACTCATTCTTTTGTGATCTTGAAATAGAATGGAGGCATATTTAAATGCACTGTACCAAATTCTGCATATTTGTAGTAGATCAGATAAGTCTGAATATGAAGAAACAAGAGCTAAATTTACTCACCTTTTATTTTACTCCTTTTACAGGTATTTAGAAGCACAGTCGCTTCATTATATTTTGTTAAGAGTTCCTGGAGTAAGCATTTTCCATCATTGTATTCTTCTGCTAGAGCAAATGTTAAGGTTTCTAAGTGTACCAGTGCTGACAAAATACAATCTAACCAACAAAGCTTATGCACGTTTCTCCACTGAAGACATAAATCTGTGTTATTAGTGGAACCTTTGTCGTCTTTAAGCAAAATTTCAGATGTTGTTGAGCAAAGTTCAGAATTTGGTAAGAGTTGTGTTCTGGGACTAGAACCCTTACGACTTTCTTGATAGTTGTTGGTGTTGGTGGTTGTTTCAAAATCCACCTTCTGGATGGAGGACTCCACATTGTTACTAGGTTTTTGCTGGCCGTTTTGTACCACATCATGTAGGCTTGACTTGGGAATACATAAGCTATTCTGATAGCATTTGACAACAGGGTCTGTATTAATAGCGTGCTCAACATTTACCACATTATTAGTTCTTGCTTTTTTTGGATGTGATTCAACAGGAGAAAAGTCGCTGATATCACACAATTTCCTTTTCTTATGAGTAGATGGAACTTGATGATTTCCTGAATCAGCAGAAGTAATTATGCTGTTTAATGGTTTATAACCAAGTGGGTAGATACACTAAAGGAAAGAAAGAAAGTTACAGTGAAATCTACAAAGCAATTTCAGGTGAACAAGAGCTAAAAAAAGTACAAACCATACCCTTAAAAAGGAATGTAGGACTTCTATAAGTGATATTTTATTGAAATCAATACATAAATTCAACATATGTATGATAGGAAGGGTGTTTTATCCAACCACTGTCATATAAGCAATTGTGAAATAAATATATCAGTAGCGATAATCAACATTACTTTTCCAGTAAATACTTCCAACCCCTGAAAACAACCTAATTTTGCTAAGGAGAGTCCTCTTGTCTTATTCTGCTACATCCATTACTTTAGAGTACAGTTTTGGCATTATCATCTCGTGCCTGAGAGACTACTGGTGCCAAAACTGGCAGGGTACCTTTCAGGCTAGCCCGATGCATCACACCAGGTGTTGGTAGGGTCTTAACGTATATAGCTATTCTGCAACCAGAATATAGTAAAATCTGCTATTACCAATCTCTAGAATGATACTATGATTATTTAAAAGCGGGGAGGGATGGGAAAAGAAGTCAGAGACCCATATCTAGTCTAGTCTCTATCTACTAATTTAAGGGCACCAGTCCGTATGGGACTGCTATACCCTCCCCACATACACGAGCAGTGGAGAAGGGAGAGGCAGCAAAATCACGACTCAAGTATTAAGCAGCACAGAAATTCAGCTAAGGTTAAACTTAAAAGGAAAAAAAAGAAAAGAAAAGAAAAACATTGTAATTATAATTACAAACCTATTTGCATTACCCAGACTTAAAGAAGAGAAAATGGGAGACTCACATCTGCAATAGTCATCTACTAGTTACATGGATCATCAAATTTTCGCCTTGTATTCCGATTCGTACAAAGATTTATTTAATACCACTTGTGTTTTCTTGTTACAGAAGCAAAACTCTCCTTTATTCATTTTAGTCTACTCTTTTTAATTCTTTAGGGTAGCTAGCTGTGCCTAAACACTGCATGTACACAGGTTAGTCATGTTTTTGTCTATATACAGGCAAACATCATCCAGCATATGGACTCAAAGGGGTCCTATTTCAACAGTTTGCTTATCACCAATAAAATCTTGAACTTAAAGAGGTGTAACTGCTGAAGGTAAAGGCCTCTACACAACCAAACAAAACTGTTAATTAGTGTAATACCTGAGGATTTTGACAAAGAAAAATGGACTCTTGAAAATTAATGCGGTAAGTCCGTAAAACTTGGATCTGGCCCTTCTCTTTGCAGACTGGACAATACTCGTGTGCAGTTGTTTCCACAGGATTACAGTTCTAAAAAAAAAGAAAAAAAAAGAAAGAAAAAGCAGCATAGACTTACGTATTTCATATATTATCCCAAGGTAAGACATACATACATACCAAGATAGAAAACTAACATGCAACTTCTAAATATAATACCTAATACAGTATAAAAAAGTAAACTAGACTGGGGTTTTTAAAATATTTTTAAGATATATATTTGTGTGGTAGAATGTTCTAAATAAATTTATCTTTTGATTTAAATATTCAAACATTTAATAAGGTATCTTTAACTACACAATTTGCAACATTTCATTCTACTGAACTAAACCACAGGACACTTACTGCCAGGGAACACAAGCTCAGATCTTTGAAAGACAACTAAATTTTCATAGGAATGCAAACAGTTGTAAAAATAGTGCCAATAAAAAAATCATAGGCACAGATTTACTTAGAATAATCTTTCGCCATTGTTATAGATTTCCGTGGAAAATAATTTTGAGAATTTTTTTTGTAAAATTAAGACCAATTAAAAATCTCTCAAAGCAGAGAAAAATATGAACTTTGCACACATGTAAAACAAGTTTCAACTGACTTTTCCCAAATACCCCACCATGTGGAGTGTCGATTTCCCTATACCAGTCCCTTCTCCAATCACTTGCAAACCATTTGTAGTCTTCTGGGTATCCATCATTCTGAGCCACTGGCTAACTTATGTCACTTGTAACAATGTCATGACCACTAAGGATTTTTCAAAGACTCCTGAAAAATAAGAAGTAAATAAAACAATTAAAGAAAAATTAGATTAAATTTTGGAAAAATAAATACCAACAATAATGCAGCCTGTACTTTCTGTGAGAATGAATTCAGAAGAGTATTTTCTTAACTGAAAATACTTATTTTCTAGTGCAGATTATGAACTCAAAATTTTAATTTAAAGTCACATAACAGATTTAACAGCTTTAGGCCCTGAATTTGCAAGCTTATCTATTCTTTACACTCTACAAGGTCTCACATATTTTCCAAGTGCACTATACTTTGCAGAAATGTAGATGTCTTGCCTGGGCATCTCAGCTTACTGCATCTAACCCTCAGAAAGAAAAAACTTTTAAAATGGCTACAATAAGAGCCCATACTGTTATAGATGGCTGCTGACAAATATTAAAAAGAACAACCAACCAAAAAAACTCCACTGTTGCATCTTTCAAAACAGTGCATTTCATGCGTAATAAACTATTAAAAGTTTATCCTGCAAACATAACAATTTTTAACCACAGAAGGGCATCTTGCTGTTACTGCCACTTTTTGGAAACTTCTCGTAATGTTATTTTAATGTTATAGACTTTGTAGAAAACTAAAGCTCTTCCACAGTATCACTGCTATATAACTCTATTGCATATTTTACAAGTGACATTGAATATTCGATTTCAAATGATTTCTCAAATTCAGGGCCAAATTTTGCCTTTCTCACATACCACACATACACACAGACACATTTGTGGAGGACAACTTCAGTATGAACCAGGTACACATCAGAAGGCAGCTCCTTCAGTCCATTCCTTCACTGGTACTGAGGTTAACTACACCTTGAATCAGCCAGAAAAACACAGAGGTTTAGAACTACAGGGACCCAATTCTGCTCCTGCTGACTTCCAATGGAACTAACTAGAATAAATACATATCTCTTTAAGATGCAGGAGGACTTTAAGGAAAGTTGAATTGCAAAGTCATCAATGTAATATCTTTCCTTCAGCCACGGCTGTTCCCTTTTCATTACTTCCACTGAGTAACATCCTCTCCCACACCATGATGTCCTTTCAACCCTTTCTTACACTACAGCACTAACTCAGATTATAGCTCCTTTCGAAAAAAGAAATTTCCCAAGGCATTCTTGGAGACCTGTGTAAATACCAGTTCAACCCAAAACCATTTATAATACTGGTCAAGGAAAGACCCTACAGAACTGGACAGAATGCTAAAAACCAACAAAGCATGAATAAAAAAAGCACAGTAGGAAAATGTAACAACTCACTTCAAATCAGTCCCCAATGGCAACTTATGAGAGGGTCAAAATAAGATGACAGCGTGTCCCTATTGACACTTTCAATGTGTTCAGCAGCACTTTTCAGAATTACTGAGCTGCAGCATGTAAAGACGGTATACCCTGACTTATAAAACTAATGGTTGTAACGGAAGGTAAGAACATAAAAATATCAACCCACGTGCCTTAGAGCGCATGTTTAGTTTTCAAAGTAGAGTTGGAAGGTGTACAAGAAACAGTATGGTCCTGGGCTCACTCAAGGTAAAAATTAATGAATTAGCTCCAAGTATACAAGCTTGTTGGACTATAAAGGAAAGGCAAGCTCTCCCATTTTTCACACAGTGGCAGTAGCACTATCACGCTGTGACTCAACTGTATTATCATATATTTAGTCTAGCCAGGAACTTGATTTTTTTTAATATACAATTACAAGTTGTGCAGATATCAACCACACTGAAACACTTCACAACTTTACTCTCCATGCTATAGCTAGTAACAAAATGTCTCTAACTTGTTCAGGGGATTTTTAGTCAATTCCTTGGCCTGAAGCAGTCTCAGGTCTCCAGAGTAAATAAAATACATAGATCACATGACTGGAACTGTATGCAATTTCTCACCACATAAATACAACACATACTCAACAAGGTTAATAACACTAACCTGCAGGTTATTCCTTTTAAAGCATGCCTTGGTTTTATAAAACATATTTATTTATTTGCAAGTCCCTGTTTTCCCTGTCATCCCTCTCAAAAAGAAAGCAAGTATTTTTTTTCAGTTATGTTCTCTGTTACTTCTGCTCTTCTTTTTAAAGCTTAAATACTGTTCTGAGATGTACAATACCTCCCCCAACTATAATCACCCAGCAATAGTACTGTAGTACTGGAATCCAAGACTTTTATTGCACTTATGAATATAATAAACATTAAAAAAAATTACTAATTGTCCTTTTATTTCAAAGACAAACACAACAAGCAAATAAAACAGGTCTGCCAGTACGAGCTACACAGAGTGGTACCAAGTGGCCTGCCTGTACATTTAAGTATTTGTAACATTACAGCAAGTTATTAGTGATCTTTGCACAATGTACAAAAATTGGGCATCAGATCAACAGCTACCAAGAAAAACAGCCAATTAAGAGACTGCCGTATCAAGTTCTGAAACAACCTGTTGTAGCAATGGGCAATATCTGCATTACAGATGGGAAAGTACACAGGAATGCCCTTTCAAGCTTACTGGGTCATATTTTAAACCATTTATGCTACTTTCCTTCTTTTATCCTGGATACTTGAAAAATGTAATAAAAAATACGCTATTATGGACCTGGTATAATTATTAAGGCTATGGTTATGCTTCCTTGAGTAGATGAGTTGATCTAATGGATCGCTGCTGTGGAATAGGGAGGTGTCTTCTCTTTTCTATTCTTTCTCTCCCCCCACCTTCCCCGACAGCTCACATCCTTGTCAGACTTTCCACAAGCTAACCGAACTCACAAACCAGCAGAAAACTCAGTAAAGCACAAGTTTTTCTGCTATTCTAGTGAGTTAAATTGGCCTATGAAAAGGTCCAATGAGCTAGGGAGCCAACAGGGCAGAAGACAGAAAACAAGGAAAAGGTGAAGGATTGGAGAGATACAGGTTTGATGGAGGGACTGTTAGATGGATAAGGAACTGGCTAGATGGCCACATCCAAAGAGTTGTGATCAACAGCTCAACGTCCCAAGTAGAAAACAGTAATCTGTGGTGTCCCTCAGGGGTCTGTATTGGGACCAGTACTGTTTAATATCTTCATCAATGACATAGACAGTGGGATCAAGTGCACCCTCAGCAGTTTTGCAGATGACACCCAGCTGAGTGGTGCGGTTGACACGCCTGAGGGAAGGGATGCCATCCAGAGGGACCTGGACAGGCTAGAGAGGTGGACCCATGTGAACCTCATGAGGTTCAACAAAGCCAAGTGCAAGGTCCTGCACCTGGGTTGGGGCAATCCCTGTATCAATACAGGCTGGGGGATGAAGGGATTGAGAGCAGCCCTGCAGAGAAGGACTTGGGGATGCTGGTGGATGAAAAGCTGGATATGAGCTGACAATGTGCGCTCGCAGCCCAGAAAGCCAACCACATCCTGGGCTGCATCAAAAGAAACGTGTCCAGCAGGTCGAGGGAGGTGATTCTGCCCCTCTACTCTGCTCTGGTGAGACCTCACCTGGAGTACTGCATCCAGCTCTGAAGCCCTCAGTACAGGAAAGATATGGACCTGCTAGAGCAGGTCCAGAGGAGGGCCATAAAAATGGTCAGAGGGCTGGAACACCTCTCCTATGAAGAACGGCTGAGAGGGTTGGGGTTGTTCAGCCTGGAGAAGAGAAGGCTCTCCAGGGAGACCTTATTGCAGCCTTTCAGTATTTAAAGGGGGCTTATAAGAAAGACTGAGAGACTTTTTACCAGGGCCTGTAGTGACAGGACAAAGTGCAATGGTTTTAAATTTAAAGAGGATAGATTTAGACTGGACATAAGGAAGAAATTCTTTACGACGAGGGTGGTGAGATACTGGGACAGGTTGCCCAGAGAAGTTGTGAATGCCCCATCTTTGGAAATGTTCAAGGCCAGGTTAGACGGGGCTTTGAGCAACCTGAACTAATGGAAGATGTCCCTGCCCACAGCAGGGGGTTTGGACTAGATTACTTTTAAAGGACCCTTCCAACCCAAACCATTGCATGATTCTATGGTAAAAGGGACCTGAACCTTTTAATAATAGTGAGCTGTACCTTGTGAAACGGTACCTTATAAATAAAAATCAGTTACAAACTGCAGTAAGCAGATGACAGAACACTGATTACATTGCAGTGAAGGGAACATTTCCTCTTTGTTTAAATGCTATAGGGACACTTAAAAATGACCTTTCTGTAAATCACCTTACAAGTCTTCTTTCCTTCATCAAGGGGATACTGAAAAGATTAAAAGAAACAAACAAGAATCTGAGAAAAAAAAGAAAAATTTCCATTGTGTTGTTACCTATCCATTCTTTATACAAGAAGAAATCAGAGTATTAAGTTTTTTCTTTATCTGAGGTCATAACTATAAATATTAAAATCACAGCCCATTAAAAAAAAGAAAATTACAATTTTGGCCACAAATTGTATTCCATTAAGTGCAACAGTAACAAGACATCATTGCTGTTCACAAAGTAACTCTCTTCTACAGCACAGCCTGCATAAATTTCTTTCCTGCAAGAAGCCTAACACAGACTAAGGCAAATAAAGATAAAACTGATGAATTTGCAAAATAAACTAGCGTGCCACATTATTACTCCACTGTTCTAGAAGTTTCTTCTACATTCAGACTTCTCTTGAACCTCCTCATATTAAATGCTTTGATGGGTGTACAACAAGGGACAGGGACTACCGTGTTTCATTGACAAATCATTCAGTCCTTCTGAAAAAAATGTGAGTTAGCAAAAATATAGCCTAAACTAGTACAGTTTATTATAGCTGCAGCCAAGAGATGCAAGATTTCAGGAAGGGACTTGGCATAGGCAGAGCCTCAATCTCTGACCCAAGGCAGTAGAAATGATGGGCACAGGAGTGGGATACCAGCTAACCAGCTGCCAGGACTGTGCTGGCCCAGTGTGCTGGTTGCTGGCCTTCCTTCAACACCAAAAGGTGTGCAACTGTTTCAGATAAACCTATGGTTAAACAGCCTCCTTGATCTTTAATCCACATCCAGAGTGGTCCATATGCTATGGAAAGACTATAGAAGAAAAAGTGTTTATAGAGTTAATTGTTAGAACATAAGAAAACCTTGCAAGGGGAATATATGTATATACACGCATGCACTAGTACCTCACCAAGTGCATCTTTTATTAAACAGTGCTTTCAGCCAGCGTTACCCGAGCAGAGAGAACGCACACCTCAACCGCACAGCTACTGACATGAAATACTCAGTCGGCATTTAGAAACCCGAAAGGCAACCGCTCCACCACAGTCCACGGAACAGGCACCCCCGCAACCTGTCAAAGGGCCCGGCGTCGCCCGCTGAGTGCCGCGCACGCCGGGACCGCCCCTCCTGGAGACAACCACCCGGCCTGCCCGGCCCCGCGGCGGGGACAGGCGGCACGGCCCGAGCCCCGCTCTCACCTGCTGGCCGCCGCCGTGTCTCGGCTCCCCGCGCCGCCGCTCCCGGCCCTCGGCGTCGCGCTCCCCGGCGCCCTGCGAAGCACAGGCAGCCCTAGTCCCGAGCCCGCTCGCCACCGGCCGCCTCCCGCCACCGGCCGCCTCCCCTCAGCGGCCTTCCCGCGCGGCCCGCCCCCGCCGCACGTGCGCTTGGCGGGCGCAGGCACGGCCCCCTGCCGCGCGGCCGTTGGGCGCCGGCCGTTACTCGCCGGCCGTTACTCACCAGCCGTTACTCGCCGGCTGTTGGCTCAGAGCAGGCGGCCGGCGGCGTCAAGTGCGGCCCGCGCCGCCGCCCGCCCGGCTGCTGCGCAGTTTCCGGCGCGGCGCCGCCGCCATGTCAGCCCGCCCCGCCCCGCTCCCGGCAGGCAGCGGAGGCGGAGCCGCCGCCGGGCGGGAGCGGGGCTGCGCGGCGGCGGTGCGAGCAGCGCCTGAGGTATTCTCCCCTCCCCCTTGCCCTTCCTCCTCGCTCCCTCACGCGGAGCGGTGGGAGGGGACGATCTGGGCCGCGGCCCGCTCGCCTCTGTGGGGGCCGGCCCTGCGAGGAGCGAGCGGAGCACCGCTCCCCTCCGCCGCCTCCCCGGGCGCCCGAGCAAAGAGGGGGCCCGCTCCTGCTCCCCCCGCCTGCCGGAGGGGCGAAGCGCGGCAGCCGGGCCCGTGACGGGAGGCGGCAGCCCTGCTTGCCGTAGGCTTGCGGGCCCCGTGCCCCGCGGTGCTGGCCCCGGTAACGGGAGGGACCGCACTGCCGCCTCACAGCCGCGTCGCTCCTGACAATGCCTTTGCACGTTGCTCGGGGCAGGGAGTTGAGGATTAATCTGCAATTCACTGAACACTTGCTTAAAATCACGCCCAGGGTGTGGTTTAACCTTGTCCGAGGTTCGGTACCTCGCGTCTTGTCTTTCTCTCGTAGCACCGAGGCGCTGGTTCTGCCAGTTCCGCTTCTGCCGAAGCGCATGTGATGTGATGTGCAGGCTCCCTTTTGAAAATCTTTTCTCTTCAGTAGCCTAGACTTTGCCTTGCAGTCGTTTTTGGAGGTTTCAGTCTCAAGAGGTCGAGGTGATGTGGGGCTCTTGGTCCCAACGAGCATTTCTGCACTAGCAGTCTCAGGCTGAAATAGCTCAAGTATTTGATGCTAGCTTTTGAATCCATATTGGCCCCTTTTCCTCGAGCGTGAGCTGCAAGGAGCTCAACAGCAACGGCATTTAGGTCAGTGCTCTGCTTCAGTTACGTCAAGAAGGCTGTCAGTGTGGACCACGCCAGCCTGGTCTCTGGGGCTGGAGGATGGAATGAGTCAGGAAATTGTTCTAGTGATAGCACGAAAAATGCCTTCTCTCTTATTGCCTGCCTCTGCTTTGCGGACACCATACTCTTGGTCGTGTTTTTAAAAGCATTTAGCATTATATGATTTACATGGTGAAATAATCTGTTAGTATGATGGCTCCATTGTAACATCCGTAATCTAGCTTTTTGCTGTAGTTATTCCTTTAATTTGTACAGTAATGTTTTGAAGTTTGAATTAATGTTTGAGGGTATTTTGTTCTATTGGAGGACGTTGTTTGCCTGACTGGAGAAAGACTATAGTGAAACTTGGTAATAATTTTGTGAGTACTTTTTGTAGATTGATCTTGGGTTTTGATTCATTAGTGCTTTCATTGTGGAGAATGTATTTTTTCCGTGTACTTTCATCAGGAGTGTAAAGCACTTTTGGGTATGTTGAGTAGAAGGAACTGACTGGCTCTACAGGCATTGAGACTGGTGTTTCTACATACACATCAAATGCAGTGTGTGTATTTCATCTCTTTTTCAGTTGCTCTATTTGACTGTTAAAACTGGTCAAATAATGCAATCTACTGAATAATATTGTTAAGTAGTTTCATTAGGTAGTTGTATGTATGCAATGATTTTCTTCGTGGCATTTTAGGACTCTTTAAGTAGTGTGTTTTGAGCCCTAGTAATACTTATTTATGGTTAAAATACAGTGTTTGGATGTATGAAAATTAATATATGCTCTGTTTATTAATTTCAATAATAAATTTTTAGTTTGTTTTCATTGTAGTTTAAGTTTTTACTTTTCCCAGGGGTGACTCGTTTTGTTTTGGGCGTCCACCAAGCATAAGCTTTTGTTTCAAGTGTATACTGCCTAACAGATGATGTGGTAAAAGGTGTTTGCTTGTGTGTGTGTTTGTGCTCTGGAATGATTAAGTAGATGTTTTTGCTGCTTGTTAGCATGGACTGACTTTGAAAAAGCTCCAGTATAGATTCCAGTTCTCTGATCACTTAGAATTCAAGACTTGATGCTGTTAAGATTTTTTAAAGCTACCTAATGCCTTCATTTTCTGTTTTGTTTCCCCCCTCCCCCAGCTTTTTTGGTAAGTTAACTAATATTTGGGGACAGACTTTTTAATAGGGCCTGTAACGATAGGACAAGGGGTAAGGGTTTTAAAATACAAGAAGGTAGATTCAGACTAGATGTAAAGAAGACATTTTTTACAATGAGAGTGGTGAAACACTGGCACAGGTTGCCCAGAGAGGAGCTAGATGCCCCATCCCTGGAAACATTGAAGGTCGGGTTGGATAGGGCTCTGAGCAACCTGATCTAGTTGAAGATGTCCCTGCTTATTGCAGGGGGGTTGGACTAGATGACCTTTAAAGGTCCCTTCCAACCCAAACCATTCTATGATTTCAGGTATTTTCTATATACCGTTCAGTACCACAGTATAATTTACTGGTATTCCTCCTTTTTTTTACTCCCTGACATTCAAGTTGAATAAAGGAAAGCTTGGGGCAAAGAAAGAATCCAGACCTGAGTTTTTCCATGTGCTTGAGGAAGAGAGTTGCATGTTGGCAAAGAAAAGAAACTGAGGTTTTTAATCTCACAACACAATAGAACTTTGCTTGGCCTGAACAAAACCATCCTAAAGTAGTATTTACTATATGGTGCAAACTCCAGAGTCACCAGGAATTGGTTTGGGTGTTCCACATGTAGACTAGTAATGACTTTGGGCTCTAGTTAGACTGCTATTTACTCAACTAGATTTGGTTTAGATTTAACTAACAATGTATAAGCACATGGCTTATTTCTAGTTTTATTGATTTCTGTCTTTACCTTCTTAAACTGTTTTTTTTCTTAACATGGGAGGAGTAGAAGGGTTTTCTGATACAATTTTTGAAGTTGCTTTGGTTCAGGCAAGTGAACATACATATCTGATTTAACTTTCTGAATCAGGGCATCCTCTTGTTGCGCTCTGTTTTCAAGCGTAATTTGCCAACTTTGTGATTACATCGGCAGTAAAGACTTTAAAACAGTTTAAGTATTAATTTTAATTTATTATAATATTTCTAAAAGGCGTATCTGGAATGGGCACTTGCTGTGTCTGAAGCCTCTTGGCATGCACATCAAGCATGTAGTGTAACAGGCAAAAAACCTCTTCTTTTTCTGTTAGTATGTTCAGATACAGAGGAGAAAAATTAATCATATAGAGGCTCCCCCAGCCCCCAAGGTGAACTCTAAAATGAGTGTTTTTTAAGGGTTGATATATATGTTGTTTTCAAAGGGTAACATATCTGTACCAGGAATCATTATCTGGAAAATAATTACGAATGTTGGGGAAATAATATTCAGGGCATATATTTAGAAGATTGTACTCAGGCTGAGAACATATGCTATTCATGTGTGTCTTCTAAAAATATTTTCACATGCAAATTACACACCCGTTGGCTGCTTACTTCTAACCAGATTGTCACTGCATGATGGTCCCTGACAAACTGAATATGGAGTGGGAGGTACCAACTGAAAACTTTTGCTCTGAAGGTTTTGTTTCTCAGGTTTTGTTTGCTTGGCTTTCCTTCTTCTTTTTCCAAAAACTAATAGAAGAATATTAAAATTTAAATTTGCAAAATGCTATTTTGGAAATGTAAGAAGACGACAGTAACTAATTAATTAGATATATACCTCTTTTTCTCTTTAATGCTTAAATACGTTATTAATGTTCTGTTATTAAATATATACCACAAGAAAGCTTACAGTCACAATAATCTCAACTTTGATAATTTTTGTGTATATAAAGTCAAGATTACTGTGACTAAACTTTCTTGCATTTCATAACTAATTTTAAGTCCACAAACTACTAACATTACTGATTTTATTGTGTACATGTAGTATCCTTTGGCTATTGCATTGTAGTATTTTAATCAGGCAGAGGGAGATCTTTTTTGAGACAGAGGTTATAAAATCAGTAGCTAAAACATGAGGCCATGTTCTTTTTTGTCAACCGCTACCTGTTTAAATCCTTTTTTCTGGAGTAAAAAACTCTTACAAGATATTTTTATGACTTTTTTTTTTTTTCCCTCCTATACTTTTGAAAATAAATGCTACATTGTTTCCCTACTATGCTGTCTGTAGCCTTGCCAAAGCAGGCTGCTCTGAGTTAAAGGTAGATTCCCCCCCCCCCCCCGCCTTGGGTCATAAGAGTGGCTCTTATTTTGTCATTCTCAACAGGAGCATCATCTTTGCTCTGTAGCAAAGAGAGAAACTGAACACTTTAGGCCTGATGCAGTGTTCTCAGAAACCACTGCAAAAATTTCCATTTGGGAATTGTAGCTGGCCTTCAAAATACTTTTTCTTAATTTTCATTCTATTCTTTTGAGTTATTTTACCTCCCTGTCCTACAGCCTGTAGGCCTCTGACTCCATTCCAGTAGGAAACAATAGCCAAAACTCAGTAGCTTTGGGGTTTTCAGAAATGAATTTTTTTCAGGAATATTTCTAGCGGGAAAGTATCAATGATGAAATGCAGCCTCAGAAACCCATGTAAAGATGGGTGATGTTTGGTATGATCATGGTTGCTGTGTTGTGCACTTCTGTTCTTAGGGTTCTTCCAACAGTTAGGTTGCATTCCTGTGGCATCATGGTGTTGCATTGCTACTCTTAGTGCAAGTCACTGTGAATAGAAAATACATTTTAATGTTGATGGAAGAAATTGAATGGGACCCAGAATGAGATAAGATAATAACAGTCAAACAAAATTCATGTCTCTGTAAGGGCAAAGATCATGGCTAGCTTGATTATGATGGTAAGCACTTTAAAAACTGATGTGGAAGTTTGGAGATGGATTGGTTAAATGACATGCAAAATAAAAAGGATTAGAGCAAGCAAAGTGTTTTTGAAATTAAGTGAACAAATCATGGATCATATTTGATGCCCAAATATGATATGTGGGTTTCTGGTTTCATACTGTTTTTTTAATTGGTGTTGCTCTTTAAAGGCAGGTTATAATTGACTCTCCTTTTTCTTTGGCCGTTATACTGACTATCTGTTCTTCTGCATGAAAGTCTGCGATATCTGAGATTTTTTTTTTCCTAATTATGATTATAGTTTTAAGTGATTGACTTATGGCAGAATTCGAATACATTTTATCAGTAAGGTGATTCATTAGGTTTTCTTTTTGGCAATAGCAGCTGAAGGCAGTGTTTTACAGGACTTAGGAAAATTGGGATGATGTGCTGTTTCTGTTTTGTGTGTATTAAAATGTGCTGTTTCTCTTTTGTGTGTATTTATAGAAGGGAAATCAACTCCAAATTATGTATATGCAAATATACAATATTTGATGTAACATATGACTCTTTAAAAAAGGATCAAATTGTTTCATTCTGTTTTCAAAGTAACTTTGAAGGCTGGCTGTTTTGTTTTCTTGAAAATAAGCAGTAATCAAACTTATTAAAGTTGAACCCTTGTGTCTCTTGGAAAAGGTTTCTAAATATCTTGCCTGCACAACTTGGTTTAGATTTTGGCAGAACGAAGAATATTAAGTAACACACTCGCTGCCCAAGAAATAACCAGTTCTAGTTCTTGTTGCACTCTATAACTTGCCTTAGACATTTTTTATGTATTCCAGTTTCTGGTACTTTCAAAAGGAAGGAGTCTTTTCAAGTAAACTGATTCTGTGTTGGTAAGATGGCATTCCATACTGAGAAAGAAGGAGCAATGATATATTTCGTGAAGAGTTTAAAAGTGACAGTTTATCCATTCTTACTTTTCTAGTTAAACTTACACTGACATATTGTTACATATCCATTAGAGACTTTTCCCTCCAGTACTTACAGATACTTGAGCTAAATTTTATCACCATTATCTTGTGGTCCTTTTCTTATTTAGTCTTGGATTTTTTTTGCTTTCTACAATCCCATTTAGGAAAACATCCTGTGTAAGGATGCCAATGCTGTTATAGCCACTGGCACTATGCATAAGCAGAGGCTCCAGTTGCTGGCATCTCTTTTTCTAATAAGTGCAGACTTGGTGGGACTGTGTGAACTTAAAGTCTTTGCAAAATCTTTCCTGTTTTTGAATTATCCTTTGGTGTTTTTTTTAATGTCTGAAAAGGTAGTATCAGGCTTGGTGTTAATGTGTATTTGTGAAACAGCTAGTAAATCTGATGGTATGAATTCATTCCTTAGGTAGAGTTAATCAAAGAAAATAATTTGTCCTTAGGAAGCGTAGGACGTAAATATTTTTATATGTCAGTTTTTATTTTGTGGTGGTGCTGAGAGGCCACATCATGATTAAGTTTTGTTATGTTGGTTGCTGTAAGAATACATGAGGTTCTTCACCCCCAAAAAGCGAACATTTTGAGCCTGGAGACCATTATCCTTCTCTAAATAAATAAATAAATAAATGTTTAAAAAATCCCCAAACTCTTTGTAGAGCATTTTTCTATAATTCTTAGGTCCTGTGTTGGCAGGGGTTGTGGGGAGTGGATGGGGGGATGATAGTGGTGACAAAAAAACTATTTTTTTTTTTTTCCCCAAGAGCCTAAAATATCAGTAGTTCAACTTATAGCTGAAACCAAATATTACTACCTTCTTGTTTGCTGATGTAAATTTATCACCCCTCTCATTCTCATGTGTTGCAACCTGTTAAATGCATCTAATAGCATGTCCTCTTCCCTGTCAATATCTCAACCTTTCTTTATACTTTAAAATTAGAGATAATATGTTCCAAAGCTGTGATAATGTTCAGTATTTGTTCTACATACAGCATAATCTCTACCTTTGCCTTTAGAACAGAAGGGAATGGCAGTAATTCTCCTTTTCAGTCTGATAGTGCTTTTTGCTTATATCAGAAATGTTGTTAACTAGCCACACTGGTAATTTTCATATAACCTGCAGTGTGTTAATGCAGAAGTTTTTGAGATGTGCTCATGTCATGTCATCTGTATATAAATGTCATTCTCTCTCCGTCTCCCTCTCACCCCTTCTCCCCCGCCCCTTTTCCGTCAAACTTGTCAGGAGTTTCGTACCTTGGCCAAAACTCAAAACCAACCATCTGCTTTTTCTATGGCAGCAGCACCTAGCAAGGTTTGCATATATCTGTCTTTGTCAGATATCATGACAGCATCTCCTTGCAATTTGTTCACTCTTCCCTCAGACAAGGTGCCAGGACAGTGACTTGTTACTTGGTAGTCAGGTGTTGAGCTTCCTCTCTCAACTAGAATGCCAAATACTATACAAGGTTCCACAAATGTGGAAATGCAGTTAGTTTTGTTGCAAACAAGTATTCTTTAGTAAAATTTTACTTTCTAAAACACAAAAGCAATATAGTTTGGTATTCAAAGGGAACTTAAATATTTAGTAGAATCATTCAGCTTTATTAATCAGAAAAACATAAAATGTTTCTTCACAAAACTATATCTAAGGTGGAAATTTTGCTGGTGAAGATATTCTGTCAGTTTGGGGATCTGTCTAATCTCTCTTTTTTGGCTTTAGAATTGCTTCCTTGATTCCTGTCTCTTGCTGCTTCCCACCTGCATCTTTTAACCATGTCCCTTTCATAATTGTGTGGTTGATGCATGTGCACCATCATGTGACCTAACTTCTGCCACTTATATACTGGCGGGAAATTTTGTTGAGAGGTCTAAATTTAACTCTTTTTGTGGATAATTAAGAGTAAAATTCTTGGAGTACCCTGTACTTTAAGAGCTAGTATATCAGGTCAAATAGGGACAGGCCCTCTATGCAACCTAGCATACGCCTGTGGCTATTAATGAATGCTTGGGGAAGGCATGTAAATAACATCTTGAACTGTAGAATTTAAAAGGCTTTCAGTGTATTTTTTTAAATACTGGTGTTTAAAAATGCCTTTCAGATAGGCCTAAGAGCAAGGTTATCAAAGCTGCTAAAGTAAATTTCTTTCTTTCTATATATATCCTACTGCTGTTTATTTCTTGTTGCTGTTGTTACCACTTAAAGAGCATTTTTATGGCTTGCAGTAAACAAATGACCATGAAATCCTAATAAATGAACAAAGTAAATAAAAAATATTATGTTCTCTTTCAGTTGTATTAAATAAACTTAATTTTAATTAAGTTGTATTAATCTCTGAAGTTATTTACAATAGCAGGTAATAAATGTTTAAATAAAATAATTATTTAGAGGATGAGTTTTTCTTTTCTATTTAGTTAGTGTGGAAGAGTTCATGTATTGCCACACAGCGCAGGTAAAATGTTACTGTATTTCATGCTTCAGAACAGAGGGATGTTACTGAATTAATATAAGGCAAATTTCTTTTGTAATTCAGCTTGTGTTGTTGGGTAATCATGGTTTTATAAAACATTTCAACTTTTTTTTCTTTTTGTATTTGGATTGTTTCAGTGATTTTTTTTTTTTTTTATTATTATTATTGGTTTTTTTAATTAGCAGTGCTGTACCATATTAGATCGCTTCTTCATGCATGAAAGAAGAGGTGTAAACTTGAATACAAATCCAACACAGAGATCCTTATCACAGCAAAATTAGAGGAACAAAATAAAACTGCAGTACTAAAGCACAGGTTCCCAAACTTACTCTGATGAAGTTTGGTCACTGGTATTGATGATTAAAAGACTGTTGGTGCCAATGGTGTTAATTTTCCTGGTTTTATAGGTATATCTCAGAGCAGGACCTCTATCCTACATTCATCAGTCTGTGAAACACACCTGAAACCAGGACCCAACTCTGTGCTTCCTGCCTTGCTTACTGGTTTATCACCCTCCACTTCACTCTATCCTATTCTCATATACCAAAATCTACTCATGTATAGCAGGCCCACTTCCAAAACTGCTCTCAAAACAGCACCTGCTTAGAAGATGTTTAAAGTGAAATGAAAGTGTGATACTGGTTACAGGGGTAGCTAGGAAGTACTATAATGTGCCATGCTTAGGAATAATGTATGGCAAATAACTGGTCCCACAAACCCTTCTGCAGATAAGTAATCCTATCAAAGGCAGTTGAATGCATTTGATTACGGATTACATGCGATTAGTGGTCTGCAAGGTGAAGAGTGCGACCTGTATCATTAATGAGTAGTCACATATTAATGCTGCTTTGAGCAGGAGGTTGAACAAGATGACCTCTGAGGTCTGTTCCAACTAGAATGATTTTATGATTATCACACTCGTATTATGCAAATAGGTATTTCATTTATAAAAAAACATATTAATTGAATAAGCTAAGCCCTAGCAAGTTGGTGCAATTATTTTTACCTATTGCATCATGTTGTAGCATTGAGTTGCAAATTTGACTCAAGTTTAAGATTTAAAACAATAAGAGAAATGCACCCGTGCCTTTTTGCCTATTGCATTGAATTCCTTGTATAGGAATTCCTTCCTAGCATACAGTTGACTCTGTTCCAGTTCTGGAACTAGTCCAGAGTAGAGTGCCTGAGTATTTGATGCTTTATGTGCAGCTAAGCTGTGTGAATGGACTTAAGCTTACTCTGCCTATTTCAGGTACCGCTAGCACTGAGACTATGGTAACAAAGCCATCAGGTTAGCAGTCTAAGAAAGGCTTGAAGCCCTAAAAACTTTCTGAAGCAAGGACTCAGAATGTGAGGGGGCATTCTTATATTTAAAAAAACAAAACAAAATGCACCACCACCCCAAAAAAACCCCAACAAAACCCACCACTGTTAGAATATACAATGTAGATTCTGAATGTATGTAGATGCCGAGACGCAACTGGTTGAGTTTAAAAACAATACATGTTAAGTGAATGTTAAGATGAACAATCTTTACCATTATTTAAGAAACTGTATTTTGATTAACGGTAATATGATCCTTCTTATTAAGATGTATGGGGAATTCATACGGATTTCCTTCCTGTGTTTGGATAAAATTTGTACCTATTGATACCTCTTTAACTGTTCTCATTTAGTATTTTTCATGACTTACTTTTAAGAAAGAAGTTGGTGATGAGGGAGGAAATCTCAAAATTACTGGCTGTAAAAGGCCAATCACTTTCACACACACATGACCAGAAATGTTTTTATGTAACATTTTAACCCGTCCAAATACATGAATTAACCACAATAACAGAATATAGTTGTTGTCATGTCTTATTGGTGACAGCATATTTCAGGGAAATACTTGGTTATTTGTATGCTTTTATTTAAAAAGAAAAGGAGGATGGTAACATAGTAAGTAATGTGTTAAGGACTTGACAGGTCTCCTGGACTTTTAGGGAGTATAGAAAGCAATTAAAAGGAATAAGAGGTGCTAGGAAGGAGCGGAGTGATTTCTTTATGCTAGATGTTGTGGACATTTTATTCTTTTCAAATAATGTTGATAAGACATTATCTGATTATCAGAGTAGAGAATCAAAAGATTGAATGCTAGAATAAAGTTCTAAAGACCCCTAAGTCATGAGGACTCGATGCGATTCATACATTCAGTGCTTCTAAAGGATGAAGTGGCTGATCTGCTAAGAAGAATGCATCTCGTTAGGCTGAGATGCTGTGCCAGAAGACCGGAAGCTATCAAGTGTTGTACGTACCGTACTTTTAAACTGAACACAAGGAGCAGATCTGGAATTTGCAGACCAAGGACTCATATTTTAATGCCACGTAAGTCAATTTGAATACTAAATGGATAGTCAAGTAGTTCTGTGAGCACAAGATCTAACAGCACCTAGTTTCCTGTGTAGTTATGTCTTAGAGGTAATGAAAAGTACCAGCTGCAGTTGGGGTATTTATAAGGCGTGTCTCTTATGTGTTTGTTTTCTAATAACATGGGCATATGCTGCAGCCTCTCCTTCAGTTTGGGCAGTTTGTGGGTCAGTCTTCTCTATCCACCTGCCCAGTACCTGGAATTCTGAAATCTCTGAATTCTTCTTAAACTGTAAATGACTTTTGAATCTTCCTCTTTGACAAAATTGTTTGAAATCAGGTAGTGGATTCAAAAGTTAGAAAGACGTAACCTAGGCAGACACATTAAACAGCATTAACCCTTTCTGTCTTTAGTTGTCTAAACAATGTTCTAAGTTGGTTCTGTTGTTAGTGGAAAAGAGAGAGACACACCCACATACATATTCGTATACTCATGTGTAGTTCATGTACACGTGTGCCATGTGTAGTTCATCCCACCTTCTTAAATTTACAACATATGGCCTCTGGCAGGAAACTGTAACCCAAGCAATTTTGGTGTGGTCCTACAAGCACTGATTTTTGGTGCAATTGTGGGGACAGTGAACTGTGATGCAGAGATGGAAATGAAAGGTAAAGCAGTCCAAGAATACCCTATACTGCTTTCAGTGGCAAAGCTGTGATCTACCTTGTAATTTACACTTAGGTGACAACAGTAGTTTCTGAAGTGCTGACATTTGTAGCTGCAATTAGCTACGTGCTCTTGTTTCTTCATTTTCCCTCCTGTTGTATTAGCACAGTCATTTGTGTCGTCATGCAGTGACTTGGATCAGGAAATTGATCCTGACTTGAAGAGGAGTCTATGACAAGCAGCAATTTTTAGCCCAAGCTGGTTCCTCAGTGTGATACAGTGAGTGGCTCCACCAGCAGATACGTCTACGCAAATGAGGTTGTGGCACAAGGATGAGAATAAGCAGCAGGAGGGTCATCTCTGAATTGTCACATGTACCAAAATACATGTTCATCAAATTATGCCTCTAGAATCTGTCTTAGAAGTGATTAATCTTGTCCTCAAATAAGCATCCAAAGTAAAATACTATACACATTCTGTAAAATCGGACTATACACAAATCTGTAAAATTGTGAGGAACTTGAGGGCAATCTTCTAAAGCTGGATATATTAGCATAACAACGGTAGATGTCATTTGATATTTGCAGTTACAGAATAATTCACAGTGGAAGGAATAACTTGAACTACTTGAAGATAATTCTAAATTACAAGTAAATGTTCTGCAAAAACACATGTGTCATTATAGATGCCCTGGTGAAAACTTCTTTGCAGTGTGCCCACCGTAAAAGAAGAAGCCCTAAAATTTATTGAAATGGTGCTCCCCAGTAGCATTAAATGGAAGTTCTTTACCTGGGCATTTCTGCTCAAATGAACTGTCCATCTGGTTTAATTAAGTCACTTATGTCTATGTGCTTATTGATAAAGTAAGTATATCTTCTGTGTGTTTTTAAATGCTATTGATAAATAACAAGTTCTTGAAAACTAAGTAAAGTCTTTTCAGCAAGCTTACAGAAAATAAAGCCTCTGCGTTTCTTGCTTTCAGTTCAGTTTCTTCAGATTATCTGTAATTTTTCAATAATGGCAATACATTCATTCTGCCATTTGGAGGAGCCTGTGCCACAGAATAATGATCTGAAGAAAGCTCACTTACTTTTGCAAGGAAGAGTCTTCATTTGGGAAGTAGTACCGATGCAGCTAAGAGGTGCTTTGTCAAGTTCAGGTAAGTGCTTTTTCTTTGTTATTTTTTAATTATACTTATTCAGGTTTTGGTAGGCTGGCATTTCATTTAAATTAGCATACATGCAGTGTCATTTCAGAACCTGTCAGCCTTTGCGTTGGTCATTTGACTCGTAAAGTATCTTGAAATGAAAAGGCACATTGCAGTAGCATGCATCCTAACGAGATGAATGGAAGGAAATTGTTGTCTGGAAAATGATTTTAGCATAATTTATTGTCTCTGGAGTAGCTGTTGAGGATGGAGATGATGATCATAATGACACAATTCCCTTTTGCTACAAGTTATTTTTCGGAGTTTTCTTATGTGTTTCTTTACTTTCTGAATTCAATATTTTGCTAAGCCAGAGTTGTTTTGGATGTGTTAATTATTTCCCCTGAATGATTTGAGACTTAATTAAAAGGAAGTCATGGTCAGGTTTTCACAACTTGGAATATCTTCAGATTTTCTATTGAAAAAAATCAGCTTTTGAATTTTCTGCCAGTCAGAATTTTTTTCTAAAATGGATCCTTAAACCTTGGCATGGTAACACTGGATCAGGATTTAATTTTAGATGAATGGTTACTGTATGTTGTGTTTATTTTTTCTAGACATCCAATTATTTTTATAACATAATAATGACTTCATAGCAGAAGTTGGTTTATAGTCATAGTCTGCATCGGAACTGTATGCAATGTACATTCAATAAAGAAGTGTTAGCAGTAGAATAATAAAAAAAATATGAATATTTAAACAGGTACTTTTCCTTTGTAAGTAAAAAGAATTTATTTTCCTGTGTTCTCACTGCAAACTGTGGGGGTTCTCTCACTGCTGATTGGAACACCAAACCCAAAGGCAGTCAAACAAGTGATAATTTGGAAGAAAAAAAAAAAACCAAAACAAACCACCAAAATGCTTCTTACCAGAAAGGCAGAGTACAGTTTGTCAGCCTTTTAAGTGGTGCACACAAATCTAGAACCTTTTTATGGTAGCTGTCTGCTTTGTTGCTAAATTACTGGATCACTTGCATATATAAAAATATATCTTTATAGATGCATATATGATCTGAGAAGTCTTAACAATGCCATTTGTCTTGCTAAAAATCCTACATAATGAAAAGTACTAGATTTTTAAAATTTAGTACTATCATATCTTTTGGCTCCAGAGGTTCCTGTTCTGCATGTTTTTGTGCACATGCTTAACTTGATATCAATGTCATCGTGGTACAGTACTGATGCTTATGAATTTTAGTGACATAGAAAAAACAGTACTTTTTTAGTGTCGGCCTTTACTTTAGTCTCCTTATACTTAGAGAAAGCATGAAGATACTGTTTTAAATAAATGCTTTATAAATTGAATGGATAACTAACAATTATAAAGTAGTTAAGAAAAGTTTTTGAACTGTTAGTAGGGTACTCCAAACAGGGACAGCACCAGTGAAAATGAGGCTGTTGCTTCAGTGAAGTTCTAAAAGTTGAAATGCATTTAAATGAAATCATCACAAAAGAGAATTCATTCTGGAGATACTTCTTAATTTTTCTGGTTTTTATTTTGCACTATGTATGCAATGAATAGTGTCCACCAGATACCAATTTCAAAATGCTTTTTTACAAATGCTATAGAATTATAAAAACTGAGGGCTTGATGCATCTGACTTTATTTTTAATATATTTAAAGAACAATATTCTTAAGCTTAATACATTTTCCCGTTGGTGAGAATGGCTTCTGGTAGTACCTGAAGTCAAACTGTTATTGAACACAGTTCTACAGAAGCCAAAGTGGGACAAAAGTAAAACATAAAGCAAGTTCAGTATTATTCAATAATAATGCTTATGATGTCAGTAATACGGATATCGAGAGCAGCAAGTGTATTTTTCTTCTGAATCTCTCAGCAGAACTATTATCGTTCCTAGCACAACCTCCTGTACATGGACAAAATTGGGTTTTCCTCAAAGAATAAATAGAGTCCTGTATCTGAAGACTAAGAAGGTAAGGTATTTGAGATTACATTATTTCAGCAAGCAGTTAAAAGTAATTTCAATGACTTGTAATGTACACCAATATATAAAAATACTTGATTTGTCATGCATCAAGAAGTCTCAAATGGTTTATATCAGCCTCTGTTTGTTGTTTTTCCTTTTTATCTCATGGGTGGAATTTCTGAAAGTATTCAGCTCTGCTTTCTAAATGTGCTTTCCCTGAAATCAATGAGCTGACCTGAGTGGGAATAAAGGTTGGTTTATCTTTAGTGAGACAAAGTTAAGTCATCACTAAGTGATTTTGAAGTCCCATCCTTGAAATACTAGGTCTTTGACATTCAGTGGGATGAGAATCTCAGAACAGACTGACTACTGGGGACTCCCAAGCTACAGTTCAGGTAAATAACTTACTTGGAGGAGGAACTTAAAGGTTTCTTCTTTTTTAAATTATGATAATTAAGTAGCAAAGGGTGCAACTTAAACTATAAATATTTTCCACTTAACATTTGCATTTAAAATAGATATGCCTATATTTGTGAGAGGGTTTGTTAGTTACAGTTTGAACATTATATAGTTATCTAACATTTCAGCAGCACTGTTTCTAAAGAGGACTTCTTTACCCGCACAGAACATGAATGTCTAGTTCTATTCCCAGCCACATTTTTATCTTATTTTCCAACATGTAGCTATGACTGTTTAGCTAGTTCAGCTACTGCAATTTCCATTTTGCAAAGACAGAGATGTCTTTTGGTAATGCATGCATAATTTAGAAGTAACAGCTTCTATATTGGAGTAAGTGTTAGGGGCTCTGTTCAGATCGTTGGATTAACTCGGTTTGTTTCCTGCTCCAGCTGGTCCCCGCGTTCTCCAGGGAAAGGGTAGCTTAGTTGTCTGTGTTGCAACAGCCCAATGCAGTTTGTAACCTAGAGCCTTAAAGTCACCTGGAACTGGTGGTGCTTTACTTTTATTTCTGCTCTTGGAAAGTACAGTGGTGCAGCAGGTACTGCTGCCTCAGTACTGGAGGCAGGAAGCTTGGAGAGGAACAGGGTGCGCAATGGGAACAGGAACTGTTATGGCCATCTCCAGTAATCTGTCCTAGTCTATCACTCAGGGTCCTCTTTCACTCTCTGTTTTGGGGGAGGAAGGCGGAAAATAGTTCTATAATTGGTAGAAAAAGAGCAAGACATCTTCCTATTTAAAAAGCAAAAAGTTTTTCTTCTGCATGATGTGTTTCAAAGAGAAAACATTAAAGCTTTAGGGATTTTTTTTTTTTTTAAGACTTACACAATTTCAATTATAGACTTACTTCCTTGCCTTCTTCAAAAACAGAAAGATACTGTAAAAGATCAATATTTTGAGATCTAGATCAAGAATAAAAACAGAGCATTTTAAGAAAAAAGATTACAAGAAATCAAAGAAATACATGTATTACTTTTTAAAAATATTTAACTTCAATGAACCATTAACATCCACAAGATATTTAGGGTTTTCTATGTTCAGTTCTATAGGCAATATAGACTGTGAGAGAAACAGGTGCAACTGAAGTTGATCATCTGGTTTAAGAAAGTAAGCAACTATTCCTGCCAAGCAATTGGTTAAACAAAACTATTAAAATGCAAGTGTTTTCAGAGTAGCTCTCTAATTAATTTAAGTGGAAGAAATATCACATGCTTGTAGTAAGTTGCATGTTTCTTCAGGGGTGATGCAAAAAATACGGAATTTTTTTTTTTTTCTTTTTGCCCTAGACAATTCAGTAATCCTTGTAATTCTTGTCACGGGTATAATAACAATTGGGGCAAATTTCTGCACCTTTTGAATTTGAAACGTTACATAAAATCTGAGCAACAGTTACTAAGAGTTCTTGATAATTTAAAAAAAAATCACATAGCAGACAGCAGACTCAGTCTTAGAGAAGTGACGTCTTTTAAGAGACAGTCCATATCACTGTAGGTAAGTATGTGCCATTAGCACTGTAAATTAGAAGCATGGTATCTGAGCAATATATAAGCCGTGCACATACCTCTTTTTGTGCCTAGCACACTGACATATTAGTATTATGGAATATGTTCGTTCCATTTCTCTTTGGAACACTATTAGCTTCCTCTCCCCTGTCTGAGAGACACATCTTACCGTATTCTTGGGGCTTGTGATTGAAGAATGTCTGAGAGAGGGCTTGTTGGCTGTGAGAACTGATATTAAGCCCTAAGGTAAGCTATACCACGATAGCAGGACTGGATACCACCTAACACACTATGCCAGTTTTGGTTCCCGGCATCATGATATTCTTTTGATAGTGGGCCCAGGAATTTATTGTCCTAATCATCAACATCCAGCTTAAATACTCTTCTCTTGGATCCCACCATTTTAATGTTGTCATATTGAGCTGGTTGGTTACATTTTTGAAGGAAGAGACTCTTATGCCTTATCTGCAGTCTGGCTATGGGAGTTTCAGGGTCTTCCAAGAGAGGATATCTCATTCCTGACATGCTCACCAAGAAGAGGTGATGAAGCCTGTGTAGTGCCTTGAAGGTTAACTTCATTATCGTACTGTGGAATGGGTAATTGTGTATGTTTGGTAGTACAGCTTCCTGGCTGCTTGGTTTAACAACACCCAATGGCCAGAAGAATTAGTCTGAAGTACCACGTCTGTTCCAAAAATGGTAGAGGGTGCAGCACAGCAGAAGAAAATAACTACAGAGGAGTATTCTCTGGGTCAGGAAGAGGATACATTTTCTTGGATTACAGTCCAAGTTATGGAATACCATCTTACAGGATACAAATACTGTACTTGGTATCAAATGAGGACTCCAATCAGCACATCAGAGAGGGATAGTCAGTGACTTGAATTTCATTTTATGCAGCACTGTGAATACAGCAGTCATTTAGAGACCTGGATTGAGATTCCAGATACTTCAAAAGGACAAGTGGTTCATTTGAAGACACTCTTAAATTAAGGGGCAAAGTGTTACAGTTTGTAGATGGATTAAGTGCCCTCTGCTTTGGTTTAGTTAAAGACCATGGTTGGAGACGTATCTTTTTGCTAAGTTCTACCAGTTGTTTTCACGACTGCTTCTGGAATTGATTTACTCCCTCGCTCACCGATGAATATGATCATGACTCTTTAAGCAGTGTCTGTCTTGGCACAGCCTTCTGCTTCTAAACACCAGGTGATGAGGGTGTTTACTTTAGAGTCTGACCTGTTTCTGGTACTGCTTTTTCTCTCCTCCATTTTTAGAGACAGTGTCTTTCATTGCAACTTGCTGTGGACTGACTTCCTACTGGACCACTTAATCCTGGAGACATCAGTCGTATATGTTCCCACCTTCCAGCCTTGTTTATCCTTAAAGTGCTCTGTTAACTATTTGTAATGAGATAATCTTTCTATATAGAGGTGTCATGTTTGTTTAACAAGATTTTCTATATAAGTATGCCCTTCCCATTTATTTATGACAGGATGCTACTATTACAAGGATTGTATTGTTGATTTTTATTTTCAATTTTTTTCTTCTTACTGAGGCTGACCAACTAGCAAACAAAACCCCCAACTTTTAAGTACCTCAGCTTGCAACATAGATCCATCCCTAAGAATAGAAAAAGTTTAAGTTATTAAAAATAAATATTTTACTTTTTTTTTTAATATGTAACAGATATGTCCTCTGCACTTGCCAGAATGGATATGGCAACCCAGACAGAGCTCCCACAAAAACATGCAGCCACCCAGGTCTCAGGCTGCAGAGAGTGCCAGAGCCTTTCACTGGTAACAGATGGCAGTAGTGAGAACGGCTGTGTGAGGTGTGACCACGTGGATGATCTGCTCAGCCTGGTGGCAGAGCTACAAGAGGAAGTAGAAAGGTTAAGGAGCATTAGGGAGGCTGAGGAAGAGATAGACTGGTGGAACCATGCTCTGTCCTCCCCGAGACAGAAACAGGGATAGGCACCAGAAAAACCCAAGATCAAGGGGATCCTGTATCCTCCCCCACCAGGCTGAAGGCAGTAGCTTAACGGAGTTAATGGAGGCAAGGAGTTAATGGAGGCAAGTCCCCGCTCAAGGAGGCAGGTGAACCCCCTCCTTGCCTGCCTCGTATTCCCAGGTGCCTCTGTACAACAGGTATGAGGCTCTGGATGTGGAAGGCCAGTAAATGGATGATGTGGATGACAGTCCCTCTACACTAGAGGTGTTTCCAAGGTCAGAAAGGCCTACCCCCTGTATCATGACCACCTCCACGAGGAAGAAAAGATGGGTTATTGTTGTAGGGAGTTCCCTTCTGAGGGGAACAGAGGGTCCAATATGCCGGACAGAACCTCCTCTTAGGGAAGTCTGCTGCCTCCCTGGGGCCTGGGTTAAGGACATCACTAGGAATCCTCCTAGCCTGGTATGACCCTCGGACTATTACCCATTACTGCTCTTCCATGTGGGTGGTGATGAAGCCACAACACGTAGTCCAAGAGTGATCAAAAGAGACTTCAGGGCCTTGGGATGGTTGGAAAGGGAATCTGGAGCACAGGTTATTTTTTTCTCTCTCCTTCCAGTTGCAGGCAGCAACATTGGAAGAAACAGACGGACCCCATCTATTAATACATGGCTCCGTGGCTGGTGTCACCACCACAATGTTGGGGTTTTTTTGATAATGGGATGGCCTACATGGCACTAGTCTTGCTGGCGTCAGATGGGATTCACCTTTCTCAAAGGGGGAAGAGGGTCTTTGCTCACGAGCTAGCAGGGCTCATTGACAGAGCTTTAAACTAGGCTTGAAGGGGGAGAGGGATAATATCAGGCTTGCCCGTGACAAGCTGTGTGATGACACGCCAGCATTAGAGGGACGGGGTGCTAGCGAGGGCCCTCAGCCAGTTGCTCTGAGATGTGCTGGGTACACTGCAGCACACTTGAAGTCTTACGGAGATGAGCCAGGGGCTCCTGAGGTAACAGGAGCCAAGAGCGAAACACTAGTGAAATACCTCAAAGGAATTAAGGGGTGTTCCTCTAAGAAGGTGACACGGCCAACAGCCCAGCTGAAGTCCCTCTACGCCAATGCACGCAGCATGGGCAACAAACAGAAGGAGTTGGAAGCCACTGTGCTGCTAGAAATCTATGACCTAGTTGCTATTACCGAAACTTGGTAGGACGAATCCCATGACTGGAGTGCGGCTGTCAATGGCTACAGGCTGTTCAGAAGGGACAGGCGAGGAAGGAGGGGCAGAGGGGTTGCCCTCTACATCAAGAAATGGATGGAGTGTGAAGAGCTGTCCGTGAAGAATAGCCACAATCAGGTTGAACGCTTATGGGTAAGAATTAGAGACTGAGGCAACAAAGGGAACCTTGTGGTTGGTGTCTACTACAGGCTGCCCAATCAAGGGGAGCCTACTGAGGAAGCCTTTTACTCCAGCTACATCGTGGAGGCATCGTGCTCACAGGCTCTTGTGCTGCTGGGGGACTTCAACCACCCCAGTGTCTGCTGGAAAAGTAGCATGGCAAGCCACAGGCAATCCAGGAGACTCCTGGAATGCATTGAGGATAACTTCTTAAGCCAGGTAATGGACAACTCTACCAGAGGGGATGCGATACTGGACCTGTTGGTGACCAGCGCAAGTGAGCTAATTGGTGACATCAAGATTGGAGGCAGCCTGGGCTGCAGTGATCATGCACTGGTGGAGTTCACAGTCCTGAAGGATATGGGTCAGGCAAAGAGTAAAGTCAGGACCCTGAATTTTAGGAAAGCAAAATTCCAGCTCTTCAAGGAGTTAGTCAATAGGACCCCCTGGGAAACTGCCCTCGGGGAGAAGGGAGCAGAACAGAGCTGGCAGATCTTTGAGGACGCTTTCCATAGAGCACAAGAGGTGTCGATCCCCATCTGTGAGAAATCAGGAAAGGAAGGCAAGAGACAGGCGTGGATGAGTCAAGACCTGCTGGTCAAACTAAAGGGCAAGAAGGAAATGCACAGGCAGTGGAAGCAGGGACAGGTATCCTGGGAAGAATATAGGGATGTTGCTGGTTATGTAGGGATGGGGTCAGGAAGGCCAAGGCGCAGCTGGAGCTGAACTTGGCAAGGGATGCAAAGAATAATAAGAAGGGCTTCTATAGGTATGTCAGCCAGAAAAGGAAGATCAAAGAAAGTGTACCCTCCCCCACCCCGATGAACAAGACTGGCAAACTGGTAACAACGGATGAGGAGAACGCTGAGGTACTCAACAACTTCTTTGCCTCAGTCTTCACTGGCAACCTCCCTTCCCACACCTCTTAAGTGGATGGACCACAAGACAGGGACTGGGGGAGCAAAGTCCCTCCCACTGTAAGAGAAGATCAGGTTTGTGACCACCTGAGGAACCTGAACTAAGGGTAACCTGAGGTTACCCTTAGTTAGAAAAATAAAGAAAAAAAAAGAAAAAGCATTCCTAAGATTAACCAGCATTTTGCTGAATGCCAGCCAAATGAATATTCAGGTGGCTGGCTTTAGACACCAGCAATCTCCTGGCAAAATCAGGCAAGATTTTTGGCTGATGCGTTCTTGCTCTACCATGAGTTGAGAGGCAGTGTGGGAAGTTTGTTTCCTGCACAAGCATGGACCAGCTGCAGCCCACTACCCAGAGTTCAGGGTCCTCAGGTGGTCCCTTATAGGGTACCCCTATAAGTCTATAGGACCTGGCGAGATGCATCCCGGAGTCCTGAGGGAACTGGCTGATGTAGTTGCCAAGCCATTCTCCATGATATTTGAAAAGTCACGGCAGTCAGGTGAAGTCCCTGGTGACTGGAAAAAGGGAGACATTGCACCCATTTTTAAAAAGGGTAGAAAGGAGGACCCTGGGAACTACCGACCTGTCAGCCTCAACTCTGTGCCTGGGAAGATCATGGAACAGATCCTTCTAGAAGCTATGCTAAGGCACATGGCGGACAGGGAGGTGATTAGAGCCAGCATGGCTTCACCAAGGGCAAGTCCTGCCTGACCAATCTAATGGCCTTCTATGATGGAGTGACTACATCAGTGGACAAGGGAAGAGCTATGGATGTCTATCTGGACTTCTGTAAGGCCTTTGACATGGTCCCCCACAACATCCTTCTATCTAAATTGGAGGGATATGGATTTGATGGGTGGACTGTTTGGTGGCTGAGGAATTGGTTGGATGGTTGCATCCAGAGGGTAGTGGTCAATGGCTCAATGTCCAGATGGAGATCGGTGACAAGTGGTGTCCCTCAGGGGTCCGTACTGGGACCAGTACTGTTTAATATCTTCATCAATGACATAGACAGTGGGATCAAGTGCACCCTCAGCAAGTTTGCAGGTGACACCAAGCTGAGTGGTGCAGTTGACATGCCTGAGGGAAGGGATGCCATCCAGAGGGACCTGGACAAGCTTGAGAAGTGGGCCCATGTGAACCTCATGAGGTTCAACAAAGCCAAGTGCAAGGTCCTGCACCTGGGTTGGGGCAATCCCTGTATCAATACAGGCTGGGGGATGAAGGGATTGAGAGCAGCCCTGCAGAGAAGGACTTGGGGATGCTGGTGGATGAAAAGCTGGATATGAGCTGACAATGTGCGCTCGCAGCCCAGAAAGCCAACCACATCCTGGGCTGCATCAAAAGAAATGTGTCCAGTAGGTTGAGGGAGGTGATTCTGCCCCTCTACTCTGCTCTCGTGAGACCTCACCTGGAGTACTGCATCCAGCTCTGAAGCCCTCAGTACAGGAAAGATATGGACCTGCTAGAGCAGGTCCAGAGGAGGGCCATAAAAATGGTCAGAGAGCTGGAACACCTCTCCTGTGAGGAAAGGCTGAGAGGGTTGGGGTTATTCAGCCTGGAGAAGAGAGAAGGCTCTGGCAAGACCTTATTGCAGCCTTTCAATACTTCAAGGGGTCTTATAAGAAAGATGGGGACAAACTTTTTAGTAGGGCCTGTAGCAATAGGACAAGGGGTAATGGTTTTAAACTAGAAGAGGGTAGATTCAGACTAGATCGAAGGAAGAAATTTTTCACAGTGAGGGTGGTGAAACACTGGAACAGGTTGCCCAGAGAGGTGGTAGATGCCCCATCCCTGGAAACATTGAAGGTCAGGTTGGATGGGGCTCTGAGCAACCTGATGTAGTTGAAGATGTCCCTCCTTATTGCAGGGAGGTTGGGCTAGATGACCTTTAGAGGTCCCTTCCAACCAAAACTATTCTGTGATGTCAGTACTTTCTATGTGCTAGCTAGGTTATGGTCGATACAGTTCTTATTCTTAATGAGGCACATATAGTTCACCTTCGATAAGCAAGTTACTACTGTAGATATTTCACTTTATCCAAAGATTTCTGGGAGCAGGGGTCTTATTTTGGGGTGAGAGGGAGATAGGGAGACAAAAGCATGCCTCCATGCTTCATATAGTTTTCCTTAGTTTACAGAAACATAATTGGTAAATTTTCTAGACTCACACATTGTAACTTAAGCTTAAATGAATTACTGAACTTCTGTCCCACATATATGCATTTATCTTGAGTCTGTTTTGGAAGCTATTGTAAAACAATTCATAAGTAAGGAGGAAAATGCATTCTTGTTTTATCAGGTGACTCTGGTGTCTCAACTCAGTTGTCTGGGAGATACCATTCATAGTGTCCTAAGGGGAACAGAGTGGTTAAAACTTTTTTTTTTTAGCTCTTTTCTCCTTTAAGGAATACTTGGGGAAGTAACTAAAGTTTGTTCCTTTAGAAGCAAAAAGGTTGGGTTTTTTTTTAACAGTGCAGTCTGAATTTGTAGATGCTGTTTCAAACAACCAAATAAAGTATAGATAGTGGTGGAACTACTATTGTGCAGCTGAACTAAAGGGATTTTGCTGGATAACTACTTGCCTGTTATTGTCATTGGCAAGTCAGAGATAATTTCCAAAGCTGTAGTCTGGCTGAGGAGGAGTAATTGCTTTTATGTGTATTTTTCAAGCCAAAACACACACTTTGTTTTTACCAGTGTTTTTACCAAGATTCAAAGTTATCACAGCATTGTTGCTGAAAAAAAATATTTTTCAAAGAAAAAGTATTATGAAAAGAATAGTGACACCTGAATGGCACGCAGAAAGCTCTTGTCAGCTGAACTCCTGACAGAGTCTGGCAGAAATTCAAAGTCTGGTTTGGTGCTAGTAATTCTATTAACATTTCAAAGGTTGATGATGTTCTGGGAATTACAGAGGAGGGATTATTTTTTAAGTTAAGAATTAGTACTCTAAAGCCTTGCCTGCACTAGGAATACGGCAGCTATCTTGTAATAGGTAAATGGACTATATCTGAGACACTAAGTTCTCTATCAGGTGTTTTGCTACTTTATCTGTACTGGTATAATTAATGTAGCAGCTGTCTTTCCCCATAGTGTGAAAAGAGATGTATCAGTATAAAACTGTATATATTGGTAGCTTATTGGTAGCATAGAAGGAAACAACCTCGGCGGGCTGGCCCAATTCCAGAAATTTTTTTTAATTATTGCAGTTGCTATGCCTGTATAAACTATTTGTATTGGAGACCTGTACCAATACAGAAGAAAGTGACTTCATTCTAGTTTATTTGCCCCTATCCATAGAGCCCCATAAAAAGTTATACCACTTCAGTTTCATAGGTTCGATTTGCCTTTGTGGGCAAACTTGCCCTTTACATGGACTTATCTCCATCTATGCTAGAGGATATAAACAATGAATGTTTTGACAATAAAAATGCATCTTCCTCTCTGATATAAGCTTCATCTATTCAGTTAATACTAGAGCAAATACAATTTACTGTGAACGGTTACAATATTTCCATCTGGCTGCATGCACCAGAACCTGTAGAGCAGCTGCCCCCTCCCTGCGCCCCCCCAGTCCTAGCTTAAATCTGTTGTTCAGTGTAGAACACAATGTTTAACGTACTCTGACCAAACTTTCAACTGCTGTTTATAGATCAGTGTCTTGCCTTGCTTTTCTGCTGTGTAAATGAATCTTGTCCAGTATGTGTTACTTAAAAAAGAATTAAGAAAGTTGAAGTCAGAATATCAGAACTTGAATCACTTGCAAATAAGGATGATGTGCATGCGCTCATTCTGTAAAGATAATGTCGAGTAGGTTCAGATGATTCCCGTTTTAAAGCTACAGGTGAGGGAGAGATCTTGATCCCATATTAAAAGGTGGGGAGGGGGCGTCATGATGGGGAAAAGACTGAAAATCAGTATAACCCTTCTGCTCTAAGCCTGGGAGCAGTAAAGAAGGGACCTAGTCAGAGAGTAACTAGCACGAACAGGAAGAGCCAAAAGCCCAGGGACCTTTGACCATTCAGAGAACATTCACTAGCTTTAATTAGCTGTTCTCTGTCCTATGCTCATTGACTGTTTGTTCCACTCTCTTTCCTTCCATTCTACCTCTTTACTTCTGCTTTGGTCCTGCTTACTTCATATGCTTCCCCCCACCCAATCTGCCCTCCTTACTCTGTATCTCCTTCCATTTTCTTAGCAAGCAAAAACCACCCTCAAAATAGAACTACTGTTACATTTACTACAGTCATGCCGTTTGTGCTGTGTGTGAACTTTTCCCCCATGCCGTCTTATCTGTTTAGACTGTTGTTTTTTATATAATCGGGGACCTTTTACTGTTCTGTGTTTATGCGCTGTCCAGCATAATGGAACTTCAATTTTCAGTAGGCCTTAGAAGACCTTAAATATGATTAGGAATAATATTCCTTTATCCTGCTTTTGTATAAGAAATCACTTCTAGGCAAATGACTACCCTTAATGAGATGAGGTATATCAGATTTAACAGGACAAGAGGAACTTTGCTCTTGCCGTTTTTCTATAGGTGAACTAGTGATGTAAAAGTATAATGTTATAACTGTGGTTATATTACAGTCCAGCATAATATGATGAACATTTCAGAATGAATTTTATATTGCCTGTGTTTGCATTGCACTTGCAGTGGTTTGCAAATTGTTGATTTGTTTTCCATGTTTTACAGCTTTTATATTTGCTTTCTAGAAACCATTTTGGTAGGTGCGGGTTACTTGTCAGAAATCCGTTCCAAAGCTTGAGTGCAAAGTGAGCAGGGTACTAATGATGGATATGAATGGATATCTTAAGGATAACAATGGATATGGCATCTTCAAAAGCAGTGGCATTCTGGTAAGGATTTGCATGTAATTTGTTAAACAGTACGTGATATTTCTCAGTAAAATGTGTTTGTGTATCTCTCTGAAGAATTGTCTCATTATTTAATGAAAATTTCTTCTAAAATGTGAAAAGTAGGAGGATTTCTCTATATCATGCAGTATTTTAAATTCTGAAACAGTGTACAACAACTTTAGTTTACTTAGCAGTGACTTCTTACATATAAATCAGTTAAAGTATCTTTTTAGAAAAGTAAGTTATTTTAGAGAAGTGGTTAGTGGCCATTTATGGCTCACTGTTTGTAAGCCTGTTTCTCTGAATATTTAGAACTGAATATTTTTGAACTGTCATTTAAAAAACCAGCTTTTTTTGCACTCTGAGTATACTCAGAGAATGTTATACCTAACCTCTGGTGGCATATTTCACCACTACACATGTAACTGTTCTAACAAGCATTGCATCCAACTTTGCAGCAGATATGAAACACTTATGTAATTATTGACAAATTAATCATAGCTGGAAACTTTTAATCCTCATATAGGTTAAAAAAAAAAGTATAACAGCAGCATGCTAAGTTACTGTACTGGTTCTACTTTGTCAGAAGTTTTCACAGTATTTAAATAATGTACACAATTAGCAAATGCAAGTAGAAACACCAGTGGAAGTTTTACTGTAAGTACAGTATAGTAGAAGTGGTTCCTTTTAATTTAGTCTTTGAAATAGCTTAGGCCAACAATAGCTTAAGCAAAAATTCTTGTTTTCACCAAAACCAATTATTTTCTTATCAATGTATATTGATATCTTGAAATTCACAAAGAATTTGTGCCTTTGTTTTTTTTCTTCCTACTCTTTGAATCCCACTGGTGGTTGGCATTGCTGTGGAACTGTTCTGATAACAGCTGGCAGTTCTTAAAGCTGCTTCTTAAAGGTATTTTGAGGTCCTGGGTGTGTATATACTATGTAGTAAAGAGCAGCACAGAGATTGAGTGTTCTTCTGATGAACTAGTTTCATAGCTGAGGTAGCTGTTCCAGCAGCATGCTACTTCCAGTGAAATTAGGATTTTGACAGAACTCAAGAGCTCTTAATTTTCTCATGCCATGCTAAAAGCTGTGGTGGCTCAGGAGCTGATTCACAAGCAGATTAGGCATTAATTGGATGGACAATGTCTGTCAGAGGGGTGATGGTTAATGTCTGACAGTGGTAACAGCATTCGGTCCATTGTGTGCCTGTCAGAGCCCTTAGCCCTGTTGACATGCAAGGATAAGGAGCTCAGACGCGTTGTGCTAGCACAGATACCTCCTATGGGCACCTGATGAGAGCAGCAAAACTGTAGTGTATCCTGGGGGGGATGAGTACCAGCCTGGCTGACAAGATCCAGTTGCACTGTACTCAGTTCCACAGTATAGACATGCACCATAACTTAACAGGTACCTAAGGCAGCATTAATTAAAACAGAGTATCCTCACTAAAATATTGGGAGAGGAAGTACGGAGAATGCCTGAGAGGTCTGCGGCCAGACTCCAAAGGCCTGATATAAGTGCACAAGTTAGACCTGAAAAGATTAATGTAAGCAGTCTCCTCATTTGAAATTAGATTGGTATGGAAGTGACTAATAGTGACTTCTATTTAACATCACTTTCTGCAACACTCAGCTTTTCATTTTTACTTTCTAGGTGGGTGGGAGATAAAATCTGGCCCTGAAAGTGGTATGCACTCATTCCAGTGCCAAAATACAAAACACAAATCAGCAGCTGTAATGTAAGGGCATACTAGGTTCCTCTAGCTGCACTGGACAAGTATACGTGCTAGATATACGAATGTAAGCCTAGATATATTTATAAGTAGTTTTTTAAACTGCTGTGACTCTGTAGGCTATTGTAGTAACTTGGGATGAGGAAGTTAGGCTGCTCACAACTTTTTTTTTCCAGGCTAATCTTTCACTCTGGTTCATTGCATGGCAAGTGTTTGGTTATTTATTTGATCTGTTTATATTTTAAACCAGCTTGGGGGGGGGGGGAGCGGAAAGGGAGGAGTGAGATCTTCTTAGTTTTAAACCCCCTCAAATTCTGAAGGACTGTATCAACCAAGAAAAATCTACTTTGCAATTTCCATGTTGTAGAGGTATCTTATCTGTAGTTGCAGTAGTTATAAAAATTGAGGCTGGAGTGTCTTTTTCTATTGATCTTTTCTAAGGTGACTGTACTGACTGGTATTGTTTCAAATAAAAACAGTTAAAACAAGTGATTGACTTGTAAAAGAGTTGACTGTCATTTAGTGTTTAATTCCTCTTTTGCTAAATCATTTTTGTGATACTAACTTTATTTGTGACACTTTAGTAGGTGGAAGCCTGAGGGGGAAAATGTTATAGTTCTTTCACAATTCATTAGTTTGTGGATGTTTCTGTTACGTTGTTTCCACTCTGATGACTCATATGTTAAATGAACATGCTAGCCTAAAGGCATGCCCTCAATATTGCAGCCCACAGTGAAACCTGATGCCGTTACATATAAAAATGTGGAAGATGCTCATACCCGTTTGAATCCTTGTGAAGTTTTGTGCACATTGGACATGTGTGCTATCAATTACTTACTCAATGTACTCTCTTTTAAAAAGCTGTGTTTTACCATGTCTGATTGCTCTTTTTCACACCACTGATTTGCTGAGTTTGTAGGCTACATCTGTCTTGTGAGCCTAAGTTGGAACTGAGAAACTGATTTTTTTAAACAAGTGGTGCAGTTTCGGTGTATTCATTTCTGCATTATTTGATGAGCGACTAGAAGTATCTACTTTGCATTGCCACCTGTGTATTTTTGTAATGGTTTAGACCGATTCAGAAATGCTTTTATTTGGGAAGTTTATATCACAGATCTCATGCTCTCCATATTGTGAAAACACTAATTAGAGCGAAACAGTTGACCCCTGGTTATCTTAGCTCTCCTTGAATTTTGGCTTTCTAACCAATTTAATTTTTCCTCATTTAATAAAAATGTCAAAGACCAAAACAGATTTACCTATTGACAACATGTCACACAAATTATCACATATTACAGAAGCTTCATACTGGAACACTGCAAGAAGCAGGTCTAAAACTGGCCTGGGGTTCCAGTCCTACATTTCTTTAGTATCTGTAATATGGAGACAGATGTGCACTCACAGCAGCAAGATGAGAGGAAGGGTTTTAAAAAGTAAATGAAGTAAAATTTTTCCAATATTGTTTTAAATCTTTAGGATTTTTTTTTTCCATGTAATATATAGTAGTATTAAGTATAATGGGGGGGAAGGTGTTTTAAGATTTGGTTTTATTTCTCATTACCCTACTCTGATTTTGATTGGCAATAAAATAAATTAATTTCCCCAAGTTGAGTCTGTTTTGCCCATGATGGTAACTGGTGAATGATCTCTCCCTGTCCTTACCTTGACCTACAAGCCTTTTGTTGTATTTTTCTCCCCCTGTCCAGCTGAGGAGAGGGAGCGATAGGGTGGCTTGGTGGCACTTGGCGTCCAGCCAGGGTCAACGCACCACAGTCCCCATTCATTTGTATATTAAAAATACGTACACAGCTCCAGAATTTTTGTTCTCTGGGTGACAGACCTGTGGTTTTGAGAATAAGACAGATTGCTGTGATAGGATAGGTACAACATCATGAGTCAGGTACTTTGGCTTTTAAATAACGGTCCTGTTCTACCATGCATAATATGTAGTGGAGGAGTTTATGCCAAAGTGAACAAATACATTCATATTAGAGTGGTCTTCCCATAAATTTTTCACTTTGCACTTCTCAAAGTGTGTGCTGTGCACTGGGTGTGAGTCTTTCTGTCTATGTCTCTCTTCCTTTTCAAGAGGAGGTTGTCGATGCTCACCTAACTCCACTTCCACTGATGTGGAGCTGGTCTGTCCATCCCTTGTCTGGTTTGGGCTGCGAGACTATAGACACATTAATGAAAACTCTGTAACTATTAACAAAATCGATCACAATTTCCTTAGGCAACACTGGAAGGCAATAAAAGTAGCTATTTTAATGGTAGCACCCCAGACCAAGTCATCTCAGGTCACTTAAGGATGTCTCATTAAAAGAGTGTAAAAGGTATAGAAATATAACAGAATACTACTGTTTCATCTTCAAGTGGTGTTGAAGTATAGGCAAGGAGAGGAAGGAGGTAGCAGAGTGAAAATACATCAGAAATTGCAGCTCTGGCCAGGCTGATGTGTTTGAGAGAATGGGGTGTAGATGCAGAGGGCAGTATCTCTGCCTTCCTGTAAGGCTGCATTTGCTTTTTATAAACCCAAGTAGCAACAGCAAGCCAGAAACCGGGCATGCTGGTATATTCCATGTCTACAGGTGTAAAAGATGCCTCACCCCGGCTGCTCTTCTTGCAGTTTTCTCTGTTTCAGAGTCTTTGGCTTGTCAAGATCCTTCCTTTGCCAGGAGAGATCCTGGAATCTTACTAGTGTGTGCTACAGCATGTACAGTTTTAGTCCTGCTCTTGCTTTCCTACCTGTTTCGGAGTGTTTTTTCCTTTCCTATACTATGGGACGAAGATGCGCAGCTCTAAGGTTAAGTTTGGGGGCTGAGTTTTGAGGATCTAATCAGGGTTTCTTATAAGCATAGACAGGTTTGATGTCAGGTACTGAAGGTACTGACCTTTTCCTTTTCCTGTTCCTCTTGACTCCTTTAGTCCTTTTCTCCCGGGGCGGTGGTTTCACCCGTGGCCGTGCCCAGCTCTGCCAGTCACCCCGCACACGGGGGTGTTGCACATGAGTACGTTCAGGTGGCCTGCGGTTCTTCTCCGTGAGATCAATACTCGAGTCAAGCGTTGCCTTGATCGGGGCAGCGCCTGGGTGACTGCAGCCAGCGGCGGCAGCTGCGGCAGCGCTGGCCGGCGCCGCAGCACGGCGGGGCAGGGGGTGAGGAGCCCCCGCCCGGCCTCGGCCCGCCTGCGGGCTCGGCGGCATTAGGACCCGGGCGGCTCCCGCCCGGCCCCGGGGGAGCCGCAGCCAGCCGGGGCCGCAGCTGGTGGGGCCGCGGCGGCGCGTGGGCCTTTGCCCGCCGCGCCAGCTGCTGCCGGCGGGCGGGCGGGCGGCGCGCCCGCTCCCCATTGGCTGCCCGCCGCGCGGCGCGGCGCGGTGCGGTGCGGTGGGGCGCGCCCTGGCCGCGCGCGGCCCTGCCGCCCCGGCCTCCGCGCCGCTGCGGGCCCGCTCAGGGCTGTCTGCCCCCTCCCTCCCTCCCTGCGTCCCTCCGTCCCCGCCCGACGGGCCCGCGCCAGCGCCACCTTTGTCGCCGTGATAAGTCCTCTGCTCCTCTGTCTTCCTCTGCCGCGGCCCTGGTGTCCGCTCGGGCGGCAGGCTCGGTGCTGCTGCCGTGGCTTTCCGCGCTGCCTCGTACTAGGTTAGCCTTTCGCCGTAGTGCAGTCTGGTTTAGCTGTAAGCTCTTTGACCCAGAGCTGTCTTTTACTGTTTATTTGAACTGTGCTTTCAACAGATGGGCTTGTGTTTGGGATGCCCGTGTATATTTCTGCGAATATTCATATTTCATTTTTCTGCTAATATGAAAGATTTCTTATTATATTAGCAGAATATTTCATATTTTATATTAGCAGAATGTTATAGTAGCAAAATATTATATGAAATATAATATTTCATATTATATTAGCAGACCATTTCCTATTCTGCTAATATTCACATTTCATATTTCTGCTAATATCAGAGTTGCACATTTTTCTAACACGGATGAGAGCGCACTGTGAGTTGTTTGGTGCTGGGAACATGCCTTCATAGGTAATTCTGCGCCATATACTAGAATGGAGACACGCGCCTGCCTAGAGCTTTTGTGTCCCTTGGAAAAAATGCATAAATAATTATAGGTGAAAGCCTTTAAGAAAGCAAGAAATATTTTGTTAATTTCAGGAAAATAATTTGCACAAGGTACGGACCAAATTATAAGTAAGTTTAAGTTTACCATTTAAGTTTACTGAAAGGTTACCATGTGAGTTGAAGTAATTTTATTGCTTTGTTTGTGTCAGTTTTCTCTTGTGCATATATAGCATAAACGTAGATCTTCCTTTAATGGATATACAGTGGACTGTGGCAAATGTTCATGTTCAAAACTATGCTTTGGCTAATATTAAAGTATCTTCTGCTTAATGCCTACATGATATTCACACTACGAGACAGGTGTTCTGCTCTTACGGCAACTACATTGTATCCTGCTGAACTCTTTGCAGTTTAATATTTAAAACAAGACATTAAGAATAAAAGAGTTCTGATCATTAAATTAGAATTAAAGTGGAGCAGAAGCTGATATATTATCTGACTCTTGGCTTCTATAGTGCCTGTCACAAAGTAACGGCTCTCTTAAACTGTACATTAATCATCAACAAGAAGTTCAGAAATGTCTGTTTCAGTCCAAAAACTTATACTACCAAATAAATAGCTGTCATACTATTGGAATGAGCGAAGAAATGTCTTTAACAAGAAATTCCTTCACACCTAAATGAAGTTAGTTTACACCTTCTCCCCCAAGAGCTTCGTTTTTTGCAATTGCCCACCCTCTACTTAAAAGGAAAAAACTACATGGGGCAACTTGGCAGGTAAATGTACAGTGAAGTATATTTCAAGTTATATATATTCAGTACATATTTTCAAGCATATCATAAGATAGGTTTAGAAAAGCAAAATGTCCCTTTTAGTTTAGAAAGTTATAACTATTTGTCAGTGGGGTGTGTTATTAAAATGATCAGAGGCAAAAGCTATACAACTAAAAGGTAAATCTGGCAAGCGACAATTCTTTTACTCACGAATTCACAGCCTGTATCATCTGCAAAACAGAGTAAGTTAAACAAAGGGAATAAATTTTATCTTCCGATTTCCTGGTGGTGAATAGTCTGCTGCTTTTGGAACACAGATGAAAGGTATGTGGCCTTTTGGATTCAGAAATTCAGAAATACTGCCTTTCTGCAGCCTGCTGGCTTGCTTTTATGCCAGATGGCTTTTCTGTCATTGCGGACAGTAAGGTCTTCTCGGGCCCACAGCTCTACATCAACTGATTTCAGCCCTTCTCTAACAGAACCAGTACACTTGCCTACATCCAAGTGTCACTGCACATAGTTTATGTAACTATTTAAATTTCTCAGTTTCTCTCGTCCTGGTACCAGCTGCATTCTCTCTCCAAGAAAGAGTTTCCAGGCGATCTTTTTGCTTCTTTGTGCCATCTGCATTATTGACCTTTTGCATCTTCATTCGTACCCTCTATTGTACTGCGTGTCGCTTCAGCCATTTATTTCTGCTCTGTTTACCTGACCCAGCCACTTACTAAACCATGAAGTCCCATCCTTGCATTGGCAGTGCTGGCAGCCTCTCCTTCCTGTTCCCCCACTATCCCCCACCCCCAGATATTACTATATTCTCTTTACCTTCGCAGACACAGTGGAAAAAACTCAAACAGAATATACGAAGCCCCATCCTTATGCTCTCTTTCATTTTTTTTCCTTGCCTATCTTAATAAAATTAAGACTCTTTGTTCTTTGAGAAAGAATTCTAATTTTCTGTATGTCTTTGTAATGACTAATACAAAGGGGGAATGTGTTTTCTAGTATGTGCTGTGACAATATGCATTTCAAACTAAAACAGGATGATTTAATCAAGATAACCAAGCAGTATAGTGGTGGCATACTAAGGAATTTGTACTTAAGCTATTTCTAGCTCCCCTGTTTGTGGGTGATCAGTAAGTAGTCACTTTTTGGGTGCTTTTTAGCAAGATCTGTGATGAGAATCCTTGTTAAAACAATCCTTTAAAAAAAAAAAAAATTGGTAACAGGAAAAATGTTCAATTTCAAGTCTTTGAAAAATAAACAAAATTCTAAGTAACTGGCTGTGATTGGAAATCAGGAAAAATACATTTTAGGTAGAATCTGCAGTGATGGAGAAAATGAGTATATAATCATGCTGATTTTCATTGTTCATGTATTTGCCTTTATTGCTCACATAAGAGCTTAAAGTGGCCAAACTTTAGTTGTTTCAAAATCTTGTATCACTATACTGTTGTTAATGAGCTCTTAACATCAGTTAATGCAAACTGTAGGAAAAGTTAGTGTGAGATTGTGAATGAAAGTTCAATAATGAAATCAAGTTGCTATTCCTTTTTTTTAATTGATATTTTTACATAGGAGTTATATTGGCTTAAACCATAATACAGTTTCCTCTTTCACTAGTAAATACATCCTGATGCTTCAGGTGATGTTAACTCCAAATAAGTTTCTTCCTGATTTCTTTATATAGTAACTGATTTGATCTATACTAGTGTTGATAGGGGCATTGTATTTACATTAATAACTGAATTTCCTTGATAATCAACATGAATAAATTACATATGACATGAAAAACATTTCTTCTGATCAGTTTTGAATTTTCCACACTGCGGATGTTTCTCAATATTTTTTTCTTGCGTTATAAGATAGCAAGTATAGAAATGTCTGATCAGAGCATTTATTATTTTTTATGTCCACTCATAACACTCTTGATTTTAAAGTCGCCAGTTTCTCTTCATATGATATTTTCAATGCTTATCGTAGTTCACATTTGAACTCTTTCCAGTTCTTTAGTATCCTTTTGGAGAAGGGGTGACCTGTACCTTGTGTGTTTTTTTCTGGTAAGCTCACAGCATTGATTTTTATAATCCTATTACACTGGCTTTCTTCTAATTCTCTTCCATTGTTTAAGCAGCCTGTTTTATTATTTTTATTTTGAGTGTAGCAGCATATTGAGCAGAGATTTTCACTAAACTGCTGAAGTGGTGCCCTAGTTCCTTCGGGAGGCCAAGGCATCTGCTGTTCTTTCCCATTACGGCATAACTGATCTTCTAATGAACAACTTCCATTAAACAGAGGCAGTCCTACCACCTCCCTTGCACTTGACGCTGACATTCATCTGCCCCAGTGATCCAGTTCATGGAAGTACATCGTTAAAAAAGCAGTCCTAGTCTTACCAGTAAAGGGTTGATTTTTCCCTTGATTTGCTCCCTGATCAGGCTTACCAATGATGGCTGCTGCTGTTGTTGCAAGGAAAATAGAGGAGCACATGGCAAAGGAAGGAGGAGGTAGAAGTATGGAACGTATCCTTTCTGCAGCGATCTGTATCAGATCGGTTTAACTAACATAAAACTATGCAGAGAGTTGTAATAGAAGTATTAAGATTGGTATGAATGTGGGAGGGATGGAAATGTGTGTGTAAGCGTAAGGAGAAAGAGTGAAACAAAGAGTTAAAGAAGTGGCCTGTACTGATAACGAAGGACACCGTTTCCAGGACAGCATTCCCAGCAGTATCTGTGTGCCACAGCACAGATGACTTGCCAGCAGAAGACCTTGCATGCTAACAGCAGGAGGATGGCAACAAGGTTGTAGTACATCACATACGCCGTTCTTTTTCCTGTTAGCTGAACAGGAGAAGAGACTGCAGGCATACATTTCAGACCTATATTCTAAATGAGGAAAAACAGACAATGGACAGCAATTGGCCTAAGATTTATGGAAGGCAAGGTAAGCAAGATCCTGAGGCAAAGGACTATCTTGTCACAGCTGATGATTCCTGAAGGATATCCTAAAGGATCTCGTCAAAAAACTCGGTTTTTATTGCTAATTAAGAACAACCCCTGAAATGGGGTGAGGACTTAATAGCTGATGGCCCTTGTCCTCTGTTTTGTGCATAAGTTATCCTGGCCAGACCATTTGGACAGATCAGTCTTGGTGCTTGTGAGTAAGCGAGCATAAGAGTGTGAGTGAATTAAATCTATGGGACAATAAATGTCAGTGGGTAACATCAACTTACCTGGAGATTTTGTGGGTAACTTACTTTCCCCTTGCCTAGCATACTGAATTTTATTACACTAAGTTCCCAATAGTTGCGCCTTTAATTTGAAACCTCATAAAACACAGACTGTTTTCTCTTGGGTTTATTTTAGTATGTGTTTGTTGTCTATCATCATTTAAACTTGATTTGGCATTTTTGGGGCCCACTTACTCATTTTGGTTAGATTAATGGTTTTCCATGATTCCAAGTAACCTAAATAACTGCAGATTTTATGCCATGGTACTCATTCACCCATTTCTGGAATATTAACAACTATACCATAAGATAGGACCAAATCCATTCTTTTGAGACACTTCACAGTTGACTCTTTGCCATTAATGAAATTTATTATAATTAAATCAATCATTTAATCCAATATTTTGCCTCATTTATTCTCATCAGATTTTGATCTATGACTGTCTGTGTCCCAGGGTTTTTTGTCTGTTTGCTTCAGGAGGAATTCTTTTCTTACTTCGGGCTTTGTTCTTGAAGGAATTTCTTTTCTGTTATCTGGATGAATAGATCCAGAGCAAGAACTAGATCATCATCAGCAGTAGTTGTTACATTCTGTTTCTTTTGTACATGATGCCTGGTATGACTTTTGCTTATTGTTTGTACTAGGATTAGATTTCCAAATTTGTGTGAGACTCCTATTTGATTCAAATAACTTCTTGAAGCTCATTGTTTCTTCATGTTTTATTATCTTTTTCCCAGCAATAAGCATGGTTTTGGAGACTCAGAGATATTCTTAGCATGTAAGATATATCTAGGGGTTTTGCTTCCTTATTTTGGGCTTTAGGGACCTTCTTCATGTTACTGAAATCTCCTTTTTAATAGGGTATATTTAAAGTTCAATAAGTTTAACAGGGAGAAGCGTGCATTGTGGGACATAAACTCTTTGCATATATGAAGGGGCTCCTTGTATTTCTTACTTTTGCCTTACCAGCCCTACATTTTACCATTTTCTCATCGATTGTGTCAGAAAATAGCTTATGACATCTGTCACACACATGACAAGGGTTTCCATGGTTTGTTTCCCCCACCCTGCTTCCTCTGCCAAAAATTCTGTATGCATCCTGGATCCACATATACCTTCCCATCACTCTTATTCTCTCTTCTCTTTCACTGTGTTGAATTGTCCTGAGGATTTGCCCATCATTCAGACTGGGGAGAAAACCAACTGCTGCCAGCCATGAACACATTCCAGCTCTTTGTTATAGCATTAAGGAATTTAGAAAATAACAAAGTTAAAGTTGATGCATAGCTATGTATCTTCTATCTGGCATGTGTGCATAATTCTATGATAATTGCATGATCAGGTACTGTTTAATAAAATACTGTATAGCATTGTAAGACTGTTTTTGTATTATTGTAAAATAGTGTTATTTGGGCATTGAAGTTCCTGTGATGCCAGGCACCACACAAACATGGGCTGAAAAGATTATCTGCAATCCTAAATGTTTGCAGTGTAAATGTAATACAGTTGAAAAGAGAAAATCCACACAGATGAGAAGGGAAATACTAGGAGTTGAGGGGGAACATTCATACTTCAGGCATCCAATTCATGTACCTAAATCAAAAGACTGATCTCCCTAGGCCATTTCCACAGCTTATCGAGAGACTCCTTCAGAGGACAGTTTGGAATACTTTAGGAGTTCCTTCGTCAAAATCGCTCTCAACAGCAGCCTCCCTCCATTTACTGTGTAGGAGGATCCGTCTCCTACATCCCACACTCGCCTACTTTAGACACTTAAAATTAGGTGGTGTGTATATACCTCCCTATCACACGCTTTGCTTATAGGGCCTGTAGGGGCATCTTAGTAAGCTGAATTTTAGAGAAGGCTTTGAAGAAGAGCAATGAAGTATGTTTTCCAGTATTTAAGGGAGTTTCCCTGAAGTGTAAGGTGTAAAACAGGAAAAGGTGTGAGAGGTTTGTTTGAAAATATAACGTGTGGGTGAGAGAGGAGCTGGAAGCTGGACTGCTGACACTGAATGACAGGTGGAAGATATGAAGGGAAGAGATACAAGAAGCAGCTCCGATTTTTTTTTTTTTTCCAGTAAAAAGTGGGGGTTTTGGGAAGTGTTTTAGCCAAACACAAAATAGTAAACAAATCGGACAGTATGATCTAACGGTCTTTTCAGCTTCATGTTTGATGAAAATTGGCCTAGCTTCAAATGCCAGCAAACCACAGCTGGCTTCCTGATGGTGATTAAGGAACAATAGGTGCGGTGGTGATAAGGGAGGAAGGGCCTTGAAAGTGAAGACAAGTAACAGATACTAGAGGAGAAGTCAGGGAGAGCTGTGAAGACAGTGACGTGTTCTCCAAGTGATCAACTAGGAAAAGGGTCTTTGCAGCAGTTTTCTGAATGAACGCGAGTGAGATTAGGCTGCGTTTCTCAAAAGCTGAGAGAAAAATGTTGCTGAATCAAAATGCGATGATGGTGACCTGATTGAATGCTTCAGTTGATTGGAAGAATTAAGAAAAATACCATCTTAGAAATGTTGCACTGCAAGTATCTGCAAATTATGAATATGAGTCTGAGGATTTGGAGTAAATTTGGGATCTAAGGTGATGCTAGAGTTATGTGTCTGAGCAATAGGCAGGATGATGGTGTAGCTGTGCAGCTTTGTGTGTGTCACTAGCAATTAAGTCATTCATATGAAAACCTTAAAGATCTGTCCTCAAATATAATTGTATGTTTGTTATTTGGAGTTCTTCACTCCTATGATTGCTTCCCATGTAATATTGTTTAGAATATTTCCCCACCTGCCACCAAGGACTGGACGTTAATTGTTCAGTTTGATTTGTTATGTCGCAGTGGGGTGGCTAGCATGAAAAGGTGTGTTTTGCATTTGCTGGGAAGGCACTGATCTTTTCATTTGGTTTATAGCAATAATGAACACCGGGTACAGCAATTTGTTTACAATTAAATTATTAAGTCAAGTCTTCTAATAACTATGCTCCATAGTACTTCAGTAATAAAATTAATTGATTCCTTTCCTTATTCTGGTCCTGCCTGATGATGTAAGAATTCTCCCCAGCAGGAGGAAGCTCTCAGTTTGCTTGAGGCTTTTATAGCCAGGTCCCATACCAGCAGCAGTCATCCTTTCCTTCCCCCTTCAGCATGTCCCAGAACTCACAGGTTGAGAAGGGGGACCAGAGAAAGGGTAGAGGAAATAATATCTGCTCTTGGCTAATTTTCTACTGGCATATAGTCGTATGGGCATGGTAGCAAACAGGTGTGAATTTGAATTGTTTCTAGGCTTTTCTCACTTAAATCAGAGATGAGGCAACTTTAGTATCAGGGAGGCATAACCCAATGAAAAAACCAAACAGCTTTTTATTTTCTTTCTTGTTATTTTTATAATAGATACATTTCCACCAGGTGTGGAAATATGAACTGTTAATGCATTTTTGCAAGAGGAAGAAGAAAGATTGTCTTAGGTGTCTAGTAGTTAGGGGACCAGATTAAAATATCAAAGTATATAGTATGCTCGGGAAAGAGAAATTTTAAAATTGCCTTTACTCAGAAATATAACTCTTTGGAAATGAATTTGATATTAATAGTCCTTCAATAGTTTCAGGTTATTCAGAGAAAGAGCAGTGACGGCCAGGTAAGGCAGTAAATGACGTTTTGCTTGCTAAAAATTCATGAATTCGTAAATTCATGAGCAAGTGCACTTCATGTCATGCCAGACATCTGCGGGCAAAAAGTGCGGTGTGCCTGTGGGATCCCGGCAGCTGGATGCTCACAGCTGGTGGGGAGAGACAAGGCGGGAGGTCAGGCGTCCCTCTGCTCCCCGCTGGCACGCTCAGCCCTGCGGCTGGGACCTCCGCCTGCAAGCAGCGAGGCAGAGCCCGGCTGGGATGCGCTTTCTCCCCCTGCCCCGGTGTGCTTACTGTTCGACAGCCAGGTTTTAGTCTGTAACTTCTTGAGATAAAATAAACAAAATATAACACTATATTCTAAATGTGGTGTTACAGGTTCTTTATCATGTACCAGTTTCTGACATGCATGTGGTATACAAATGGGAATCCAACATTCAAATGGAAATAAAGGGTTTTGTATCTATCCGGAGCTAACACCAACACTAAGAAGACAAAATCATTACCTTCTCCCACAAATTTTGGAAATCATCTGTCTTGCACATCTAAGAGTTTCCTCATATGCAAGTAGTCTAAGTAAAGTCAGTGTCACATCTCGGCAAAAAGGGCATCTTAATGTCCATGTGCATAGTGAATAGAAAACTTTGTAGATAGTATTTTTTTTCCACCTAGAAATAACAACAATTTGAGTCCTTATTTCTCCATCAGTGCTATAGACAAATCAACATCTCTTTCAATGAATTTCAGATGTTCGTGTCCTCACGTAATCTTGCAAAAATTTTTAAACTTATTAATTTATTTCATATAAAGGACCTTGCTGCATCTTAAGCCATCAAGTAGGAGATATAAAAGTAATTAGAGATAGTTGATTCTCCTGAACTTTTTTTTTTTGACAGAAAGTGTGTTTATATTGATTTGTCTGGTTACATGCTGATCTCTGAAGGTATAACTCTACTATAGCAAAGGGAAGAACTCCTGGACAACCTCATACTGTCTTTGGTCTGGCTATGTCAAAGAGGTAGTACCGGTGAAGGTGCAAAGTGCAGCAGAAGGCACGGACGTGGGGTAGATGGTAAGTGCTGCTGCTGAAGTTCAGATGACACAATACTCCACTGTGTAGCCTGTGTCTCTGTGTGCTTGTTCCACCATAAACCTGATATTCCTGTAGTATCTTCACTGCTGCTGTCGCACATTCCTATTGTATTAAAGCCTGTGTTTCAGCAGGCAAACCTCCTTACAAGGTAGATATTTTTTTGAGACAGTACATTTTCTCATTGGCAATTGTGTATGATACTAGGTGTATGTTACCGTGAGCTTTTATTAGTATGTTAGGGAGAAACATCAGCATAAAAAGTGACTTCATCTAACGCCCTGCCAAACTAGAACTCCTCACAACCTTCAGATGGGCATAACAGTGAATGTTTTTATAGCAATAATAGTACTTTCTGTCAGTTTTACAGTGTTTTAAAATATGGTAAGATTATCTCATTTTAGTTTTTGCCACCATGTTACTAAGAGGCTAAAAATCTACATGTCTAGAAATGAAGAGCTGATGAAGATAAAAATATCACCTTTACTGATTTTAGACCACTCTATTTAAAATAATAAAACAAATTATATATAAATATGAAAAAGCAGCAGCACGCAGGAGGTGAGAAAACACACTGCAAGTACTCGTGTTTGCCTGAAGGGGAATATGCTGAAATCAATTAATGCTGTATAAACCTCTTGATGTAAGATATCACTGTAGCCTTTCCTGTAGCTGCAGCATTTTGTGGTAAAAATGCAAATCTTGTAATGGTATAGACGCTCAGAGTATTTTTCTGGGATTAGTTTGGTGTCTCTTTAATTAGGCCTGTGCACTGTGTTACCTGATTTCATCCTTTTTCTGTTTACATATTTAGGCCCTAATCCTGCCACTGGATTTGTTCAAATGGACCTCGGTAGCCATGGGGCCTGACTGAGTTGATGGGACTCTGGATGACAGCAAGTTTCTGCTCTGAAGATCTGATTGTAGGCCTGAACCTAAATTTCTATTTTATTCCCCTGTCCATTCGCTGCTAATTCATGAAAAGTATCCTACAAAACGGTATTGTCTTTGAGTCTCATGCACATCTACTTTAGCAGCATTCAGGCACCGTGTGCTTAGCATGTTGTCAGACATCGTTAAAATATTTCTGTTGTGTCGTGTGCCAAAGCCTCATGATTGCCGTGATTATTGTGTTATATTTTTACATTCAGTGGCTTCCTAGCTAAAACGGAGGAGATCATCACCTGTATTTTCAATCGTTGTGGTATTTCTCTTAGGTCAGATTTTGAAGTCAGAGTAACTGTTGGAACTCTATTCAGGACATTTTTTAAGATGTTGGTAGATTTGTTTTTTATTCATTGGACACAAAGTACATCTATTTTATTTTATTTTTCAATGTGCTATCTTCTTAGTAGCCTACTATTACTGAAAGCTTTCAATATGATGATACACTGTGATGTAGACCAATAAAATGAGTAGGAAAAGGCATTAACTTTTACTGGCTCTCCTGTTGCTTTTCTATTTCTGTGTCCGTGGTTACATGACATACTATACAGCAGAGTGAGGATATTTTTATTTTTGTGAACCAGATAATATCTTTTGTTTACACTGAGTGCTGTTCCCTGTCCTATTGCGTATGACTATGTTGCAGTTTCACTGAGTACTAAAGTTAAATAGCCCTGATAGGAGCTGTACAGGACTTTGCGAAATCACATTAAAAATAGAGTTTGAGGGGAAGAATGGATATGCTCCATCTCTATGCATGTTAGTATTTATATTGTATAGACTTTTTAAAGCAAGTATGTAGCAATATAGGGTAATTAACAGATGAAAAGATCCAAAACTTTCTCTGTATACAGAGAATCAGAAATACCTTCATTTTTTTCCTTTGTAGGCTTATTACAATGACATCTAAGAGCTTCACAGTATTTGATGAATTTTTGCGTATTCCCAGAAGAGCAGAAAAGCACTGTTGTCCTGTTTGACCAAGGAGAAAACAAAGCCACTTGTTCAGTCAGTATTAAAGTCGATGATATTAATTGGGTTCTCCTGCCTTTTAACCTTGTGCCTCCAGCTCCATTTCTCCCTCAAAAGCCAAAGCTTCCATTATAATCAGCTGCTTTGCATTTCTACGTAAAAGGCCCAAGGTGTTTCGGTTTGGACTCCCAGAAAATGAGGAAGAACAAGGTTGGTGGCCATCTGCCAAGGTGCTTGGTCTGACTCGCTCCTCATTCACAGAAGCCGATGGCAGAGGCAGAGACAGAACTGAGTGTTCCTGTGTGGCGTTCAACTGCCTTAACCACATGCCCATTGCTCTCTTCCTGTAGTTGTCTGTCTTGTTCTCTGCACAACTTCTAGAGCAAACATATACCAACCTATAAATAATCTAATTCGATACACAACCCTGATTCATTTCCTGAGAAGCGTGTCCTGCACACACAGGGTGGCCGTGGTCCTGTGGAAAAGTTTAGCAGAGTGAATGAGACCAAATATTAAGGCTATTAAGTATTTAAACTTTGCAATGAAATAACGTTCTTTTAATGTAGCTTATTATAGCTATAGCTTGGAGTATTTTTAACAAGGAACAAGAAAAAATGAATGCTTTTAGATCTGGTTGTAACCATTTCCCTGTCTAGCATCCGAACGTGAATATTCGGCTCAGTGAAATACAGAACATCAGCCGGTAGGAGGAGGCTGGCCACCTCTAGGGAGGAAGGGAAGGAAGAAGGCTGAGTAGTAAACGCCACGGGTATACCCAGTTTGCCTTCAGTCTCAGGGACCTTTTGTGGAGAGTTTACCCTAGCTTTTGTTTTCTCTTCAGCATTCCTAGCCCAAGAAATGAGCTCCTCCGGAGTTTCTCAGTGCAATAGATGTTGGGGGTGTGCGGTGTGTTGCTATAGTCTGCCAATAGTGTAAATAAAGAAATGGAAATCAAAGGTGGGGTTTTTTCCTATCCATGTTTCTCTGTTGGAAAATAAGAGGAGGCACTCCTCAAGTCTCCCAGTTTTCTCCCAGATTAATTTCAGGGACAATCCATATGATTCTTGGTCTCAAAAATATGTAGTAAAAACTTTTATAATAGAAAAATATTGCTCTCAGCTTCCCCTTTTAATCTTCCTGGTCAAACTGTGGTGGCCTGTTGTGTTTGTAAGCCACCAAGGATGGCGTGTAGACTCCAGTGCCAGAGCAGTGGTGTTGAGAATCACAAGCTCCTCTCTTTATCTTTTATGTTAGACTTGATTAGGATTATAGGGTTTTTTTCAGGGAAGTCTTGCCAGACCACGGGCTAGGTTTCAGTTTTTGTTAATGTTCTACCTTATCCATGGATGACGCTTGAGTTCTGGTGACCGGGCTATGATTTGCTATGAGGAAAACAAAGCAACCTTGTGCTTTGCTTTTGCCTATTTTTCTCTGGGTTATGCAGTCTTTTCCCACAAGTAATGCAGGAAATTCAGATGTCCTGTAAACAGCGCCGGACATGATACTGAGATATATGGGTAGTTAGGAAAATTTTGGTCAAGTCATTCACTGAAATTCATAAAAATCAACGCTTGCAAAAGTACATCAGTTCCACCCACATTTTGTTGTAAAGAAAAAATTAAAACCCTGCTTTTAACACCTTTTTCAAATTTAATAAGGATCAGTTTTTGAACTTTCACAGCTGTAGAGAAGTTGTGGGAGCAGGAAGAATCAGTCTTGGTAGGGCAGGATCACCTTAAGCCAGTATTTCAACTCAACACTTTGTTTCGTTAAACCATGGCCTGAAACTGCTGCCTGTCATATCAGATAATATTATCATTGATTTATTACGTTACTTCATCTTATATGTTGTTTGTAACCTTTTGGCAGGGATTTTTTTTCTTTTCTGGATTTTGTTTGTTTGTTTGTTTTGGGTTTGTTGGGGTTTTTTTTGAGTTGGTTTGTTGTTGATTTTTTTTTTACCAGCACCTAGTGTGAGGGAGCCCTGATCCATGACTTGACTTCCAGGTACTAGGATAATACAAGTAGTAATCATGCCTGCTGCTAAAAATTTTCTACCTTATTTCCATTTGCATTTGTTTGCCTTCAGCTTCCAGTCATTGATTCTTGTTATGCCGTTCTCTGATGAATTAAAGAGCTCTTTAGTACTCACTATTTTCTCCCCAGGAAGGTGCTTTTACCCTGTAATCAAGTTACTTCTCAATCTTTTTTTTTTTTTTTTAAAGCTAAACAGATTTAGCTTTTTATGGTTCTCATTATTTTCTCACATTCTTGGATTATTTTCGTGGCTCTTTTCTAATCCTTCTCTAATTTTTCTATTAAAAAAGAGACATAAAACTGTATTTTACTAGTCACATACACAGAAGTAAAATTACTTCACTAGTTACTCCTGTGTTAGTAAGGTCAGAAATTGATGTTTTTTCAAGGTCAGGTAAAATAAACGTCTATTTAATATGACTTCAACACATCTGAGTATGTAATTATTAGAGGATGGAAAAGGATGGAACATTTTAAAAATATTTAAATGCTTTATAAACTTCAAAAGGGCTATGAAATCAGCAAGAGTGGGCGTGTGGGAGGGGTTGCAAAAGTATTTGTGTTTGTGTTGAGGTTTTTAAGTGATAGAAGTGAAATAACAATAATAATCTTAATTGGAAAGCAACAATAATACATCAAAACCTTAAGCACTATGGATAACGTGGTAATACGTACCTACCAAAATTCTGTAGGATTGAATGCAAAACCTTTGTTAGTAACAGGCTATCTGGGCCACTGAAAATAGAGACTATGAATGGACGTGAATATATGCATCCCTTACATCCATTTAATCCCATAAGTAGCCACTTGCTTACATTTGGAAACCCGAGAACAGTTATGTGATCTGTTACGCTGTAATAGAAGAAATAACGTAGTGTCAAGAATTTCTTGTTATAAAAGCTATCTTCATTAAGTCATGTAAGAGTTCAAGCAATCAAAATCCACAGCTTCAAAGAGGCTATTGAAAGTTTTACTGCTTCAGTATTTCTTAGCAGAGGAGTGGCTACTCATTTTAGTTTTTATCCATACTTCAGGAAAACGTTGAGTTAAATTTACCGTGAGGAGACTAATCAGATCCCTGCCTGGTCAAAGCATCTTGGCCTACCCAATGACTTTTATGCATATCGGCATCTGAATTGAATCCGCACTCCCAGATCCACACTTATCTCTCATGGAAACCATCAGATTTTCATTAAATTGAACTACAGACTGTTTAAACTCTCAGCACTGCAGATCAATTTAATGCAAGTTTGTCTAATGTTGTGTCTTACACAAATTTGAACTGTCTTGCCTTTTGGCTTCTAAAAGAGTACACCTTTCCTTTGTGGCACCATTCCCTCAGTGAAATTTGGGACATACTCAATAAGGGACTTAATTTGTTTCAACAAAATTAAAGTTCGTGGAAACATGGTAAATAAGGAAAAAAGGAGAATTAAAATAATGTAAAAGACTTAAAATCCTCTAAAATTCCCGAAAAACGAGTAAAGGTGAAAAAGGACAGAATAGAAAGCCAAATGGCCTCTAGTTAAGAATGTACTAATCTAAATAGATTTAGGCTACAAATGTGTGTTAATGAAAAAAGTTGATGCTGAGATTTTGGTAGCACAGGGTGACTTGGGGTAGAAGTTGTTCCCCTGCGATGATGAGCTCACAGAGCCCTTTTCAAAACATCTGTTGTTGGAAAGAGATGAGAGAAGTGGGTATTCCCTTGAACACCTTTTGGTATCACAGGCTTAGACGATATAAAGTATGTCATTTCTTACATCCTAGGTTGCCTCAGTTTCTTCTTCTGAGTCTCCCAAGTCCTGGAATAGAGCCCTTAAATAAAGGGAAATGATGGCTCTGGGAAAGAAGATGGTGGAAGAAACAGGATGATTATGGTAGAAGCTGGAGACAGTCTCCGTAAGAATACTAGCATGACTTCATTTCTTTGAACAACCGTGTAAGAGGTGATCCTCCTTCCTGAGCCAGTAATAAACTGGGACAGCTGCATGTAATGGTAGGTGTTTGACCAATGCAGCACCTACTGGAGTATAATATATATTGGATAACCATTCTGGGGGTGGGGGGAGAGGGGTAGTGGCTAGAAAATTACTCTTCCATTAAATAATGCTACTGGTGAGTATTTGGCAAGCAGGTACAGCTGCCACAGTGCATTTTCCAGCTTATCTTTGCACAGGAGTATGGGAAAAGGAGAGAAAGGGGACAGAAAGGAGAGGGGTGGAGAAAGGATAACAGTTTTTTGAGGCTTCTTCTGCTCTTCCAGGATGTGTTCTTTGCCCTCCTTAAGTGATTCACTCTGATAACTTGTAGAACTTGTAATCTTCCTTGAGCACCATATCTCATTGGGAAGTTAGCAAGTTAATGAAGTTGCTGAAGATGTGGACAATTCCCTGAATGAATGAGAAACACTCAATTATCTACCATTGCGTTGTCAGGGATGAGACAGACACTACTCAGTGACAACCGTATACGCTTGGCTGTATTCAGCGAAAGCGCCAGACTGTCCTGTCAAACTCTGCAAGTTCCTTTCTGAAGCTGTAAGCTAATGGTTATTTCCTCCAGCAGTTCCTGTAACTGCTTGTATGCAGCGTAGACATCATGGTAGATCTTGTGTAGTTACCAGATGTGATGTGTGCTGCATCCTCTATTTCTTCAGATATCAGCATCCCATAAATTCACATTATTTTCCTATCTTGTGGAGATAATACTGTACTAGGATTTCTAATATCAGGGACTGTGCTGGTGTTCAGGTGTCTTCTACACATTCAGAAGCAGATGGTTTAGCCTGTGTTGCCGACATGGATAGAGTCCTGTATAAAGAATCAGAGTACAGGTCAGAGTGATGTTTATATATTGTGTATTTTCAGGAAACATTTAGATAAGGGAATAGTAGCTCTGTCCCAGCACTATACCTGGCTCAAGGAATCTTTCCAATTTAACACGTAGGATTGAGGGCTATCTAAAGGAGTCACGGGTGTGAGGGAGCGTATCTTGTTGAATCTTCTGGGCTGGATAAAATAGGAAGGAAGGAATCTCAGATGCTTTTAATCACCTTAGGCCTGGTTGGATTCTGCCTGTTCAGGTGTAGAAGTCTAATAGCGGTGTCAGCGTCAGAAGCTTACCTGCCTCTTGACTGAAGTGAGGGAGGCTGAGTACTAATACCTTTAGAGTGTCTGTGAAGGTGGACAGCAGCATTTTGGGTTTATTAGAAGCAGCTGATAACTCTTATCTTCGTGGTGGACTTGGGTGTACAACCACATAAATGGTCTGGAGATTTTGGAGAGGAATCAAATACTTGATGCAATGTTTCCGGAAAGTTGAAGAGATAAGTGGATGTTGCACTGCATGTTGTGCTCTCAGCAAAGCAAACATCTCAACAAGTCAGTGATTTCAGAAATAGCGCAGTTCTGGAAGAACATTTCTTGAACTCCTTTTTGCTGTTGAAGCTGAACACAGTTCCCATCTGTCTGAAACTCTGCATTGAGAGCTTCACAGAGGCTCTTAAAGAAGTTATGTACTTACACATAAGGAATAAGACACTAAAGGAATCACATGTCATAATAGTAAATAATTTCCGTTACCGTCACCATGAAATGGTTAGTCATTTCACATTGTCACTGTGAAAAAATGTTCATGGCGTACTGATCATCAGAAGAAAAGTCCATACTGGTGTATCTTCATCAGTTGTACCCACTTCGTGAGCTGAACAGTGTGGGTATACACTTTTGCTATGGAAATACGTTTTCTGGGATACTTTACTGTATATCTGTTAATTCCTTCAAAAGCGTACGAATTTAAACGTTATCCACTCTATGGATAAAAGCACTGTGTAAGTACTGACCCTGATTTAAGAACATACCAGCTCTAGAAACAATGGAATTGTCTGCAGGGCTCACATGTCAACAAAAATCAGCTGATTCGCACATGAAGCCTGGCAAGGAAATTACTGCGGCGGCACCGGTGCCATCCCTGCTCCCTGCCTGCCTCTCCCAGACCACTTCCTTCAGTCAGCCAAGGTTACCTTGTCTGGCTGCTACTTCTCCTCAGTTACCACTTACTCACACATCTAGAGTAGCCAGCCACTCATCCATGCTGAAAGGACAAATGGCCTTCTGAAACCCTGTTCTCTAGATAGTGCTCACTAATAGAAGAGTGCCAGCAATATATGCAGATTACTTGACACAATCTGAGCAAATCCAGCTGGAAAGGTAAAGCAAAGCACATTCCATGCATTGCTACTATTTGCAGCCATGCTAAGTCTCATTTCTTTGAATGGAGTCTTTCTCTTCCAGAAATGATTTTAAGGAAATATTTGAAGTATGTCCTGAAGATTTCAAATAAGACATCAGATGAGAAAATCGGTTGTAAGTCTGCATCTAATAAGCAACTGAGAATTGTGTTCATCTGGGCTGCGTACAAGCTGGCACTGCAGCCTCAGGAAAAGGGCAAATACGGCCAGTGCTTTTTCTGAATGTGCTGCGAACAACCTACCGCCTGTACGGCTGGAAGCGTTCGAAAGCAACAGCGACAATCTAAATCATCAGCAGCTCCATCATAAGTACATGTGCCCAGGTGCCCTGTCTCTGCAGATGTTTTGCTCTCATTCTGAGCTGAAAATGTAACATTTTTGTTGAGAAGGGCTTTCAGATCTCATTAAAAATAGCCTAATAGTAGCTTTGGATTTGACTGACAAGCTAGTTTTTGATGTGCCATTTTCACTGTAATATTCTCTTAATTTTGACCCGAAGAAACAATGATCTCATTCCTTGGGAGGACACAGTGACAAAATCCGGAGGTCCAGTGGCGACACTGAATCTCTTCATTGTCAAAGCGAGCTATGAAATCATCTGCTTTCCAGCCAAAACCACTGGGGAGTAAGCGGTATCCTTCACAGAAAGCAAAATTTGCAAGAGAAAGTGGTGGCATGGAACAGCAACCTTCTTGCCCCAGGGGAGGTGTGCTGCCCTGCGTCCTGCGCCTCCTGCGTCTCATGGAATTGGTGCAAGTTCCTTTTCTCACCTCTGTCAGCAACAACAGCACTCAAGTGGACAGAGACTTTCTAAGGTCTGGCTCCTTATATACCGTCACTGCCTCGAAAATTTTGCTGGAGGAGTCTCACCAAGGTGTTTCACAATGTTATTTTGGGAGCTGGGGAGAAAGGAGATCCCCACTCTGCATCTATCTCTTGGTCAGGCTTCACCGCCAACCAGGTCGTCTCTGTAGTCTGTGCTCCTTGGGATTCTCCATCCTTGTTTGTCTTTGCTAGAAGTCTTCAATTACATGGGATGATCTGAAGTGAGAGGATAATTTTAAATAAATAAAACTGTTTTCATCATTCAGTTGGAACTTTTCTGTTCCTACTCAGCAATACATTGTTTAGAAGAACAGTTCTGTCTTTGGGGAGGCCTTTCCCTGTTATCTCTAAAGAAAATGGAAAACAAAAGGATGTTTTAAAAAAAGGTTAAGAATATATAGCTGATGTTTCCATCCAAGTTCAGCTTGCCTTGCATGGAAAAGAAGTTGAGCCAGAAGAATCCTTACAAACATTTCCACTGGTTTTCAAGTAAGTAGCTACAAGGGCTATTGTAAAAACTGAAGTATTTGAAAACACATATCTAATAGAAATCATAGTCTTACTCTTTCTTTGCAATACAACATCCAATCCTTGTGACTTTTCCCAAAGTATACTCTAGTTTGCAAAACACCAAAATTACTAAATAGGGGGTTTGAAACTTCCTGTGCAGCTACATACTTTTTTTCCAGAGCAGTCATATTGGGCTGTTATGACCTGAATATTCCATGGGCAAAGCCTCTGTGCGTGAAGTCGAAGGTGGCTCGACTTCAGTAAGGTTTGCAGAAGAAGGCATGTTTGTAAAGTATCAGAAGGGATGTGGCACAGCATGAACAAGAGAAGAAACATATACTGCTTCCATAAAAAATGCTACTGTCTGCAACTGATGAGTAAATTCTTTTTATTTCTGTCATCAGAAGATGGCACAGAAGAAACCCACTGGAATATGGAACCTGTACAGGCCTTAGCACGTAACTAGCAGAGATGAAGGAAAACCTTTACAGGAATATATCATGTAATCAAAACCTCCTCATCGCTCGCCTTTTACTAAATTGTTGACTCTAGACAACAACTGGGAATAAATGCCTGCCTTTTCCTTCCTTTCAAGTCTGGTTTTCACGGAATAAACTTTAAAAAAGTTCAGTATGTGCAAAGCTATCAGCTCCTGCACACTAGGCCACATAAACGTTTGTGCTTTTTACGATTTTCCTCTGCTCCATATTCTGTGTAAAGGTTTAAATTTTAAGACACAAGCCAGCCAAAAAAAGACTTTCCTTGAGACAGAGACATTAGTGTTCCTTACTGTTCATGTATTTTCACATGATTTCAGATAGCAGAACTGCTGTCTTTATGTGTCTGTTGGCACTTCTTCACAAATGAGGCAGGTTTAGAATTAGGGTCATTACTTAGAAGGATCTTTGACTTCCATAAAGCACCGTGCCTTGCCAAATGATTGATCATTGTGATAGAAGATTTGGAATTTGTTTGCCTTCTCACCGGCAATATCTTGAAAGAAGCACCAGCTTGAGGAGGAGAAATGTTAGGAGGCAACAATCATAACCAAGCAACAGCGACTGGCTTGGGCATTGGATCTGGAACAGAAATTACTGGATTTTGGATTAACTGAGGGGATCAGATGAATACTAATAAAAATATTCTCTCAGCAGATGTGTAAAAACATGTGTGATTTGTGGGGCCTGTTCCTCAGCCATGAGGGGCCCAGTTAACTTAGGAGGACTTTGAGGGGAGATCAGTGTTTTCTTGGATGGGAGAATCGCCAGAGGACAAGGGTAGAAAGTCTGAACGACACTCAGAAGAAGCCCTGGTATAAACTTCTTGAGTGATAAAGTTGCCCTGCTGCATATTCAGATGCTTATTGGGAGGTGGTTTACATCTTGTGAGGCTGAACAGCTCTCAGCTTAATGTATCTTAACATGTGCTGCCAGCTTCCTAAGCAGGAACCTATTATATCATATGTAGAACCTATATATTATTTCCATGGGACTTAATGGTACTGTGCGCAAAAGCGTATTGAAAGAAGTAAGCCAGTGAGGAAAAAAAATGCAGTTTTTGTTTCACATCATCCAATATGACACAAATGTCAACATGACACTGAGACCAGTCATCGATGTGTAGCACTCCGGACCGAGCCTTAGTGTAAAGCGTGTCACTGCACTCCATCCACTATGATAACTCTTCATAGCAGATCAGCACCCATGGCCTCTGCTAGGGGATCTGCTCATTTGAGACTTCCTTTGGTTGTAACAGTGTCTTATAAACATTTTAGAAATACCACCCCACTTAAAGAAGGAAGAACGAGCACAAAGATTCGTCCGAGGATCATCAAACAGTAAGTCTACAGCAAAGCCAATCTCTTGCAGCCTCTCCTGTTGCTTAGTTCCTAGAGACAAACCGTGCAAAGTTACCACTTGGGTGAAGCTTCACAGGAGTTTATCACGACTCTTCTACTGATACAATTAAAATAATTCAATCCACCTAACATGGATGGAAGCAAGTAGAGAATTGAGCCATCCCAGCATAAAAGTGTCCGCAGTGAGCTAGTACTAGTATAATGATGTTGGTTTCTTTTTAATCATGTTCGTATCTAAAGAAAGAGGAAGCTAGTTTATTGAACTTAGGCCTGGCTGCACTGGAAATTGGTACAATTATGACTTTAAGATGGGGGTTTGGGGCTTTTTTAAAATTCTCGGTAATTGTACAGTTTATCATTTGCATAGACCTAAAGTTAACAGACTAATATTCTCTAACTTTCTCTCTTCCTAAGAACCAAGCAAGCAGAGTTGGGCTAAATTAAAAGGTACATGGTTTAGGGAATGGTTTTGCTTGGCACCTTAAAAATGACTTTCTAGGATTCACTTTTCACTGTAGTTAATTCCTGCTACTGAATGCTGTTAGCAAAGAAAAAAGATAGAGACTTTATCAATTAGGTTATTTTGCCAGATGATAATACTTACATTTTATTATTGGTCACAAATGTTCATGTGTAAATAATTGATTTTGACAATCTACTTAATTATCACGTTCTCTTAAAATCTTCTCCTGTCCATGAAGTTTCGGAAGGGTTTGTGGTCTGGCAGATGAGGATTTGTCCTATTTTCACATTTAAGCGGCCTACAAAACACTAAGAATTGTACGGACCATCTCTTAATGTTACCTGCTACTCATATTGCCAGCAGCAACAAGTTACAAGGTAAGAGCGGTTTTTAGTATGTACACCTGTACAGCTCTCATCATTCAAGTTTCTGTTCCTTCAGTAAGCACACTGATAACGCCTTTCAGGGAAGGTCAGTGGTTTTGGATTTATCACAACAGTGCTCCTCCCAGCGTTGTTTGAACCAGTACAGTAGATGTAAACAGCAAAGCAGATGTAAAGAGGCATTCTTTCTGTTCGATAGTCCTCCACAGATGATTCATATGGTGCAATTGGCTATACAAAAGCAGGGAAAGGAGGGGCAACGAAGGGCAGGTGAGTTGTGGCCCACATTGCCAACTTTCTGCTAGCTCAGCCTGCCTCTGCACTGGGATGCCCGGGCTGGCGCTCAGGGCATCCTTCCAGAAGCACTGAGAACTGGGGGGACTGCCCGGCCACCCCCGCCTGCCCCTGGTCACCCAGGGGGTTATGAGGAGAGGCAAGACCTTCCCATCCGTGTTCTTACAGATAATTTACCCGTTTCTGACAAAAAGAAAAACCCACCCCAAACTACCACATAACGCAGCGTGCGCAGGCTGAACGGCGCACGCCGCCGCAGCAGCAGAAGGCAGCGCCCGCGTAGCAGCCAGCACCGTGCGACGGCTGAAGCCGGGCAAGAGCCCCCGGAAAAGGCGGGCTCGCCTCCCCGAGCCCCGCCGTGCCCCGAGCCCCGCGCCTCAGTTTCCGCGTCTGTGAAATGGGGCGGCGCGGCCCGCCGGGGAGGTGCCGCGGGGGGCAGCGGCGCTGCCGGGGCGGCGCGGGAGCGCCCGCGGCGCCGGCGCCCGGCGCCGTGCTCCCCCCGGGGCGGCGGGAGCCGGGCGTGGGGGGCCCCCCGGGGCGGCGGGGGACGGCCCCGGGGGCGGGGGAGCCGCCGCAGCGGCGGGCGGGGCGGCGGCGGCCCGCGCTCCTCGCAGGCGGCGGCGCGGCGCCGAGCCGCCGCCTCGGAACTCTGCATCCCGCCGCCGCCCGGCTCCCTCCACTCACTTTTATATTTGCGCGCCCTTTCAATCCTCAGTGACGTGTCCCGCGCCGCGCCCAATCGCCGGAGCTCTCTGGTCAGGACAATGGAAGGGCCTGGGCCAATCGGCGCGGCGGCTGGCTTGGCGGCAGCCAATGGGGACGGGGCTGTGTTGAGAGTAATGTTACCAGCGCTGAGAGTGTGAGGAGGCTGCGTATCGATCCCGCTCTCACAGCCATTGCGGTGCACCGGGCTACACAGGGACCCAGGCAGCGCTGGGGCCGGGCGGGCGGCCGGGGTAGCGTCTCTGGGGCTCGGGGCCGAGCGAGGGCTGCGTGCCGACTCTGACACGGGTGAGTACGCGCCGGGGGCCGCCGGGCCGGCCGGGCGCGCTCGCCCGCTCGTTCGCAGCCGGGCGGCGAGCCGGCGCTGCCCGCCGTGCCGCCGCCGCCGGCTGGCCGCGGAGCGCGGGGCAGCGCCTGCTCGGGCGCCGGCACACAAAGGCGAGCCGGGCTGCGCCCGGGAGACCCTTCCTGGGCGGCGAGCCCCCCCCCCCCGGCCGGGGTGGGGCGGGGGCGCCGGGGGCGCGGGCGGCGGGCGACTTCGGGAGCGGGGCGGCGGGAGGGAGGGAGACGGGCGAGGAAGCTGCCCGGGCGGGGGACGGGCGGCCGGGGGTCGCCCGCCGCGGGGGGCGCGGGCCGCGCCGTGCTCCGCCGTAAGCCGCTTACGGTGCCTCGCCGTAGCCATCGCTGCGGCGGCGGGGCAGCCGGCGGGCACAGGCGCGGCGAGGCGGCGGGGGCTTCGGGCGGGCCGTGCCGCGCTGCCGGCCGCCGCCAGGGCCGCGAGGAGCACGGGGGCAGCGGGGCGCGGGCCGGGGAGCCGCTGGCCCCGCGGCCGCCCGGCTGTAACATGGCTGACGGGAGCCGTGAGCGAGAAAACAAGGCGAGCGGCGGCGGAGCAGAGAGGCGCTCGGGCGGGCGGGGGCGCAGTTCGGGGGAACTTTTTTTTCCAGCTGCCGCCGCTCGCTCGGGCGCGGGGCCCGCGGCCGAGGGGCCGTACAACTCGGCGGGGCGCGGGAGCGAGCGGGGGTCCCCGCTGGGGCTCTGCCCGCTCCGCCGGGGCTCGGGCAGGCGCTGGAAGCGCGCCGGCCCCCCCACCCCCTCCCCCCCCGCTCCCCCCCACCTCCCCCCGTCTCCCTCCCTCCCGCCCGCCCTCCCCCGGCTGCAATGGCTGAGCGTGTGCGCCAGGGTAGCGGGCGCGCTCACACAAAGGGAAGGGAAGGGAGGAAGGAGCCATGTTCTCTGCGCGGCGGCGGGCGCGGGCGACGCCAGCAGCGGCCATTCCGCGCCGCCCCGCCGCTGCCGCCGCCGCGCCTCCGCGGGCCGGGGGTCGCCGCCGCGGCCCCTCGGCGGGGGTCCCGCGGCCTGCCCTCCCCGCCCCGCCCGCCGGGCCGCGGGGGGGTGTGGTGGCGGGGCGGGGGGGGGGCCGGCTCGCTTTCCTCAGCGCACAAAATGGAAGGAGCCTCGGCGGCGGGTGACCTCCTCCGCCAGGAGCCTGCGCCATGGCGGCCGCTCCCGCCACCGCCGCTGCGGCGGCGCAGGCCGCGCCTCGCCTCGCCGGCCAGGCCTAATGGCGGCGGAGAGCCGGGGGAGGCCTGGGGACGGCGCGCCCCGCCGCGGGGGGACGGGGGCGGCGGCCGGGAGGGCGCTTGGTCCCGGGGCTGCGAACGGCCGCCGGCACCGGGGGTCGCCGCCTGCGGGAAGCCGCAGCCCCGGTGGCCGGCTCCAGGGCATGTGCTTGCCGCCCGCTGGCTGCGAGCCGTCGCCTGAACACGAAATAGAACTTCACAGTTTTTCCCTAATAACGGGACTGGTTTTATGTCGTGTCGTCCCCCCGTTCCCCCCCCCCCCGCAGCAGGTCTCTTAGGGGACTTCTGAAGTTTTCCTCTGCCCCCCTCGCAGGGGAAGCGTCCAAAATGGCGGGAAGGAGGCTTTTAAACGCCAGCTCACGGTCGCAGTGCCTAATCCTTCCCACAGTCCCTCCACGCCTCTGAACCACCCCTGCCCCGTCCCCCCCGGCCCTCACCGCCTTCCCCCCACAGCCAGCGGGAAGTGCCCTAACCACTAGCCGAGCCCCGGGTGCCGGCTGGCTCTGGAAACGTCTCCATGGCAGGCAGGAGCGGCTCCTGGTTCTTCAGCCCTCTTGTTTACTTGATAGAAACTTCAAACCGGACGTGTTTAGTCACAGAGCAGAAATCTGTTTCTGTCTATCCGCCAAACCGATAGGAAATACTGCTTCTGTGGCAATACAGGCAGGCGATGCGTGTGCCTTTTTTTTTTTTTTTTATTACAGTTTTTCTTTTCTTTTAATTCCTGCTGAAGAGCAGAGTTTGTCAGGGTGCAAGTGGCTTTTTCCAGGGAGCTATGAAGAAATACTCTGAATGTCTGACTTGGGTGTGAAAGTTCCAGGAAGGTATTTTCATTCCCTCTCGGTCCCTGAAAGAGTCAGATAGTCCTCATGCTGAGCACAGCTCTGCTAGTCATATGTAAATGTCATACTCTTCGCGTCCCTGGCTTGGTTATAACATGTTTGATCGAGCACGGTGTTTCATTCCTGTATTTCTAGGTACACATACAAAGAGAGAGTAGGTTTTTGCAGTACACTTAAAGGAGGGTGATAATATATGGCATACAAAAATAATAATAAAAAAGTAGGTATCTTTTGCAAATGAGCACCCAAGGCCTACAGGAGAGCGGGATAGAAATACAAGCTTTAGGGAGAAAAAAATTAGTAACCCATAAAGCCAGGTGAGACAGGATACTCGGGTACTTTTTCCCTTCTTCTTTCAGTATAATTCATTCCTTCCAAGCAGATTGATACACTAGCAGTAATCAAGGAGCGCAGTCTCCATTACACTGATGCTAGTACTTGCTTTCAGATTGCTTAGAAGGGACATTTTTGTTTGCAGGAGACCAGAACTGCACATTTTGAAGGCCCTTTGAGATTTCAGGTTGCTTGCATCCAGGTTGCCTCAAACAGCGATGGCAGAAATCTTAAGTAAATTTTTCAGAAGTGAAACTTCTTCCTCTTGTATGATTTCGGAATACTGCTCCGACAGGTCTTGTTTGGCATGATCCTTCATCATGGCTTACTTCCCACATTAGTTTGTAAAAAGTAAAAGTTTTAAAGGTGTCTCTTTTGCTTTGTTACAGAAAATCATCAAAAATGGGCAAAGGTGATCCTAAGAAGCCGAGAGGTAAAATGTCTTCATACGCCTTCTTTGTGCAAACCTGCCGGGAGGAGCACAAGAAGAAACATCCAGATGCTTCAGTGAACTTTTCAGAGTTCTCAAAAAAATGCTCAGAACGATGGAAGGTAGGAATAACCACTTAGAAAAACCACAAAGCCTTAAAACAATCGCTTTGTGTGAAATGCTATTCAAGACTGTAAATTATTTCTTTAAAAGTTCAGGTTTTAGATAAGTATGACGTGCAGTTGTAAGATTAGTGGTAACTATCCGTTGTTCTTGCCTTAGCTTTAGCTCCCCCAACTGAAATTTTGGAGTGGACTTGGATATGCTTTTGAATCTTAAAATACTGTTTTGATCCTTATGGGTCCCTTCCAACTTGAGATATTCTGTGATTCTAATTGCCTTACAGACTATGTCTTCTAAGGAGAAAGGGAAGTTTGAAGATATGGCAAAGGCTGACAAGCTTCGTTATGAAAAAGAAATGAAAAACTACGTACCACCTAAGGGGGAAACAAAAAAGAAGTTCAAGGATCCAAATGCACCGAAGAGGCCTCCGTAAGTAGAATTCTAGTTAGTTTGTCTTGTTTGGGACCATCACGCTGGAGTGTATCTATAAAATTATCATTTTATCCAGATTTAGGAGCTTCAGAAATACAAGACTACATGATTTTCCTGACCAGTGGTGTAAAGATAGGTTGAAATTGTAGTTACAGATTACAGGTTTGTGGTTTCAGGTTGGCCTTCTCTATCTAAGTTGGACTAATGTCGGCCTTTAAAAGTGGATGCAAAAATCGGCGGTATGCAGTTCTGACTCATGTCTCCCAATTTCTGTTGAGAGGGTAATTCTAGTGTAAAATGGTAGTAAAATATTTCAAGCCCTGCTGTCCCCACCTGTTGGCAGTCCATGTAAAATTAAGAGACTTCTGCACAGAACAGGTTAGAGGGATGATCTTGCACAAAAAAACCAGCTTGGAGAACTAAAACTTCAGCCACTACATAAAGGCTACTGACTTCAGGTTCACCTCGTACTAGACACTAGTACTTTGTAGCAATACATTTTTGTGTGTGTTTTAAATGGAGCTAATCCTGAAAGGAACAGGGAAGTTTCTGTACGAGTGAATGTTCTTATTTGGGCTGATGCTGTATTCTGGAAATCCTAATTTTCATAACAAATATTGTAGCTTCTCTGCCTTTAGCATTCTGACATAACATTTGCTCCCCTGGTATCATTCACTCATTCTACTTTAAGATTTTTCTCTGGTATTTGCCCTTCTGGGGGTCCTGCCAAAAAATGGGACCAGATGTGTGGCATTACTTAAGAGACAAGGTTGTGTTAAGTTTTCAAAGTAGTTTATTCAGTTCTGATACCTTCCTTTGTAATTGATGTTTGTCTCACTTTTAGGTGCTTTTCCAAAACGCTCTTAAGAAACAGTAACAAAAGTCACAAAACTTTCTGTTACAGTAAAGTCTAAAATTAAAATAATCTTCTCCTTTTTTTTTTCTTTTTTCTTCTGTAGTTCGGCTTTTTTCTTGTTTTGCTCTGAGTTTCGTCCAAAAATCAAAGGAGAACATCCTGGTCTGTCCATCGGGGATGTCGCAAAGAAACTGGGAGAGATGTGGAACAACACCGCTGCAGATGATAAACAGCCTTATGAAAAAAAGGCTGCTAAACTGAAGGAGAAGTATGAAAAGGTAACATGACACTTACGGAGATGGTTTGGGGAGGCCAAGCCTCAATTCAGATGTTTTTTTCCTTCTCGTATACTCTGATACCTGATGTTGCAAATTATAATATGCTAATGACAAATGTCATGATATCTGTTGGAAAATACCATGCAAGAGAGCATATGGTTTATTACTATAACACTAAATTGCTATCCTTTGTGTTGAACTATTTGAATTCATCAGTAATTCAGGACCATCAATGATGGTTTAATAGATACCATGGTGTCTGTGGTGTTGTTAAAACAGTAGGTCACAGCAGTATCTGAGTTAAGTTGGTAGTATTAAGTAACACCAGTAAAGAATAAAATGGTTCTCCCTGTTTTTGGAGGTGTTTGGTATTGATGAACATCCCTGAACATTAGGATAATTGATACACATAGATGCTATTTTTAGTTTATTCTTGGGATAATGTGAGAACACTAATGAGATGCTAGCTTTAGACATGTGTTTTTCCTGTGTCCGTCTCTTTTCTAGTAATTAACATAGTTAATAATACATATGAAGCAGCATGTCATACAATGTCTTGAATTATTAAAGCTAAATCCTGTCATCATTATTGGAGCTGAAGAAATGTGTTGCGCACACAGGGTAGTTGTTGCTACATGTGTTTTTATTTCCAGAGGCAGATTCCCATCCCAGTATGAGGAAGCTAAGGGAGGAGGGGATGCATGTTAGCATCCCCTGATGATGCTTTACAATGGGTCAGCAACCACCTATAGCTAACGTATACCCATTTGTGTGCCATGACCTTCCTCTGGGTATTTTTCCTGCTGGCAAGCAAAACCACTTTGAAATTGTAGCATTGTAGTGAGCAAGGTGGCCTCTTTGAGTCCTGATTACGTGCTGGAGAGGAACTGCAGGTCTAGAAGCTTTCCCGTATTGTCCTTCCTGTGCAACTTAAACTATTCAGTACGGTAATTGTTTGTACATACAGCCAAGGCAACTCATAAGAAACGTTTTAAATGTTAGAATTGTTAATCTTTATTCCCAGATATTTTAATCTTCACTAGTATTGTCTTTATTTCTTATGCTTACAAGTGGGGTTTTAAGGTGCAGTAATCTCAGTATTTAACTCCTTGGCCTTTGACTCAGTGGATATTGTGTCTTCTGAAAATGCCATACTAAGCTTTAAGGGAGTCTGAGGGGAACTGTAAGATTAGTGGTACGATGTTTACTGGGTGGGGAATATTTGAAGATTTGGACCACCTGCACAGAGGTGTTGATGTTTCTCTAGCTGGTATTCTGTTACGTAATTTTTTTTTATTATTTTGGCACGAAGTTGGGAAGTCTAACCGTTTTTCTGGCTTGGTTTTCTAGGTACAGTTTTTACTTCCCTATAACAGGAACTGAATTTTGTGCATTATAAACCACTAGAATAAATTTATTGCATGCAGAAGGTGGCACTGTCTACCCTTTAATCAAGTTCTTATACCTTTTATTTTGTAAACTTCAGTTAGGCAGAATTCAGTATAATTGCTCTTTGCTGAGGCATAACATTGCGAATATTAAGCCATGTCATTCTAATGTGTTTCAGATGGCTAATGACAGTTTTGTGCCTCAAACAGGGATTTTCCTGTGTGTTTCTTTAGGCATTGTAGAAGGTAGGGCTAGAAAGGGACCTTAAGAGGTCTCCCTACTTCATTTCCTTCTGGGATAGTGGGCTCAGCTGTGCCTTTACCATCGAGGCAGCAGCTTTTCTCCAACCTGTTCCCAGAAGCCTAACAGCAGAGATTCCTCAACAGCTGTAAGCAGCATGTTCCAGCATGCCAGTGTCAATTCTGTGTTAGAGGGTTCCCCTTTCTCTGGCATTGGGCCTCAGTTCACCTTGTAACTGAAGCTACAGCTCCCGGTCCTAGCCCAGGGGATGTGGAGAAGGGGCAGATACCTGGGTGCCTCTGGTTTCACAAGTACCGTTTGGAAGTTGCTCAGAGCTCTTGGCTGGTTAAATCTTTGAGAGATTCTTCCTGCTTTTCTCCTCCAAGGATATTGCTGCATACCGGGCCAAAGGGAAGGTTGATGCAGGCAAAAAAGTAGTTGCCAAGGCGGAGAAGAGCAAGAAGAAGAAGGAGGAGGAGGAAGATGAGGATGAAGATGAAGAGGATGAAGATGATGAAGAAGAGGAAGAGGAGGAGGATGAAGATGATGATGATGATGAATAAGTCTCTCTTAGAGCAATTTCTTTCTTGTCTATAAAGCATTTAACCCCCCTGTACACAACTCACTCCTTTTAAAGAAAAAAAAATTGAAATGTAAGGCTGTGTAAGATTTGTTTTTAAACTGTACAGTGTCTCTTTTTTTGTATAGTTAACACACTACCGAATGTGTCTTTAGATAGCCCTGTCCTTAGTGGTATTTCAATGGCCACTAACCTTGCCTGGTACAGTGTGGGGGTTGTAAATTGGCATGGGAGTTTTAAAGCAGGTTCTTGTTGGTGCACAGCACAAATTAGTTATATATGGGGATGTAGTTCATTTTGCATCTTCAGTTGTCTCCGATGCATCATAAAAATAATTGTTCTGTTAACTGAATACCACTCTGTAATTGCAAAAAGGAAAAAAAGTTGCAGCTGTTTTGTTGACATTCTGAATGCTTCTAAGTAAATACAATTTTTTTATTAGTATTGTTGTCCTTTTAATAGGTGCCCTTGAAAAATCATACTTTTTCTTTTCTCTCTTTTTTTTTTTTTTTTTTTTTTTGAGGGGAACTCATCTTTTGCTTTATTGAATGCCTGTTTGGGATCACGGGAATATTACAGTTTTCATCTTTCATATAACCAGCTGATAAACAAAGCTTTGATCTGCATACCCTGCATAATCATGATAGGGTAAGAAAAGAAATATATAGGCATATGATGAAAGAATATTCTTCCGTAACTGGAAACAAAACAAAAAATTCAATCTCAACAAACTGATATTTGTTCAGATTTTTGTGAAATGTAATATCCTATTGAGTTGCTTGAGTTTACCAGTCTTGGAGAGTTGAGAAGTATAGAGTTCAATTTTACAGAAATTAAATACTTGGGGGGGTGGGGGGGGACGAGGGGAGCAGGGGTGGGGAGGGAGGGAATGTTAAATTTTGTCCTAGAAGGACCCATAGGAAGAGTGTATGTCCATCCGGTGTAGAGAAATTTACATGTGTGACTCCGTTACCATGTAATGGAAGTTGTATTTGTAAATCTCTGAACACTTGCGAGCGATGAACGTACCTAAAATGTGTAAAGTTAAAAGCATGAAATTACCATATTATTTTTTGGTGACAGGTCTGGTGATGGCCACGGGCTTTATACCATGAAACTCTCCTGGTAGCAAATGGCCCATGAGAAATGATTTTTCTTTCTAAGATTTCTATAAATGGTACCATTATTATTTGTTAAATCTATGTAAATTCATATTTGTATTCTTGAAATTCTAGTTTTAGCCCTTTAAACAAAGTTGTATATTGTCTCAAATTGAAAATGAGATAAGATGTATTTTTCCTGTTAGGTTTTATACCGCACTCTTGATGTTTGCCCATTTTTAAGTTAAATATAGCTGTATGGAAAAGTACATTTTATTAAATTTTGCATTAAAAAGTGAAATGTTTATGGTATACCAACAATGTCTAATTTGGTCAAATATAGTTCTCTTCCAAAACCAAAGCTAAGGGTTTTTTTGCATATTTAGTAAAACTTCAAGTGCTGGCAACTGTAACTATTTTCACATATACCTGCTTACCAGTTTGGGGGACAATTTGGCAATTTTGTGGTTACAAAATTATGGTTCTCTTAAGTGCCAGTGTTTAAAAAAAAAAAAATAGCATTCTTGTAATTTTACACGCTTTTGTGATGGAGTATTGTTTTGTTATACAATTTTGACTTTCAGATTCTTATTTCAATTTGCATTTATGTATAACTTCAGGAGAAATATTGAACATCTGAATCCTGGATGATACTAATAAACTAATAATTGCAGAGGTTTTAAATACTTAGTTAAATGGCTCACTTGATATCCTAAGGGGGTTTTTTTGTGTGTGCGTGTGCTGGTGTTTTCAGGTATGTACATCCCTGCTTTCTGTTTCAAACAGAAGAACGATGCTGTTGTCAAGGTCTCAATATAGAAAGCTTAGGACAGATAGATTTTATTTTTTTCTTCTTAAACTGGATATTACCCATTCAAATGCTCATAACTGATTACAAATAAATTTTCTGTGCTGAAGGGCTTTTTTGTTTCCCCAGGTCATCAGAGGAAAGTAGACACATTTCTTGTTCTTGGAACAAACATACTTAATGACATCCCTATAATCTTGTGCCTTTGTTCTCGGTGCTTGATGTTGACAGAAGTAACCTAGAGGATTCAGCTGATCTTAAAAGATGAGTAGCAAGCGCTAACCCAGCAGCCAGGCATGGCGTTTGCCTTCATCTTTGGGGTTAGCACACTGATAACAAACAGCATGCTCAAGGCTGAAGAGGGTAGGTAATACAAATGCTACTTTCTGAGGAAGAAAACCCACCGTACTACTCTGCAGAGGCTGATGATGGTTGGGAGGTGTACCAAAGTCTCCAGAGCTCTCCAGGACGGCCATGGTTTTCTCATGAGCAGTTGGTACGTGCCTGTAAATCAACTGAGCTTGCACTGTGTATGGGACTGAAGTCTTCACTTGTGTCTTATAGAAAACTGTTTTGAAACAAACCGCTATTTTGGGGGGGGGGGGGGGGGGGGGATACCATAGGTAGGTAAATTAATTCTTCTAAAATAAAATACGAGCTTCTAAGGGTTGTTGCTGGAAAGGACCTTCCCATTCCCTGGTTGTGGTCCCCTGCAAGCTCCACCAGTTGAATAATCCTCTTGGACAAAACTGCGCCTGATTCTCGGCACCGATAGGTCAGACATGACTGCTACAACATTACTTCATCTGAGGTCAGTTATTGCTGACACTTTGGCTTGAATCTGCCTCCCCGTGATCCTTAAAAGTTGTTGCTTGCTGGGGGATAACGAGTGGTGAAATTGCAACCGTTTAGGCAGCAGTTCCCTACAAGGGAACTGGACAGCACTGGCATCACTGTCAAAAGGAAAAGCATTTCCTAGGGCTTTAACCTTCGCATAAATGCTTGATGTAGAGGAAAAAAAGGCTTTTCCTGTTCTAAACAAAAAAAATGGGGTTTGGTTTGGAGAGAACTTGAATGTTAATAAGTGGTAGTTATGATATCTCGAATGCCAAATTAAGCCATACCGATTTTACGGTTGTTTATCTCAGTTGGTCCTGAAAGGAGCTGCAGTTGGCAGCCACCTGCTTTCTAGGTTTGCTCTGTAATTTTAAACTGGTTTAACTAAATGTACAGACAGCGTTCATCCCTTCTGCCCTGCTGTCATGATCACACCAGCTCTAGCAAAAAGTTGAGCTCATTTAACAAAATGTTTCTGTCCAGGCAGATGGGCCCCTAGAAACCTGAAGTAACAGGTATCAAGTGGCTGAAAAGATTTCTGCAGCTTAATTAAGGTGATGCTGGCACTGCTGACACTGAGCCCCTTTACAGCGCCTTTTATCGGTGTAACAAGCCCAGCGTGAAGGAGAAAAGGCTGAGTAATAGCTGGGTTTAGGCTTGCTAGAAAGCAGGAAGATGGGTTTGAGTAAATCTGCTAGAAGAGGAGCCAGGTGGACTGCAGCAGCAGCATTAGGTTCTCTAGGTGGGAGACAAGCTGAGCTTGAAAAAGCCTTTCCTAATTCTTGCTAGCCTAAGGGTTAAACTTGCTAGTTAGAATAAACATTCCCGTTCTGCCTTCCCAGCTATGCCTGACAGAAGATTAAAGGAATAAAGCCGATGTACTGCATTGGGTTATAATACGTTATTCAATACCAAGCTTGTAACAGGCACATGGCAAAATACAAAGATAGTATTTAATACAAGAGGTGATTAATTTTCCACCATTTCCAGGCTCTGCCAGTAGTAGCTGACCAGCTAGAGGCTTTTAGGACACAAACATACCGATAATTTTATTAATAACAGTAAAATGCCAAGTATTTTCAAATAATGTTCCCTCGTTATATTCTTTAGCTCACCATCGCGCTGTACTTGACTACAGACTCCAGATCACATCTTCTGGGGGCTGCTTTAGAAGAAAATAAGAGTGCGTGACATTTTACTTTGGTAGGCTGCGATAGACATTATTTTAGCCCCTGAAATATATTAAGGGACATTTTACAAATGAGCTAGTCCAATGCAGTGCCTAAATGTGGGTGTTTATCAATAAACTTTTCCCCAGACTTTGCTACTGGATTGCACCCTACATCTGAAAAATACTTTGAGATGGTATTCATTTAGTCTAGAATAGGTTCACTTTGAATTAACAGCATCCTTTATTCCAAAATAAAGTACTTGTAGACAAGCTCTCAGATTTTCTTCCAATGTTTGAGTAAAAAAATAGGAAAAGTAAATCTCTGAGAGTTTTGTATCATTTTGTGAAGTTGTCTTATATTTTTATTTTGTATGTTGTGCCCCAGCTTTTCTTTTGACAGTACTTCAAGCAGAAAAGCAAAGACGGATTTTTTTCCCCCAGTGAATTTATTATTAAGAATGAAGGTCAGATTGCTCTTACAGCTGCTTTGTGCTGTTGAAAAATACAGCGTGGCTTCTGCTTCGAGAGCACCTAATTTTGAAATCCATCTTGCTGAAGCGATTGCTATTAGAGGTGACCTGCAAGAGAGACAAGCCCTCCCTTTTGCTACTTCATGATGGAATAAAAGACTTGAGCTATAAATTAGCTTAGTCTACCTGTTTGCTACATCAGAAGCCCAAGGCTTCCCTGCAGCAGGAGTGCTCGGGATCAAGCTAAGCAGTGAGACGGCAGAGCAGCGAGGAGCGAGCAAGACGGGCAAGTGTGGGTTTTTTAGCTACACCTTTTAAAATCTTGCTTATATTGTTAAAACATGGTTGACTTAAATGATGGGCATTTGGCACAAAGGAAGTTCATCCTAATGCTTTCAGCAGCCTTTCATCTATTAAGGCAGCAAAAGCTCAAATCACACATTTCTGACCTCCCAAAAGTTCTTCAATAAAAACAGGAGAGACCAAACGCTACAGCTTGAACGCCTGGAAAAGACCCAGCTCCCCGCACACCTTACAGCAGCAAGAGGTCACCATTTAAATGCTCTTTGCAAGACACCGTTCAAAAAATTAGGCTTATCAAGGGGAAACCGAGGACATGTGCTGCAATGTTTGGTGAGTGTATTTGTTATTGAGACTAAAACCAATATTTTCGAAGAAATGCCTGGGAAGAAATTCCAGCCGAGGCGCGACATCCCTGACACCCCCCTGCTCCTTCACAAACCAAACTGCAAGAAAGCAATGCGAATAATGCCCTTCTGGGAATAAAGTCTCTCTCGCCAGAGTGCTGGGGTTGACCTTCAGCCTGCCCACGGGGAAAATGCCTATCCCCTGAACTAACACCAGCCAGCGGTGCTACGGATGATGCAGGCTTGCAGCAGTGCAGGGGTACCGATGGCAGACGGGAGCGCCCCAGCAGCCCCCTCCTTGCTGCCGGCTCGCTCCTGGTGCCGGGGAGACGTTGGGTGTGAAAACTGCCGGGAGGAAGGACAACATTGAAAGGCTGGCAGGCTCCTGCTCACGGCTGCGTGATGCAGAGCGTACGTGGTGGGTCGCTCGGGGCGAGGGGCTCGTGCCCAGGTTTGAAACGGAGATGCAAAGAGAGCAGGGCGGCAGGCTGCAGATAGGGATCACAGGCACCAGCCCTGTGAAGACTCAGCTACGCAGTAAAAAGCAAAATCGCGGCGCTCTTTTTAGAAAAAAAAACTCTCAAATTTGTGTGGTGATGATTCCTAGAAGAGATAACTTTCTTGCAAAACGTGCATTAGTAAATGACTGAATAACAGTGACTCATGTTTTATTATCAGACTTGACTGTAGCGGCGCTTATGCTCGTTTTAGTTTTGTTGACACACGTTTCTACTGACACCTTCCAATAAGGAAGATGCCACGAACAAGCGCTATATTGTAAACCCATACTGGAAAATGCAGGTGATGATTCATCGCAGCCTGAGCCCCTCAGCACAGGAGCAGCTTTAATGGCAGGTTCTGGGGACAGGAGGGTTCGGTTTTACTATACCAGCCACCGATGGCAAAGTGCTGGCAGGCTTCTGCTCGTGGGGGCTGATGGGCACGGCAGCCACCCACGCATTTGGGCGTTTCGCAGGACTGACCCCTTGGGTCCTGCCTGGGACTGATGGCTTGTCCCAGAGTCGCGCTCCGGGATGTGTAACCGGCTCCCAGCGGGAGGCTGCCAGTGAACCCGCCTGCGACAGGGACCCCTCCTTGCACCGGCCCAGCCCGGCTGCGACTGAGCCTCCTTCCAACGCCGTTTCCTTTGAGGTGGAAGAAGGAAATGATCTATTTTGGGGGAGCATTTGTACCAGATGTTCAGCTACGTCGATGCCGTTTCAGGCGCTGTATACTCTGCCTCTGCGCAGGAGCAGCCGGGCTTTGCCTCCCTGCCTGTGCCCGGGGGTCATCCTGCGGTGCCAGGGGTGCTCGGGGACACCCACTAAAGCACCCCTAATGCCGGAAGCAGCTCCTGCCTTCCACAGACCCACAAAATGGGGGGAAAAACCATAATGTCGGTGCTGCCAAAAGGTGCAGCATCCTCAGGATGTGCTATGGCCCGGGATCGGTGTCCCTGGTCCACTGACCTCAACGCTCCTCTTTGAGTCCCCTGTTCCTACTGACGTGGGTTTTTCTTTCCATCTGAATCATTTACATGACTTTGGAGCACAATGGAGCTGTGATTTTTTTCGAAGCCGCCAGCCTGCAGGAAACAGAAGGTCTCTGAATAAAAGGGAGGCTCTTGTTACAACTTCCCTCTTATTTACTGTTCCCAGTAGCAGAGAAGTAAAAAGACAATGAATGAAATGGAGGATCAATCACGCGTAGCGCTGAAATAGAAACGCGGAGACTGCAAAGTCCCAGAGCACCTCTCCGAGCGATGGCCTGTACCCACGGCGTACAGAAACCTCCCAGCACCAAGACGTCTTGGGTTTAATGAGATCGGGCAAAAGGCAGAGGAGACTCGACAGGCAGTTTTTCAAAGGCAAACATGCAAAATGTGAATTTTACGTGGATTTTGTCTGTCTGTTCAGCACTCTCAAAACTTCAGTTCAACTTGATATCCCCAGTGCTTAATCGTCGGCCCGTGACTTTTGTAGAGGAAACTCCCTTTTTCCCCATTTTTCTGCATTAGTTTTAAAACAATAAAAGTTCAGGGCAACTCCACCATCCCACAGAAGACCTTTAAAAATGTTTCAGAGAGAAATTACTGCGCTGCTCGGTGTGTACCTTTGCTCCTAAAAGGTGTTGCGGGCATTAGGCTCACGCCCTTTTTCTGTTGCTTTTGGGTTTGGTATCCAAGCACCGATAGATTACTAATCGTGTTCCTTATTTATTTTTATTTTTTTTAATTAGACATTTACCCATATTTGATTTCCAGCTGTAGTTTTAGAGTATTCACACCAGCCTTTGCAAAGGCGTTGGGCACCTCAAATTAATTGGTAATAAATTAACCTTGGGAGGAGCCGCAGCAGAGCCACGGCTTCAAGCAGGCTGTTCGTGTGAGGCAGATTGTGCGCATACAGCTTTGTGAAGGTCTTTAGTGAAGCAAAACGTAGGAAATGTGACAACAGGGATGTGTAATACAATTCTCATTGCCTGAAATGTCTTTAATAAAAAGTTGGTTTGTGTATCTGAATATCTGTGCCTGCCATGTAAGTATGAATGATTTTTCTGGCCTTCAGATGCTGCATTGAATGCAAGGATTGAGGCGAAACGGAGAACATCATTGTAAAACTGATTGGGAAGTTGCTCCTGATCCTTATTCAAAAACTCAAACAAACCCCTAAACTGTTCCTTTTACAGTTCTCTTTAGAAAACATACACGAAAAAGTTACTGAAAATTTATTTGGCCCACCTGCAATAATAAAATTGAACCGATCTAAGTCTGAAAATACCACGATACGCCTGTAAGTGAATACAAAAAGCTGAAGCATGTGACATAATTAAGGTAAAAACCAAACCCAACCCATCTGTGTTAATACAAGACTTGGAGGATTATATGAATAAAAGTAGATAGCCAAAGCTGCGCTGCTGCTTGACTAATCCCTGCTATAAACCCGCCACTGAGCCTTTGCCGGGGCCTGGGACCCCCGCGCAGCCGCGCTCCGGCAGACCACAGCCCTGCTGAAGCCTCCTCCTGGCCTTGCCTTCCCCCTGCTCGGCCCCGGGGGTTTTATAGCTTGCACGGCTGGATTCGTTTCGCTTTCTCTTTCTGCTGTGCAGCATGGAGCTGTGGTTACCTCCGTCGATTATTTACACTGTTTGCATGGAAATCATAGAAAAAAAGTATTCTTTTTAAGATTAGAAGATTTTTTTTTAATACTGCTTCTAAAGCCATGCTGGTGCTGCATTAAATGAGTTGGTGATATCCTTTTAAATGCCCTTTCTAAATAGTTTTTAAGAGGGGAAAGGGGCAGATGCATTAACCTCTCAGCTGCAGCTCCCGTGTTTAAGCACGGCAAAGGTGATGCCAGCCCGAGCCAGCCAGGAGCCCCCAGCCGGGAGCAGACGGGTGACCCCCGTGGGTCCCACCGCCCCGAGCCCCCGGCGCTTGCAGCCTCCAGGTGACTCATCTCCAGAAGCTTGATTCACCGGCGATTCCCTGGTGAGGAAGAAGAGGTGGGGAAGCGCTGCCTGGGGTCTCTGATCATGGTACGAGTCCTTCGTTGCTTGCCTTTGATTTTATTTATTTTAAGGTAATTGGGAATAGGGAGCTCCTGAGCAACCCAAGTTCAGGCAGTCTTTGCAGATCCAGATGACAAAATTTAGGAAGAGTCTGGGGTTTTTTCTCCTTCTACGCGCTACAGCAGACGTTGGAGGATCTCAAGTCAGGATGGGGTTTGCCGCTGTGCCCTGCTGGGTCCCTCTCCGGCCGCGCTGCTGTGGCATCCCCTGAGCTGGGGCGACTGGTCCTGTCCCGCCATCAGCCCACGAGGCCGCACACGCCGGCGGCCCCGGGAGGTCACGGGAGCTGCGCGGCACCGGCCGGCCAGCCCAGCCACGCGCTGCCAACGCAGTGCTGCTAAAAGGACTTTTTTTTTTGCCGAAAGCTGCAGTTCCTCAAGGCAGTGCAATACTTAGGTTGACTGAATAGTTAATCTCTATAAAAATCAAAAGCCTCCGCTCCTTCAAGAAGACTTACAGCCCAGAAAAATTATTTTCATCACGTGCCGGTGAATCGCTGTGTTTGGGAGGAGCCGTGATTGCGATGGAGCCGACTCGAAGTGGGTGCTCTGGGACTGGGAGCTGCAAAACACTACCTAAACCAGCGCACTGCTGGGGGGTGCATGGGGCATAAGACTGCACGGAGTTTTTGCACTAAAAGCGTGACGAAAGTCCCTCGGTTTCCTATTTCATTGCTGTAACCGAGCTGCCAGATTTAACGTATTCCTTCTCCAGGGGTTGATGGAAACTGCAGGGATGTTCGTGGTGCTGGATACTGAGCGAATTGCAAAGAGGCAACTGTGCGAGACGACCTGGCCCCTGGGCCTTGACCCCGGTGTCCCTGCTGTCCCCACGACCCATTGTCCCCACAGCCCCATCGTCCCCATGTCCCATGGGTGGCAGGTGGGGGTGAGGGCTCTTGGCCTCCATGGGGCTCCTTTTGGAAAGCCAGGATGCAGCACCTGCCCGCCCGCTGCTCATCCCAGTGTTACCATTTCACGGCAGACTTGTTGCATCCCACTGCTGGGAAATGCTGCTGGGTCCCGTGGTTTTGGAGCTCCCGGACAGACACCCCAGTGCTCTTACAGGCATTTTCCCTGGGGCCACCTGAATTCACGAGAATCAGGAGGTGTTAAATGAGCTCCTCTGAAGTACTTCCGTCAGATGCTAATAAAGAAAGCGGGCTGGATTTTTTTTTCCCCCTTCCCCCCCAGCTTTCTAGTTTCAGCACATTGCTAGCAGAAACTCGATGAATCTTCATGATAAGAAGATTCCCAAAGTCTGTTGGGCTTTGCCTACTTTTGGACTCAGTCGTGACTGCTCCAGCAAGTCACCTGGAAGTTCATATAATCGCCATAATACAACAGATTTAAAAAACTAGATTCTATCTCATGATAAAGTCTGGGGGCCCGGCCCTGCTGGGCCCTCGCAGGCTTCAGTCTCCCCGCCGAGGCTGCGGGCACGCGGGCTCCCCGGCCAGGAGCCCGGACCCGCGCTGCCCAGGGCGGAGAGGCCTGCCTAGAAGGGAAGGGGCGTGCTCGGTGCCGCCGGCCGAGGAGGAGGTGCGAGCGGGGCGCGGGGGGCTCCCCGGCCCGGCACCCCGCGCCCCGCGCCTCCCCTCCGCCTCCGCTGGGACGTCGTGAGGAGCACGCGCTGCGCGCGGCCGCGGCTCCCCGCCACTCCGCGTGTTTGATCCGGGGAAACCGCCAGTGAGCCAGGAAATGTCAAGATTACATCACGGGCAGAATTTTTTTAAAGCCCTGAAAATGAGCTTATTAAAAGCCCGTTTCTCTGCAGAGTGATCCCAGCTGCTTTCGTTTTTGCTTTCCATTTCAACTTTACGGGAACAGGCAGGCAAATCCTCCCTCCAAATATCGCTCGGCTTTCCTCTCCCTTTGATTTGCGGCGCTTTTGCTCGCCGCGGCCTCGGCGCTCGCCGGGGCTGGAGGAGCGTGTCCCCGCTTCGCCGGGCCCCTCCGGACGGGGAGATGCGTGGGACGCCCGTGGGGAGCATCCTGCGGCCGGTGCATCCCCTCACCCCAGCGCCCCAAGCCCCCGGCCGAGCGCAGGTGCGGGGATGCTGGCCGGAGCCTGGCTTGCCCTGGCCGGGAAAGGACGGAGGGGACGTGGGAGCGGAGCCGCCAGCCCCTTCCCCCTGCGTTTGCTCGTGTTGCGGGTGGGCGCCCGGACAGCTACAAGGAGGTTCCAAAACTCCACAGCAAACTGCACCTCGTTATCCGTTACTCCGCTCATTTTGCAGTACTGTTAAGGAGCATCCAGCAGAGTATGTGACCCACACATGTTTAATTTATTTTACAGTCTCTGTTTTGATATATGCTGGATGTGTTTTTATAAAACGAAGATTTATTGGAACCTGGGATTTTATGGCTTTAAGGTTCAATTGCGTCCAGATTGCGAGTTTCTCCTTTTGGAAGAGGAGGAGAAGGTTTAAAAGAGCCCGAAGAAGCGTGTTCCGCCTGTGGCACTCGTGAAACTCTAGGCCAAGGCTGACACCTTTTCGCTTAACTTCTACTATAATGTCAAAGCAAAAATTTACCATCAAAGATTATGTCTTCCATATGCGATGCCCTGCTGTAGATACAGACACAGATCACGGCAATTGTGTTGGGCTTCTTTCTTTTAAGTTATTATCTGTGCTATAAGAAAGGCAGGACTCAGTGCAGGATCCAAGGAGGACCGGCAAGACAGCACAAACTCAAACCACGTATAATTAATGATCATGTGTCTTCACTTACAAACGTGTGCTTGCGCTCTCAATTTTTCCTGTAAAAGCACAGCGATGCCTTTGCTGCCTACAACGCTCAGGAAAGCAGGGTGTTTTTAAAACACATTTAGAGCTGCAGGAGTGTCTATTAAACACATTCCTTGTATTTATATAACATTAAGCATAAACCAAAGTATTTTCTTGCATGCTAAACATAGCTCAGTAAAGAATAACATCAGTTCAGAAGAAAACTCAGCTCCTGTTCTGTACAAACTCGAAGTTTGCCCTGGGGAATCTGCCCAGAGAGGTGGTAGATGCCCCATCCCTGGAAACATTCAAGGCCAGGTTGGACGGGGCTCTGAGCAACCTGATCTGGTTGAAGACGTCCCTGCTCATTGCAGGGGGGGTTGGACTAGATGACCTTTAAAGGTCCCTTCCAACCCAAAACCTTCTGTGATTCTACGAAGTAACTCCGTCGCCTCGCGCAAAGTTATCTTGCCTTTGCATCAGGCCAGGGGCGAGCAGGGCTGGGGGTCCCTGTGCCGTGGGGTTTGAGTAAGAGAAGGTCTTATGGGCACCTGCGCAGTGGCCTGCAGAAGCCGAAGTGTTCATCATCCACAAGGAACATGGCAAGAAAATAATGATACGCTGTTTTTCTGCTTCGCTACCTACGTCAAGTGGCCCCGAGTGCTCTGGTAGGAAACGACCGGCATCCGAGGAAGCAGAGCCCAAGTCCAGCTCTCCGGTTACCACGACATAAGTAAACAAACAAGCTTATCACAAGCGACGAGGGCATTGTGCCAGTTTCAGTTGAAATAATAAAATAAAAAAAAAACCAACCCCAAACCAACAAATTATTACAGCGCAAGGAAAGTCCTGAATGAAAACGATTGTTCATGTGAACACCAGAAATATATCTTGTCATAAACCCAGGCCCCCACATCTGCTTCACCACCAGAGGATTCTTTATAAACAGCCTCTTTAATTTTATCTAACAGCCTGTTCGCAGACATGCAGTCCAAAAATACATCTCCTTTTCCTCCTCGCACTATCCTGAGCTTGGCAGGGCACCAAACATGAGGTTCAGCTCTTAGTTCAAAAAAGCCCTTCTTTAAGCATTGACTCTGAGCTTGATTTAATAAAAACCCTGTCCAGCTTCCTCCGGGCAGCCCTAATGGGATGCAGAGCCCTGCACCTCTCGGGGGCTGCTGCAGACCTGCTCTGCGTCAGGCAGAAAGATCGTTTTATGGTGAAACGCAATTACTGTGCAATGGCGTTGGGGAACAGGCTGGTGTTTTCCCGAGCGTCTTCTCTGAGGGCTACAGAGCTTCGCTTTCAGCCGTGCCATCCTCCGAAAAGGGGAGTGAGCGGGCCGCACGGGAAAAGCGGAGCAGGAGGCGCAGCGAGGGATGCGCTGGTGCCACCAGGACCCCAAGGGACCCCAAGGGATGCCCGGGTGCCGCTGGTACCCAGACCCCCCCCCGCCGGCCCTGCCTTCCCCGGGGGAATGGGGAGAAAAGCATCAAAGCCCCTAAAATGGCTTCCAACCCCTGAGTGCCGGGGGGAAGACGCATCCGTCGTGTCCCCAGTGTGGCACTGCACTGCCGAGCGCTTGTAGGTGCTCCTGAAGGAAAGACGGGGCATTTTCCAAAATAGAGGGGTGTTACAGTGGGACTTGTTCCCAAAAGGTCCCTCCAACACCAGCAGCAGAACGACCACCTTCGCGCCTCCCGACACCGATGTTCTGAAGCACAGCACTGATTTTCTGGCTGCTGATTGCCCGGGAAAGCTGGAAGGGATATTGGCTGCCTTTTAAAGCCAGGGCAAAAATGGGTGCTGTCACCCTAGAAGACGAAATACCCCCCCACTGCGAGAGCTGCGCCAAATTACGGGCCCAAACTTCCGAAGAAATTAGTGCGAGAAATACCGCGTAACGTAGCATTCACCGCAATGCAGAATTTAGTGCTAATTAGCCGGATAATTGAAAACTTTTAAGAATTATCCCATTTGACAAACTGAGGAGTGGATTTTAAGCATTGAAATTCGCGGTGATAAAGAAATATTAATGGCCTGGTGCATCTTGATGTCCAGTGGAAGAGGATGTTTAATAGTTTCTCCTTATGGTTCAGTTGTTTATTTAAATTACTTGGAAGCTAAATCAGCAGCAAACATAACCAGTACTATTGGGGGGGTTAATAATAAGCAGATTTTATTTAGCATTGCAGCAAAGGATTAAGTGGAGTAAAATAAAAGAGGGGGGAGTTTCCCGAGTGTTCAGCGAGGCAGATCTCATTGCCAAGACGCAGAAGAGAATCAGCAGAAATCCCTCGGAGCCTGTCCGGTCGCTTGGTTGTGCTAACAGAGGCAAATTAGCAGCGCAGGTGTGAACGAAGGGGAACCGCTGCTTTTGGCAAAGGATGCTGCAGGTCTGTAGTGACGGAGGGACTGCTGCAGACGGCGCGGAGGATGCTGGTGGCACCCCGGGGTTTGCCATCACCTCTCGGGAGCGGTTTTCCGACTGGTCCTTGTGGTTGTGCGGAGGCAGCTCGAGAGCCTTGTGCTGCTCGGCCGTCGGTCCCCAGCAGCTCTTGTCCCCCACAATAGGGAGGGAGCGGGGGTTTGCTGGGGGGACCCTTGCCACCTTGTGCTGCAGCAGCCCCTGGGCATCCCCCCTCCAGTCAGGTACCAAATTTCTCTTTACAAGGAGCGCTGGCATTCATCCGATGATGCCTTACTGGTCTGAACTTGGCTGATGCCTTTCAGCTGAATTTCAGCTGAATATTTAGGAGAAACAAATTGAAGACAGTTAATTGAAAGGGAGAAGCAGGTTTAGCTAACATGCTGCCCAGCTGTGAGCCGCGGCACACTGATCCTTCCTTTAATGTACTACAACAGGAATGTAATTCAGTTTTAAATTAGACGGTGTATACTGCAAATCTTGCCGGCTTGTAAATCACATTTCAGAAGGTATTTTATTTATACAAGCATCCACTCATTAGCTGTATCAAAATGCTAATGGTACCTGTGCACGCTCTGCAGGAGTTCCTGACATAATGAAATTTCACATCTCCCTAGCATGGGTTCAGACAACCCCAGCTGGGGGGTACACGTGGATCTTCCTGGCATCTCTTTTTTTGGCCAGTCCCATGGCCGGTGGGGGCAAACGGCAAAGCCACTTTTGAGTGAAGAGGCTTAGAGGGGAGCGGGATGTGGGCGAGCACAGGCACCGCTGCCCAGGTGGGTGGTGGATCCGCTGACTTTGCAGGGTTCCCAAAGTTGGCTGGACGAGGCCCTGGGAAACCCCATCCCTCTCCAAAGCCCTTTCAGCCTCGGTTACTCCACCTGGAGCTTGCAGGCAGTGACAATCTGGCTCTGAGCATCCCGGCTCTCACCGTACGGGATGCCCCTCGAAACCCCTTGGGCAGAGCTGCTAAAAGCCTTCTCCCAGCAAAGCCCGGAGGAGCCGGCTTGCCCCGGCTTAGCTGACACTGCGGTAGGAAGGAGGGTAGGAAGGAGGGTAGGAAGGAGGGCTTGAAAAGGTCACGCAGGGGCTGCGATTTCCAAACCAGCATGAAGGAACTGGATGCCTTAACGCCCTCCAGCTTAAACACAGGGTCTTGGCTGTTAATGGAGTATGCTGTAAATTTAGCATTTCCTTTACCTAATCAAGGAGAATTAGAGGGAGGGACCTGTTAATACCCAGGGAAAATCTTTTTGTCTGTGGTGGCTGGTCTTCCCCGTGGGTTGCTGGTGGAAAATACCAGCTTGTGGGCAACCTAAGGAAATGTGGCTGTAACAGCAATAAAAGAGGAGAAAGGGAGACACAGCCTCAGATGAAGCTGAGACAGTAAACAGAGAAATACAGTTCTGAGACGTCCATAGGTTTCCTGGATTCATTTCCCTCCTTTCCCAGCATTTTGCTGAGCACTACAGGATTCAAGCCATTATTATTTTAAGAAGCTTTTTGGCTTTTCTGCCTGCAAAAATAGTCATCACTTGTAAATTGAAGGCATCGCTGTCTTATCTGGTCTGCAGCCAGAGGGGCTGGAAGCAATAGAAGAAGTGTGAACTTTCTCCTTCATCTCAGAGAACATTAACTTCAAAGCCCAGCCATAAACTTTCAGATGTAATGACTATTTGTCCAAAAGAAAAACACATCAGCTTGATCAATGACTGAAAGGTATAAAACACAGAGGTTACATTTGCTAAACACTTGTGAAAAATACGTGGTTATAGTTGGGTGCATGGGGGGGTAAGTTATTACTGAATTAGTTGGGCAGGCAGGCCCTAGGGGCAGAGTCGAGGTTGTCGTGGGTTGTTGTAGGTCCAGCATCGAGTGATTTCTGTCCCTGAGGAGGCTGGGCTGCCATGCCAGAGCATGCCCCAGCATGCCATCGGGTGCAGACCTTCGTCACCGAGCGGGGACCCTGTGGCTGTGTTGGCAGCCGCACCGCTGCGATGCTTTTCCCAATAAACTGTGGGAGAAAACTACTCTCCTTTCAGCTGCTCAGGCAAAGCGTTTAGGACCACCAGCGCTTTCTCTTGTGTCCTTGCTCGAGCTGTGTGAGCACTGACCGGAGGAAAAGCCTCCTGGGCGCAGCCACCGCTGCCCCTGACCATCGCTGAGCTCCAGGGTGCAGGGTCCCCGGGGGCCAAGCTCAGGCAGCCCAGCAGTGCTAACACAGCCGGGCAGGCATGCTCAGAGATTTCAGACAATTTCAGTAAGATTCCCCACATCCCTCCTTTTTTTTTTTAACATGCTTTCAATTTTTCTGTTGAAAATTCCCTGGAAAAAGAGTAAGGATGTCTTTTCGTTTCCATGGCTTGCATATGAGGAATCTGGAGAAAAGAAAATTTATATTATGTGACTTTTTTCCCCAGGGTAACTATTGCACGTGTCCTTCCTGAGAACATCCCTTCTCTCCTCAGAGCTGTTAGGGCTTGCGTGAGGAGCCCAGACCCCTTCCTCTTCCTGGGCGGTGGGTGCATGGTCCTTGTGCGCGGCACACAGCGCTCGGGGAGAGCACTTTGTAGGATTCATCAACTATTTGGTGAAAGTGTTTTTAAAAGAAGTAATCGGGAGGACTGGCTGCTAGGCACTGGCTCCTGCTTGCTGGGGCTCCGGGGCCAGGGGATGCGGTCCAGCCCTGTGCGATTCCTGCCCGAGGATGGAGAGAAGGAAGTGCCAGGGTATGAAGAGAGATTTTGAAAGGTCCGTAACATCTTCTGCCAACACCTTTTTTGAATCAGCCCTGCATGAACAAGCGAGAGCCCGGGAGAGCTGTGTTGTCCTTGCGGGAGAGCTGGCCTCACTGGGGGCAGCTCTGCGTGGCGTGGGGGATGGAGGGCTGCCACCGCCACGGGAGCGTCGCCTTGCTTTCCCTCTGCCCTGTGTTGGCCTGTCCCTCAACCCTCTGCAAGGCATTGAAATATGTCTATAGGGAGGCAAGGAGCAAAACTGAGCCCTCCTCGCTCACCATACATGCTTAGGTTCCCAAACCCCTAACCGCAAAGAAAACCTTGGGCAAAAAGGCAAGAAGCAAAGGCAGAAATTCCTCTCCTACACCGGTTTGCATCTCCCAAAATGCGGTGTGACAGGCGGCCTGCCGGCAGCAGGACCTGGAGCCGGCTGGGCATCAGGAGGCATTGGCAGGGGAGGCAGCACTGCCCTGCTGCAGCACCCCGGAGGGTGATGGCAGTGGCACGCCCCAGGATGCAGGCAGAAAGCAAGAGACATGGGTAATCGTATGGAAAAAATAACCAATTTAACATGTCTTGCTACTCATTCTTCGGTACACCCTCTTTGCTCCATTCAGTGTCACGGCCATGGGTGTCCTCTGCAGGGGGGATTTTTGGAGAGGATGGAGCTGGTGGGGTGCACCCAAGTCCCTTGACGCTCAGGTGGTGTTGGGAGGAGACAGTGGCCCAGCTGGAGCAGATTACACCTGCCCCTGGACATGTTCTGGCCTCCAGAAGGTGAGTTACCAAGTGGCCTTCTCCAGGCCATCCCCTCTCCCCCTTTGGCATCCCAAACGGAGCTCCCAGCAGTCTGTGGAGCAAGCTGCGGGGACGGCCACAAAGGGCTGGAGCTGGGGGTGGCAATGGGCGTTGAGATTGCATACTGGAAACGTAAAGCACAACCACGGGCTGAATCCACCTGGTCACCCTCCTCCGCATGGCACATCGCCTTCTGCCCCCCCTCCCCGGTCCCAGTGGAGACCCCAGGGACAAGGACAGCTAATGGAGGGCAGTGGTGGGGCAAGCGGAGCAATGGGGCGGGGCAGATAAGTAATTTCTTTTAAGGGGCAGCTGGCTTTACCCAGGTAAAACCAGTGCAATGCCAGCAGGTCCCACATTCAGAACATCCCCAAGGGCGTTGCCGGAGCACAGTGCTCAGCTTCCCCTGTAAAGCCACTGTTCGAGGGAGGGCAGCCGGCTGCTTGGCTCCTTTGCCCCCTTTTATAGGGGGGAACCTGTACCTGTGCTTTCTAGGTGTGTTGTGTATTTAAGTCTGGGCTTTGCAAAGGGATCCACGATAGCAATCCCCTTCCCGTGCCTGGATTCCCATTTTCTACCTCCACTGGATCAGGTCCTGGGCTTCAAAGCACACAGGGAGCAGTGACCCGTTTTATTACACGGTCATAAAGCAATGGCCCTTCTCTGGTTCTGTTTAAATAATAAATAGTAGTTATATTTGTAAATGGAGGCCTGCCAGAGACTTTGCGTATGAGATGTGAGATTTGCTCTGAAAAAGAAAGAAGAAAACAAGAACCCTGACAGGTTTCTACCTGGCTGTGCAGCTGCGCTGAAAAAGGTGCCCTGTGGATCAAAGGGAACCCGCTCCTGTTCTCCCCAGGTGCTGCGACGCTTCGCCTCTTAGACCAGATATTAGTTATCAGGCAGCAACGCTATGAACAGCACAAATGTGCACTTTGCTCTTCAGATGCTATGAAAGCCAGAAGGATGCCAGATTAGATTTAGGGAAGCACATACGGATTCATTGCCTTCTCCAGCCTTGCACTGTTCCTTAAAATCCTCTGTTGCTCTGGATGAAGACAGAAAGCACAGCTGTGGACAATCACAGCTGTAAAAGCATAATTGCAATTGCTGTCTGAGAGCTGCTTAGTGCTTCTGACAATCCTTGAGACCTGCAGCGAGTGACTACAGTACAAACGGAGAGTATTTTGGGGCAGGGATACTGTACATGAACAACTCTGCAGAAGTATTGAAAAAAGCCACCTCTAACCTTTCAGCGGTTACATTTCACTGAAGGAAAAGATGCTCTGAGGCACAGGCACAAGTTCAGACTGAAGCCTAGATTTCCCCATTCTGGGATTTCAGGCACTTGGAAAGCATCTCTGAGGCAAAGTCCTATACCATGGCTTACCCTAAAGGCTGAGATGCCACCATAGCTCAGCTCTCAACCTAGTCACTGGCCAGAATTACACCACCAGTCCACTGACAGCACATCCCACCAGTTCACTTCATATGTTCAAAGGGGTGTTCGGCTTCTGGGGAGGTAACAGGAAGGTGACAGCAGTGAAGTCTCATGTCAGTGTCAAGAACAACTGTGTTTCAGCAAAACCTCCCTCTAAACCCCATGCGCTGCGTAACAGATGGTACATCTGTTTCTATTTCCAGGATGATCTCACTAATCACTTTTTAAGAATCAGGGTTAATCAACATGAGCTGAATTACAGTAAAGGTTCCTACAGCAATGGAAAAACCCCTCACGACTCCCTTTCCCCAAGTTATCCCCTTGGATAGTGGGGTTTATCCTCTGCCTGAATTCTGCCCAAAGATCCCTGCAAAGCCAGGCCCTCTCACCAAAGAGCTTCTGCCTCTTCTGGGTCCTTGTCTATTTGACAAGGCAGATCTGCCAATAGTTGCTTTTTCTGCTCAGCAGTCAAACCAAAAGCTAAACATACACGTTATAGGTCAACCCCAAAACCCTCACAGGAATGGAAGGGTGGATTCCCAAGGAGACCTTGCTTTCAGCTGCAAGGCTTATGAAGAAAAGCTATCATCCACTATACTCCGCTGCCTATGACATAGGCTCAAAGCACATAAGATGCAAGTTCAAGAACCCTTCTGTTTCTCATACAGAAAAAAGGTTTAAAAAAAGGTTTCCTAGAAGCAGTATCTCACCCAGCAAGCCAGGCAGTGCTGGAGGCACCTTGGGGCTGGAGCACAGCAAGGCAAGAGACTGGCTTAGCCTGGCCATGCCTACGCTGCTCAGTAAATCAGGCGAGGGCAGGGCAGCACTGCTGGGCTCGTGGGCACCATGCCCATGAGCTTGCTCCCTGAGGAGAAAATTTGTCTTGGAAAGAACTACTTGGAGTGATCCAAACCTGAGCTTCAGAGTTAGCGGAGAGTCCAGCAGAGAACGAACAGAAGTCCAGAGCTGGTGTCCATCCCCCTCTTTGCTGGCGATGTAGACATGGCCGTCAGATGTGCCTACGCTGTCAGAAACAACTCCCCAGCTGACTCGTGGGTCCTCATCCTTGATTGTCCCCATCATGTCAGTTAGCACATGCCCATGCTTTCCTCCAACCACCAAGCAGCACTGCTCTGGGCATAGCTACTCCCTTCCTTCGTGATGCTCCTCCAGCATGGTCCCACCAGCCTTTCCATCCTCCAGTTCCCATGAATGCGCTCATGCCTCAGCCCAGGGTGTGCAACACACCCTGACTGTTTTACACTATGGAAACCCAACCCTGGTGAGCTATGTCATCTTCATTATCCCGGGCATTTTGAGCTGGGATAAAAGAAGAAAACAACTTACAAAAATACTAGTTCTCTCTTAGGTCCATAAGCACAACACACAGGGCCAAGCTGAGCTGGAGTCAAGTGCCAAGGCCAACCTAGTTTACGTGGGCTGGCCCTGAGCAGGGTGGACACAACCGCTCTCAACCCCTACCTCCTGGCTCCCAGGTGAGCTCTCTGGGGCAGGCAATTTAGCCTTGTAGATATTCCTGCTCTATCTGGTCCAATAAGCAGTGCAAATAATTTATACAACGTTATACCCTGAGCAGGAGGATTAGGAGAGCCCTGTTGCAGGCTGTCCCACAGCCTGTGGTTTGGCCACAGTCTTAAGATGTAGCACACGCCCGTTAAATCCTCGCTCTGGCTGAAGCAGAGAGGGTGTTCAAACCTCTCTTCCCGATGTGACTTGTCTGTGCTCTCTTGTGAGATTGGCATCAAAAATAGTCAAAACGCTTCTCTTCAGAAATATCAAAGCAAGCCGTCTTGATGTTTCTAATTTTAGGGGTTAAATCTGATGAATGGATGCCGCAGCAATTGGCAGATAGTTTTGGTCAACCAGAAATTGTGCTTTTCAGTGAATAAACTGTTCTTCAGAAATCTTTGGTGCTGCCTGGACCCCCCTTCCCACTGCCACAGGAGAGAGCAGGGCCGTTGTAGGTAATGCTCAGTGCCGGATCAGCTCTGCTCCGGCTCTAATGCAGCCACCCGCTGGTCTCACCCCCTGCCAGCTCTTCTGGTTGGAGACACCGAGGATCTTCCGTAGTCTCCATCTCTTCCTGTGGGCAGCTTCTTCCTCAGCCGCACCTCTCCCGCTGCCGTCAGAATGGCCATGTAAAGATTTGGTTACCAAACTTAATTTCCATACTGAGGCTTTTTAGCTACTGTCATTGGTGTTTCTACGTCCTTGCTTTGAGGACACAAATCTGTATGATCCCATCAGGTTATACCATCTACTGTCCGTTATATTTTAAACACCTTCTTAGGGACAGGTACAAACACAGCAATGCTAATATTTCTTATCAGGACACAGCAGTGGGTCTCCACGGGTGGCTTAGCTGAGAGTGGCCACACGTCCTCTGAGGACACACTACTTGGCCCTGATTTTTTGCCCCCTCCATCACCGTACGCACCGGCATCGGTCAGCAGGGTCCCACAAAGCCCAGCGGAGCCATTACAGGCCGTTAAAATGGCAGCCTTGGCACTTGTAGGGTAAGCACTGCCTGCAGGGGGTGAAAGCCACGCGTTCACGTTGTGCTCCTTTTAAAGCCGATTTATTTTAACAGGAATTCACAGTGTGCAGCTGGCAGTGGCGGCCAGCAGACATGGCAGTGTCCAGGCTCTGCTTTGAGATCTTCAAGAAGCCTCTGGGGCTGGCGGGGGACTCCCAGAGCCCTTTGGGGACCACCTGGGTGCTGCTGTGGTTGAGGATGCTGCAGCCTCCAATGGGACCTGGCCAGCTCCTGTGGTGCCAGCAGCCTCAGCCCAGGTTTAGCTCCCAAAGGAGAGTGCAGCTCCACAAGGCTGGGGCTGAGGGACACCAGGGACCTCTCGCCAGGGCCAAGGAGATGCTCGGCTGCCCCAGCCCCCCAGCAGCACCGGGAGGAGGTGACGAGTGGCAGCAGTGGGAGACACTGCTGCAGGGGACAGAGGCCCCCATCTGCTGACCCAGCCTGGCATCTAAGGAGGTTTGCTGCCTGCTGGGACTCTGGTTCTGCTTTTCCATGAGGCCACCAATGAAGCGGCCAGGGGAGACCTGCAGCGCATCAACCATGGCTACATGTCTCTGGGGGCGAGCCCAAGGGCATGGGGTCCCAGCTGTTTTTCTCCTCAGTCCTGCTGTTGACGGGGAAGGGCTTCAGGAGGAGTGGATGGATCCTGCGGTGCAACTACTGGTTGTGCAGCTGCTGTTGACAACAAGGATTTGGTTTTTATGACTGTGGGACCCTCTTTGAGGATTGAAGACTGCTGGGACGGGATGGGATCCACCTCACCAAATGGGACAAAAGTGGGCCAGCAGGCTGGCCAGCCTGCTGGGGAATAACTTCAACATAGGAACAATGGGGGAGGGAGTTGGCAACCCACCAACAAGTGAGGAAGTGCTGGGCCAGGTTGGCAAGGAAAGGGTTCAGTGTGATGTGGACAGGAGAGACACCATAACCAACAAAACAGGGCTGAAGGGGATGAACTTCAAGAGTATCCACATAGATGAGGAAGTGCCTATGGGAGAACTTTATGGTGGAAGCTCTCATACCTCTTCTGGGAAATCAGCACGACTGGGGTGCTCTCTGAAGTGCATGTACACCAATGCACACGGCATGGGGAACAAACAGGAGAAATTAGAGGTCTGTGTGCCATCGTAGGGCTACAATCTCACTGGGATCATGAGTCGTGGTGGAATAGCTCACTGCTATGGATGCTGCCAGGGATGGGTACAGGCTCTGCAGGAAGGATAGGCTGGGAAGGCAAAGGGGGGAATTCCCTTGATTTGAGGGAACTGTGGGAATGCATGGAGCTCTGCCTTGGATAGATGAGGAGCCAGCTGAGAGCTTATGGGTCAGGATAAGTGGGCAGACAAACACGGGTGACATTGTTGTGGATGTATGCTGTAGACTACCTGATCAGGAGGAAGAAGTAGTTGAGGCCTTCTTGAGGCAACTGGAAGAAGCCTCATGTTTGCAGGCCAATGAAGACGTGGGAGACTTCAACCACCCCAATATCTGCTGGAAGGGCAACACAACAAGGCACAAGCAATTCAGGAGGTCTCTGGAGTACACTGATGATAACTTTCTGATGCAGGCGATTGAAGAGACAACAAGGGGAGATGATCTGCTGGACCTCAGAATCACAACCAAGGAAGAAATGGTCAGGGATGTGAAGGCTGGGGTGGCCTTGGCTGCAGTGACCATGAGATTATGGAGTTCAGGATCCCGAGAGGAGGGAGCATGGCAAAGAGCAGGACCACAACCCTGGATTTCAGGAGAGCAGACTTTAACCTCTTCTGATTGCTGCTTTGAAGAATCCCATGGGATACAGTCCTGGAAAGAAGAACAGTCCAGGGGAGCCAGTTGATTTTCAAGGATCACCTCCTGCAAGCTCAAGAATGGTCTATGCCCAGATGCAGGAGATCAAACAAAGGCAGCAGGAGGCCTGCATGGATGACCAAGGAGGCCCTGACAAAACTCAAACACAAAAAAGCACACAAGGGTGGAAGCAGAGTCAAGTAACCCTAGGAATAATATAAAGACACTGTTGGAGTGTGCAGGGATGGGGTTAGGAAAGCGAAAGCCCACCTGGAGTTGAATCTGGTGAGGGACACGAAGAGCAGCATGAAGGGCTTCTGTGGCTAGAAAATGTGCACCTTCTGCTGAACGGGGAAGAGGGGACCTGGTCATACAGGACATGGAGAAGGCTTAGGTAGTGAGGACAAGAAGGTGATTGTGAGAAGTCGTTATGTTTTTATGAAGGGCAATTCGTGCTTAACCAACTCAATAGCCTTCTATGACGAGACGACTGGCTTGGTGGATGAGGGAGTAGCAGTGGATGTTGTTTATCTCAACTTTAGCAAGGCTTTTGACACTGCCTCCCATGACATTTGCATAATGATGAAGTATGGGCTAGATATGTGGACAGTAAGGTGGATGGAAAACTGGCTGAACTGCCAGGCTCAAAGGATGGTGATCAGTGGCACGAAGTCCAGCTGGAGGCCAGGCACTAGTGGAGTACACCGGGGTCAATAATGGGTCCAATACTGTTTAACATCTTCTTTAATGACCTGGATAACGGGACAGACTGCACCCTCAGCAAGTTTGCAGAGGAGGAGGGAAGGAGCGGTTGATGCACCAGTTGCCTGTGCCGCCATTCAGGGGGACCTCAACTGGCTGGAGAAATGGGATGACAGCGATCTTATCAAGTTCAATGAAGGGAAAAGTTCTGCCCTTTGGAAGGAATAACCCCATACACCAGTACACACTGGGAGCTGACTGGGCTGAGAAGCAGCTTTGCAGAGAGGACCTGGGGCTCCTGGTGGACAAGCTGACCATGAGCCAGCAATATGCCCTTGTGGTAAAGCAGGCCAACAGCCTCCTCAGCTGCATTAGGAAGAGTGTCACTAGCAAGTCAAGGGAGGTGATCCTTCCCATCTGCTCAGCACTGGTGAGATGCATCTAGAGTGCCGTGTCTAGTTCTGGGCTCCCCAGTACAAGAGAGACATGGACATACTGGAGTGAGTCCCTCGAAGATGATTACGTGACTGGGGCAACTGACATATGAGGAAAGGCTCAGAAAGCTGGGGTTGTTGATCCTTGAGAAAAGAAGGCTCAGGGAGGATCTTATCCGCGTGTTTAAATACCTGAGGTTGGGAGAGAGTAAAGAAGATGGAGCCAGGCTTTTCTCAGTGGTGCCCAGTGACATGACAAGAGGCAGTGAGCACAAACTGAAACACTTTTTTACTGTGAGCTTGCTTGAACAACAGAAGAGGTTGCCCAGAGAGGCTGTAAAATCTCCACCCTTGGAGATACTCAAAACCTGACCAGACATGGTCCTGGTCAACCCGCTTTCGCTGACCCTGCTTGAGCAGAGGGCTTGGCCTAGGCCATCTCCAGAGGTCCCTTCCAACATCAACCATGCTGTGATTCTGTGAGATTTGTTTAAATCTCCAGCATATAGCACAGTTATTTCCAAGTATTCCATCAGTTCTCACCTCAGCACAGGAAATTTGGCTTTCAAGCCCAACAGCACATTGAACCTTTACCAAACCTGTGAGGCCAAAGTTTCAGGAGCGCTTTAACAACCTAACAAACCAAGGAAGTACAAAATGTGCCACGCGAGTCAGATGTTTCTACTGCAACAACCATACGATCAAAAGTTTCTCTGACAAAACCATTTGCTGTCAGGACAGAGTGGAGCCAAGTCAGCGTGATTCAAGTTTTTCGAGTCAATTTTGTAAAATGTCAGAAGGAGTTACTTAGTGCCACCCAGTGCTGGCAGCTAGAAAAAGGAAGGTTAAATATGGTTACAACTGGGTGTAGCCTAGTGAAACAGGAAAAAAAAAAATCCCTGCTCTTGCTTTCTGTATCAGGGTTGAGTATTTCCACAGAAGCTGTGCAGCACTGAGGTCCAGGAGATAGCCGTCCCGCAGCTGAAATGCGGCTTAGCCATCTTGTTAAAAAAAATCTTCCACCTTTTATATTCACTTTTCAAAGCAGGTAATCAGTTTGAGATATAGATGGCCTCTTTTGTCACAAGACTCACTCCTCTAGTCTGACATAAGTCTAGAGAGAAAGTTGTGCTGACTTTTCTTGTTAGATGTTCAGGAATTTGGATGAGAAACAACTGTATAAGAGGTGTCTCTTTCCTAGGATAAGTAGAGTACAGTTAAACCATTGCCTTTTCCCCCCTTTATCTCAGATGCTGCATATGACCTGCCTTTTCCTTGAAGCCTTTTAAATTATACAGGTTCTCACGTATATCAGACATGGAAATAATACTCTCCCAGTTATGATCTTTGGATGACTAAATAATTGCACTTACGCTTTTGTCCTTCAAAAGACTATATAAAGCCAGTTAAGTGTCATGGTCCCATTTAACAGACATGGAAAGTGAGGTGCTGAGCAGGCACTGTCCTCCCCATTGCAGCAGAGAGATGGGTCCTGGCCAAGAGGGGATGGAGGGGACCTGGAGCCAAGTGGAAAAGAGGGGAAGGGGAAAGCAAGGCACGGAGATGCCTTGAACCCACCAGACACTGGGGGCGTTGAGGGGATCCCAGGGTTGTGGTTTCACCTGTGGTGGCCATGGCAGAGAAATCCTCCTTCTAGCATCTTGGCCTCCTTTACTCTGCCCTGAAGTAGTCTCGTTGCCCAGAGAAAAAAAGACAACAGCGATTTGAGCGGTTCTCTGCCGGTTCTTTATTTCAGCCCCTAGAAGACAGAGGGCCAAGGCGAGACTGACACAGGAGTTTATCTCTGACACAACAAAAAACCAACAGTAAAGTGAAGGCTGTTTGCCCTCTGAAGCAACCTCGCCTCCATGAGGTGCCACACTGGTTATCCATGTCTCTGGGTGGGAGGGGTCCCTACTGGCATTTTTACTTTTTTTCTCCCACCCGTGGAGCCATCTCCCAGTCACACAGCCGATCCCTTGGATTTGTGCCTGCTGACAACAAGCTTCCTTCCTCGCTTACCTCTCACCGAGCGCTGGGCAACAGGCCAGGTGGTGCGGCCACTGCTCACGTGCCGAAAACTCCTCTTCTGGGGCCAGCACACTCAGGATGGTTTTTTTCTTTTCTTGCCAGGCCCGTGAGGTTCCTGGAGGACCTGGGAGCTGGGCTGGCTCTGCTGGCTCCCACAGGAAGACCTCCACGGTCATTAATTACATCTGCATGTCTCACTAGGGCCCCACATGTCCTAGGTGCTCTCCACAGCTATGAGATTCCCAGTCCTCCTCCCACAGAGCTCACAGTTTAAAACCCAACATGGAAAATCACTAATTCCTGTGACGACTGCTCAGCCCGTGCCTCAGGAATTCGTCAAAAAGAGAATTTTCCCGAAAAGGGGCCACGGGACACAGTGAGCACAGAAAGAGTTGGGTGGAGGAAGGAGACCAGACAAATACAGCATTCATGGCAAAAAAAATATCCGTGTGTGTCCCCCTAGTTAGGAAGGTTTGCAAAGTAGGTTTACAATGAGAGACAGTCCCTGCTCCAGAGGTTTTACAGTCCCAGTGATCAGGAGGAAATAGCAGGAAGGAGAAAGGCAGAAGCAGGAGGCCTGGGAGTCCCTGCGCTACACAGAGCAACTCTGCTAAGTTTGCAGGTCCGAGGCATTTTTAAGCCTATAAATAAACTGGGAACATTAATGATGCCATTAATCTCCGTTGGCTGCCGTCCCAGCTATTTTCAGTGGTGAGGTTACCTTGCCTTTCCCAGCAAAAGTAGGTCTCGAGGGGAGGGTCGGGTGAGCGGTGGGGATGGATGCTGTGCGCCCGGGGCCAGGGGCCACCGTCCTCGGCGGGAGGACGCTGCCGCCGTCCTTGGCCGTGCCCCGCCAGCCCTCCTGGCTTCCGGCCTGGAGGGAAACACGTGAAAACGGTCGTCAGGTAATAAATGACGGGAAAAAGCAGAGTGCTGCCGGCTGCAGAGGGAAACGCGTGACTGCTCGTGCCTGCGGCCCCCGCGGCAGAGACACCTTCTTCATCTCCTGCAAAGAGATACCCCCGATGGAGACCCTCTGCTCCTCTGGACCCCCTTGGAGCCTGCTCCCCCACCTCTGCCTTTCCAAGGACAGAAAGTGGCAGGGCTCGGAGCTACAGGAGAGGGGGGAGCCCGGGAGGGGACAGGCCAGGGGGTCCCAGCACGCTAGCCCAGGGCAGGGAGTGTCTGGGGTGCAGGTCCCTGGGGAGAACAAGGTCTGCCCTGAGAGAGCTTCTCGCCCATCACTCACACCAATAGTCAGTGCTTCCCTCACAGGCAGAGAGAGAAGAGGTCCCTTTCCTTTCCACCCAGGGAGAGCAGGAATGTCATAAACTCAGACAGTAAAAGGTGCTTTTCCTCCTTCCCACAAACACCAGGGGAAAAATAAAAGGAGGTGGATGCATGTTGCTCTTCTTCCATTCTTGCATGAAGCTGATCTGAGGTAGGTCAATACCTAGGCACCCCAACACATCCTTGCCTTGTCATGTGTGGTATGACACAAGAAAAGCCCTGTCTTTGCTCTTCACCAAGGTCTCACTACGGGATCCCGTGAGGAGAGCAACCCCAGGACCACATCTGCCAGGGAGAAGAGCGGCCCAGCATCTGCCCTCAGCGCTCACACTGCACCCAGAGCTGGTTTGGCTGTAGACGGTATGGTGACGAGGTTCATCTTACAAGTGTACCATGCTTTTGCTTATTTTATTATTTCTGTTACAATATGCCAGGAAAAATGAATTCCTAAAAGAAAATGAAGTTCACACTTACTGGAAATAGGTGCCTTTGAAAACCAAGTCTACACACTGATTTCCTTCGACCTGCCTGCTCAGATATCCACGACAGTCAGATACGACTGCACGTGGTTAGAGAAATGAATGTTCTTCTACCACCAGATAATAATGCTGGCCAACCTTTTCTTTTCTCTTCTGCAATGAGCTCAAGAAGTTGAGACATTCGCTAAGTAATATCACAAAAGAGTTGTTCACACTCTGGTCCCAGGTGACATTTGGCTACTGTAGCTATTAGGACTTATTCTCATGAAGCATTCAGTAGCACAGGACGCAGTTTCCCTGTCTTCTCAGAAAGCACCCACTGTTTTTTGTTCTTTGTGTTGCTTAGTGTTGTTTGCCAAATTCTTAATACCTGTAGTGGTGTGGATGCCACTTCCTTATAACGTATCAACTAAGGAAAATTAAAAGAAATTTTTATGTTTTTCTTACCTTAACAATGACATTTTGGGGCCAATGTCAGCAACTTCTCTGCGGAAGATCCAGCCCTCTTGACCTGGCTTGCAGCTCACAAACAATGAGACCTGTTCTCCCTCAGAAATGTATTTATTTTACTTGGGTTTTGCCGTTTTGCCTCAATTATATCCACTGGACAATCTGAAAGCACTGTTAATGCTACAACTTCTATGCTGCAACTGCTGTCTACCCTCTTTTAGGGGTCATGCAGAATACGACCATTTGAAGGTCTCTGGAGGCCTGGGTGGCATGTGCGTGGCATAAGGAGGCAAGGTTTGGTGCTGTGTATAGCCACTTTGGCAAGCAGAGACATAACTGGATCCCACTCTGTGCACTGGATCTGTGAAGGGGAGCGATGAACTCACATGTTGATGGCAAGATCTGAGACACCAACCCCAGCGATATCCTGCCGTGCAATGGAGAGGAAGTTTCTTTCCCACCTTAATGAGCCTACGTAGCGTTAAGCCATTTTTGCAATGCTTTTGCAAAGGCTCCTTTCTCGTCGCTACTGTCTGTAACGGGCACTTTGGGGACCCTGTCAGCCCCACCGCCCACCCAGGACGCTGCCCTTTTGGACGTACTGAGGCAGTGCAGCAGGGAGCAGGCACTGCAACAATTCTTTGGCTCCACGGAGGTGTCTGTTAGTCACATCTCCAGCAGCTTTGGCAGGCTTGGTGCAGTTATTATTAACTCCTAATTGCTACTTGCGGACTTTGCTGGGTGGTTGCCAGGATGGGAATTTTCTTTATCAATGGAATTTCATCAGTTGGGTTTGCTTGCCATGCATTAGTTTCTCACATTTAGAGATATAGCCATCTAAATCCTATTGGTATAAACCGGAGCAACATCAATCTCAGTAGGGAAGTGGGGAAAAAAAGCCCCTCAAAATCCCAGTTTTAGTCCTTGTATTCTGTGTCTGGAGAAACAGCATGTCCGATAAGAAACCAGCTTGCAATTGCAATCTGGCACAAGACGCACAGAGATACTCCAGACAGATTTAACATTCACCTTGACAAAGTAATCAACTTGTCAAGCAAAGGAAGTCATCGTGGCCAGAGTGGTGATGGAAGGTAACTAATACTCTCCATCTGCAGCATTAGGCAATTAAGGATTTAAAATATTACAAGAGAGGACAACTGAAATGTTAGAGAAGAAAACACATATACAGAAGTGGATACATTAGCAACATGTAAGGGCCAGAAAAATGGAAAAGAAATGCCAGAAAAGTTTCATATTGGCCCCAAATGAATAACAGCCTCAAATGAAGTGGTTAAGCCTTGTTGCATATGGTAGGAATACAGGCTAAGCCAAGCAAATGGTCTCAGGCTAGTAGCACAGAAGAAATTATCTCCCTAGAGCAAAAAAGGCATCTGTTTATTTATCTTGCTTATGAAAATGTCCTTGTCAGATGTTAGCAGCACTGAGCTCTCTCTGGGCAGGTCACTTACCTCCTCCCTGCTCCAGAGGAGACCCGTAAACCACTGCCCCCCAATACACGATGCATCTACCCATGCCGAGCAGCCATCCCTGCTCTTCCCAGGAGCGCTGAGCTCCCCGAGCGGTCTCAGTAGGCACAGCCTTCCTTATGCCTGGAAAATCCTGCTACAGAAAAACATGGGTGCTAGCAGTAGCGACGCTGGAAGAAATCCCTGCGCTCCCCTGAAGCCTCACCCGCACAGAATCACGCTGCAGGGACAGGGTTACATAAAAAGTGCCTTTAATGGCAACACCAGCTAAAATAATTCCTTCCTGCTGACCCTGCTGCTCACTCACAGCAGAGCACGGCTCCTGCCGACGCAGCCCTTCCTGGCACCGGGAGGGGAGAGCTGAGGACCGGGGCCTAGAACTGACCAGTCTTAACTAAAATCCAGCAAAAACTTGTTGCTGCTTAGAAAAACCACCAAACAAAGAAAACAACCTAACCTGGGGAGTTCCCTGCTCTGCACACCGATGAAGAGGTGATGCATTGCAGCTCAGAGGTCGGAGTGAGCAGCTAGAGCAGGGACAGGCGTTGCTGCCAAAGGTTAGGCTCAAACTATGGCCAGTGTTTCCACATTTCCAAAAGGAGGGAAAGAAGGGTGACGGTGTCTCAGACAGACGATAGCTGCAGTGAAGTGGGAGAGCTGAGCCCTGCACCAAGGCTTAAGCAAACCAATGCATGCAACCACTGACTGACAGCACTGGCATCTCCAGGAAGGCCTGAGGACCCACACCTGATCTGCATGTTTCGGAGACCAACAAAAGCAGTGATTCATCAGATCAGTCATAGAAATGTGAAATTCTCTCTTGTTAATGTTGACAATTAATTCTTATATTTGCCAGGGAAAACGGGTCCTGGTGCCTTTCCTCCAGGAGGCTTGGGTACACAGCAGTGGGAGCCTGTTGTTGCCTTCTGTAGGACCAGGATGCTGCTGTGCTGGCCAGGCAAGAAAATGAAGTTGCTCCCCTGGTCCAAAGTGAGTGCTGAACAGACTACAGGAGTCAAGAACACTGGAAATGACCACAGCTATATAAGCCTGGCATTTCAGGGTGCCCCTGAGGCAGCAGAGCCTCCTAATGCTGCTGGTCTGAACGGACTGCTTTAGCTAATTTGGGTTTCTCGGTGTCCTGGAGGAGATATTAGGCAGTTTTGAGATTCAGTCTCTAATTAGGTCCCTGTAGCGGTAAGATTGTTTCCTTTATAATCACCCAGTGGGAACTGGTACTTTATCCTCTGTACTCAAATTTTTATTTCTTTCACCCTCGTCTTCTCTCCAAAGCCCGGAGTCTCCCAGTCCACCGGATGACAGCTGCAAAAGCCTTTGACATTCACTTTAGGGACGTTTCTTTTCAGCTGCTTCACATTTCCTTTTGACAAGCTCTTCTAGCGATATTTACTGCAACTAATGAATTAACTCACGGCTGGACCACTTGCTAGTCTTTTCAATCCAGCGCCGTTTTAAATCTTGATTAGCTGGTTTGATTTTTAAATCTCTTACAACTGCCAAGTCCAAGCTGTGCTGTCGCACACCGTGACGGGGAGATGGTTCCTGGTTACGCCGAGCAGCAGCCACGGGCAGTGCTCAGGCATTAGGCATCCGGGGGACTCCACCTCTCCAGCAGCTAGCAAAACAGTGTATGATCCACAGGAAATAGTTCAGTTCACAGGGAAAGTTATTTGGATAGCTGGAAAAGAAAGAGTCTTACTAATTTAAGCACATGTGAAAAATGATGCAATGCAACATGGACCACATTTCACAAGCATCTTGCACAAGTGATATTACACAAATGCACCTTTCTCCACATTCTTCCAGATCCTCTTTTCTGTTTCTAGCTACTGAGCTCATCCTCAGCAATGAACAGAAGTCCAGAATTTCAAACTAGGATCCTTATTCGAGTTCCTCCGTAAAATTAGTCTGATTTGTACAGATTCTGCCCTCTCAAGTCCCATGATACTTCTAGGGTCTGCAGGCGTTCAACCGTTGCGACAGTCAGGTCATTTTTCTTTTGGCAGCTAACTGTGGTTTTAGGCACCTGATTTTTAGTGATTTGACTTCCAATTCTAGAATTTCGGCCTGAAGGTAAGCAGAAAACTGGAATTTGTAGCCCAGAGCCCAGGAACACGCTAGCCATGTAGTTGCCCAAGTTCCGGTTGAAATGCCAACGCACATGGAGGCTCTTCACTTGTCAGAAGCCTTACAACAAAACAGGAAGTTATTAATATCAGAGCCTGAACTGACTTGAGAGTCGAACAATATCAAACAGAAGGTGTCTTCCCTTTTTTCCTGTTTATCTCTTGCTATTTTAGAAGCCAGGGGAGACAAAGAGTCAAAGTGTTTCTCAATTTGGTGCTACAAGGCAGTGAAATCGAACCGGCAGACGGTACATCGTCACAGTAAAGATACGGCATCTCTCTCCTCAAGGCTTTAAAGCTGTTGCTGTACTTTTAAGCAAATAGGCAACCTATTTTGAAATGATGGGGTGGAACATGACAAAGTAATGCAGTGCAACGGCATGCAGGAGTTCAGACATAGTGAACAATAAATGGAACTACAGGGGAGGGTAATAGGCTGGCTTGGTATAATTATCGTAGGAAAACACTGGAACTAAAGAACTTTCTCCTGAGAAAGCGTCATTCGATTTTTAATTAACACAGGTCATTAGGACTACAGTTCCATGTCGTGTCTGTGAGATGGTTTATCAAAGCAGGATCAAATTACTGGCAGGGTCCTGGGAGGAAGCTCTAGGGTAAAGGAAAAATACCGTACATGCCCGCTTACCGCTACGCGGTATAGAAATGAGCAAAACTTGCTGGACTCATGGCCCAGCCTCATCCCATCAGCGCAGCACATGCCAGAGAGCACTTAGCCCTCTGTTTGCACTGCTGCCAGTGAAACACAGTATTTTCTTTCGAACAAGGACAATGTGAAAAATTGCCTTTTCTAAAAGGGAAATGGACATAGTCCCTCCTTGAAAGGAGAGACTGAGCAAGGAACCCTGCGCTGAGAGCGGCCGGCGAGGGCAAAAGAGGAGAGCCAACCTGCCGGGATGCAGGCTCGTTGGCTGCTGGAGCTCTTCTGCATTTCATCAGCCGCTGTGGATGGCATCGACGGGGCCAGGGACCTGCCTTCCCAGCCCCAAAATTCTCAGAGCATTTCAAAAAAGACCCATGTTGGGCCCAGGAAAACTGGCACTGGACAGGGAATTAAAGGCAAAACCCAAGACTATTTATTTGTTTCAACTTAAAATTGGGCAGATGATACTTCCTAGTGTAATTTGGCTTTTCTTTAAGAAACAAAACACAGAACGCTTAACAGTGGCAGTAGCTATATCCGCTCCCTTGGAAAGGGTTCCATTCTCTTGGGGAAGCAGGAGTCGTGAGGACTCATCGCTAGGCTCTTTCACTCTGTCAGAGTTATCTGGAGGCTTGGGCCTGTTTCTTTTTTCCCATTCTTTCTTGCTGAGCACTCACAGCCATGTGAAATAAATTCCTAGAAGCAGATCGCTCCCACAGAGCCCTGCACCTCTCAATTTGCACCAGAAAAACACTGTTTGTACCTGCACAAGATTAAAAAAAAAAAAGAGGCGCATCTTCTTTTCTGGCCTTGATGAGGGTTCAGCTGCAAACACAAGGTAAGAGTCACACTGTTTTCTTTCCGCTGGGGTTGCAGATGTCAAACAAAAACATCACAGATTTCATCGCTACCTCAAGGAAATCTGCTGTAAATGACTTGCAGGGTCCACCACCTCTGACAAGATTTGTTACCTACAGCACTAACGTAAGCAGCATAGTCCTTATGGGAAAGCACAGCAGTCCGCTGTCCCCCAAAACGGCATCTTTTCTCCCACTCAGGCCACTTTGGAGGGTGTTGAGTAAAGAGGGGTAGAGCAAGTGGCTGCAAGGCTGCAAGGCTCCTAGTCAGGCACTTTTGTGATCATGGCTACGGTCCTTACTAGAGTCTTTCATCGTCCCAAACTTCACCCCTACAAGGGAAGAAAATCTTGTTCTCTCTTAACAAGAGGGCACAGGAGCACAGGATGACAAAACGGCTGGCCCCACCGCCTGGAAGATGCCGTTTCATGTCACACCTCAGCCAGTCTAACAGCTTCTTGCTGTAGACGTGGACGGGCTCCTCTCCGGCTCTGGTCCCCTGCTCCCACTCCTGCCTTTGCACTTTGCTGACTCCCACCCTGCGGACACCGTTTCAGGGATCTAAACCAAAGAAAACTAAATCTGTAAACCAAGTAAGCCTCCTGAGTCCCATGCTAATACCTTAGCTGTGAGACCTCCTTTCTTGTGAGTATGGAAAAGAAAAAAGGTAAGGAGAGGACAGAGACAGTACCTTTAAAGGCTTGAATCCACAGCAATCCCATACTCTTTTTTTTTTTTTTCCCCTCTTTCTGTCCCCAGCTGTCCCTCCAGCAAGCTCCTGTTTTGCACCGCAGCACTTCTCAGAGGCTCAGCCCGGCAAGGAGCCAAGCTGCTCCCCAGCTCCTTGCTCAGCAGCCACCGGCCTCTCCTGCACATGGCGAGCAGGCGCAGAAGGAAGGAATAACCACTCACCTCAGCCTCACCCGGGCACCGAGCGGGATGCAGGAGCCGGGAAGCAGTCCCCTCTTGCATATACCCTGCGACCAGCCCCAGCCAGCCGCTCCTCGCTGCAAAGGGTCTGTAAATCCTGGGATTTACCTGCCCTCACAGTCCTAGCAGGTATATCCCAGCGATGGGCTCCCGCCTAAGCTCATGGATGAGGAGGAGGAGGAAGGGAAGAAGAACAGTTTCAGATGAAGTGGAATTAGGCAAGACAAAAGAGTGGTTACTAGGAAAAGAAAATGAATGATATAAAAATAGATACGAATAATTTTCATGTTTTAAGCAAGAACTGCAAAAGAGGTGAAAAAAAGCAGAGTGAAGGGAAAGCGTTCTGCAGAGTGAATGAGAGAGATTTACAGCAGAACATCAGTTCCCTGTGTAGCTCAGGTCAAACATTGCTTTGCGTTTGGAAGTCAGCTACACTGAGAGCTCTGAAGGATTCCCTTTGCTGTCCAAGGCATACAGTCTAAAGGTAATACAGAGTGAATCTCTTCAGGGCCTGATATGGTTGTCTCTCATACCATACCTGAGTGCCTCACAGGCTTTGAAGTATTAAACTCATGTGCCTCGGGCGTGTGGAAGTGCAGTTCTTCCTTGGAGAATGAGGGGCAAAAGGCAGAGGGGATGGGAGCAGCTTACCCCAGGGAGTCAGTGGCAAGGCAGAAACCTGGACGTAGATCATCTAAGTCCCAAGCTAGCACCTGAACTTCCCGACACACCCACCCCCTTCTCCCCCAAAACGTGAGAAAAGAAGAAACAAAACCAAAGCCATACCACAGTGGTTTAAGTCATTTGAGAGTCCTGGCTGCAACCTCCCACACAGCAATCACCGCACAATCCTGGCTGGTTTCACCACTACCATCTTACCTTTCCCCTCTCAGGTTTTCTGTTGCATCTTGACATAAATTGGGAGCTGCCTGAGGCAGAGGCTGTTTAACCTTCCCCATTACTTTGCATGTGGCATGCAGTATCATGGGGTATCTGGCAGTTTTTGACTCTAAATTGAGTTTTTGACTCTGAGAGTCAAATTATTTAATGCCACTTGCGTCTGCCCTGTGAAGCCTTTGCATCCCTGTGAGCAGCAGAGAGAAGCAATGCATCTAAGCAAGAGCCATCCATGCATACCACTCAGGTTTTACCATCTCTGCTCATTCTGAGATTTTTGATGTTAGGGAGATTATTTAGGTTGCAGGCAATAGCTCTTGAGGGTGACAAGAATCTGGCTAGTGAGTCAAAGCGAGCCTAAAAGACCTGCATGGGGCAGAGATTGCTTTATAAGAATGAGGCCCTGCAAATGAATTGTTTATGAAAACTCTGATACCCAAACTGCTGCTGTGAAGGTTTTATGCAACAGAGACGTATGCGTTCCTGCTGCACTACTGACTATTCCTATGTATCTCCTCTCCCCCTGCCCTTCAAGACTTTGCTCTGAATATAGTGATGTGTACTGTTCCTGAGAAGTCTTGGGAGAGAATCTAGAGGGTAAAGATTTGCTTCAAAGCAGATCTTCAAACATCTGTTTGTGGCACAAATATTTAGCACACTACAGCACATAGCTGCCTGTAGCTTCAAGGCAAACGCAAATGCTAAGAGGTATTAAGCACTCATAAACATAAACAAGATAGCCTGGAGTAGCTTATCGGTTAGGTGGTAACGGGTGGGGAAAGGCTCATTGTATATTTAAGGACCAGTCTTTTTCCCACTGATTTTTTCCATGTTAGTAACGGGCCAGGGAGAGGAAAACTCTCATGCATTTTAGCCTGGCAATATTGCTCAGATCAGAGTCAGTCCTGACTTCCTCCTGCAGCGGCTCCTGCTTGCTGCGGCATCAGGGTGCAAGGGCAGCCTCTGGCTAGCCACCCTCCAAGTCGGGAGAGGAAGGAGACAACCGCTAACGGCGGCTCCATTTCTGACGCAGTGCCACCTACTACAGCAGGTTACTCCTACAGCACGACGGGGGTTACAGCTGACGGGAAAGGGATAACTCCCCCGGCAGCAGAGGCCTTGCTAGCTGGCCATACAGGAGCATCGGGGGAGCCTCTGGCCTCAGATTACCATTTGGTTGGAAAACAGATGAGCAGATGAAGACCTGAGGTTGCTTGATACCACTGTACCACCAAAGGCTAGAGTGGAGCTGAGACACCAGAAGGACACTTGTACCATCGCCCAAGAGAGAGATATCATGATTAAGCTGATAGAAATTGGTGGTGTTTTAGTCCCCTACACTCCTTCTAAGTGAATTAGGAGATCATTTGGCTGGTTGAAGTCCCTGAATCATCTCCTATTAGGATCAGACAACTGCCCGTTCTAGTGCAAAGAGGGGACAGAAACATGGGGCAGAAGCCATAAAGACATGAGGCATGGCAGCAGTGCTGGTCTTGATGGGCATAAACCATTATGACAACATCTCAGTATCTCCAGTTCACAGTCTTCTGTCTATTCTAATCCCACCTCCTTGGAGATTTCAACTAAAAGGCCATTTGGAGCAGCTCTGCCCTGGACATATGTTGTCTTCTGCCAACTCCGCTGCAGGGACAGTAATCTTTGCCAGCGGAGCAGTAATGAACAGCTGGGTGGGTCACCTCTTCAGTCACCTCACCATCATTTGCTAGAGCTCATTTGTCAGAGCCCGAAATCACAACACCAACACTGAAAATCAGCCCGAAATGGATATGCCTAGACCAAAAAATTTGCAAATTCTCTGAAAACATGCAGTCTAGCCCAATAAATAGTGCCTTCCCCAGGAGAGCTAATTTTGGTTCCCTAAGCAAAACAGTGTCAACAAGAAAAGCACTTTTACACTGGTATTTTTGGCAGTATGGAAACATCCCTGTATATTACAAGGTACTTACTACATGGGCAGAAGTTTCTAATGTAGATCCACACTCAGTTCTGCGTTTCTGGAGGTGAAGAAGGCTTTTCATTCATGTTGAGCTAATGTGACTGAGCCAACAGGAATTAAAACTATGCCCTTTTCTGCCTGTTGAGACATGGTGAAAGAAAGCAGCCACCTTAAATCAAAGGGTCCAGATTCAGGGAGGTGCTCCAGCTAGAAATCAGAAGGCAGTTTACAGATACTTTGATAACTTGAGCTTTTATCATTCCACAGGCCCCCGAGATCAGTTGGTGAGGGCTGAGTGAGTTTCCTCATATGGTATTTGAAGGTAAAGTCAATCTACATTTGCTTCCCAACAGGCAAGCCCAGGCAGCTACCCTGTGTTATAAAAAGAGGAGATTAAACACAGTTTTCTAGTGCTACTGTCTGAAAAGATACAATCAGTTCTATCATTAGGAGCTTAGGAGTTAGGATTTTAAATCTGATGTAGGCAGCTTTGAAGCACCAGTTTTGTCAAGAATATCCCATGTTTTGTCCTATCTTGAAAACTGAATTGTTTAGCTATTAAAAGAGATTAATGTAATCTCTGTGCCTATGAAATTGGATTTTGAAACTGCTTGCTCACTGTACTATCTCCAGTGCAGTGCATGAAACCTCTGCTCCTATTCCCGTTGCTACAAATTCCGGTCGCACCCTGTTTGAGCCTAGGGTGTGCTGGCATCGCCAAGGGGACAAACTGCCCGGTGGGCTGCGGGGAGAGGCACGCAACCAGCAGAGCGAGGGGAGATGTTCTTCCTCGGCGGCCGCCGGTGACAGGCCGTGTGGCTTTGGACCCCTCGGTGCGAGCGGGCCCAGTAAGAGGGATACCGAGGTGGTCGGGGCAGAGCGCACAAGCTACGAGCAGAGGTGGAGGGAGCTGGGTGGGTTTAGTCCAGAGATGGGGAGGTGGAGAGGCGATCTAACAGGAGCCTGTTGCAAATCACGCCTCCTCAATGGGAGTTACACGACTGACAGAGCCCAACGCCTCCTGCGAGCGGCAGACGGAAAAATGAGGGGCAACGAGCCCAGGCTGGAGCGTGGGAGATGAGAATGGCATTAGGGAAAACATCTCCCAGACAGCAGAACTCTCCATCCTTGGAGGCTTTCAAGACTTGGCTAGACAACGCTAAGGCTGACCTGACCTGGTGCGATAGTCCTGTGTTAAGCGGGAAACTGGATGAGCTTGGGCCTTCAGAGGACCCTTCCAACCAACATTTCTGTGTTTCTGTGCTTTTCCTAGTGAAGGAGATGAGCACCGTTCAGCTCCATGGATCCGTGCCCTCTTATGCTAGCTAAGGATCTGGTCCTGCAGTCTGAAAATCCTGAAACAGTGTTTAGAAAACATTTCAGAAAATTGGTTTGGAAACCTTCTTTCTTCTGCTCACACGTTCAGCCATGGTCTGCTACAGAAAGCTCTGGAAACAAATTGTCTCAAACATCTGGCTTCACAGAATATTAAAAGCAAGCACAGGATTTTTCTCAGCTGTGAACCACTATCCCTTTGGCAGAGGCAAGCTTTCAGTCACCCAGGGTCAGAAGGCAAGACCGGACAGTGCCTCACATTTGGGGCAGTACCAGTTCTCAGGGCAATCCCACATCTTGCGTGGGGCCACGGTGGCCACAATTTTGAACTCCACCAGGTCCGTTTGGGCTCCAGGAAGACACAGTTACACAGGAGATGTGCACATGCACAGGCTGAAGTCCCATGCTTCTACCTAGAGCAAGAGGATTTCTTAACCTCAAGGGGAGAATTGACTGCGAGGACCAGACTGTAACAAAAGCTGAAGTGGACAAGCTGGGCAAAAAGCAGCACAGAGGCAAGCAAAGGACCTCTGACAGCTGTATCACTACATTGTCCCATGGCACAAATATTCTCCAACATCTTCTGTTCCTCCTGTAGGACGGAATGTGCTGTCAGAGGTGGGGATGACCACCCACCCCATCCTAATTATCGGCTCCTTGCAAGGTATGTCGTGGGATCCCCAAAACAGTGTCTCTGAGCTCCACGCTGAGGAGAACGCTGGGACACAAGTGAGAGGTACGAAGAAGACTCTGCTGGCCCTACACCTGCCTTGGGAAACCAGGGAGCTCAACAAAGCTGCCTTTGCGACCTGGGAAACCAAAGCTGAGGCTGGTTCTAGTGAACTGGGGGCAACAAGGAAAGGCAAAGCAGCTCTGCTGAGTGCTGCACGCTTCGCCTCGTGCTCTTCCACCATGTTTTTCTTTTCTTGGCACACTCCCCTACCTTTCTAAGGAGGGCAATTTAAAATGGGTGTCATTATCCATGCATAGAGAGGAAAAAAGGCAAGCAAGGTTTCCTCTGCTGGTTTAATAAGCTGGTGGCTTCCAAGAAACTAACAGTAAGGGTTAAGAAATCTGAGCCCCTCCTCCATGTTGCCTCCCACTCCCACAGCCAGCAGCAGCATGTTGTGCTCTCCTCCAACCCCCCCTTTGCCTTGGAAACGTGGCTTGTGGTCCAGCGCACATGGTCTAGCCATGAGTGTTGACTTGCTTCACTCAGAGGTAAATGGTAGAAGAAGAGATATCCCAGGGCAGGAGGCAACTGCTGCAGGGATTTCTGCTTGTTGTCAACTGACCATGCCTCCTTGCAGCAGCTTCTGTTCACTTGCGGTTCCTGGCTGTAGTGGCTTCATTACTGCGTCCACCCGTGCACACCACTCCACAGGCACTCCAGCAGGCTCCATTTCTGCTAACAGAGGGACCACGAAGCATCCTCTGGCTGTCTGAAGCAACTGCTCTCTCTAGCGAGAGATTAGCAACTCCATTAGCAAATCCAGAGATTAGCAAACTCCTGTTGCTAGCCCCTTGCATCTTCTGGATGTTCCCCTGCCAAGTTCCCCTCTCTTGGGAAAGGGGACCTATTTGCAGAGTAAACTCATCATGACAGCAGTGGCTAGAGCTTCTGACAAGCTATCCCTCTGCAGTGCTGTGGCCCTGCGGTGCTGCCCTGTGTAGGTAGTGGGTAAAAATAAAAACATAGGGTTTTTAAATGGTTATTCATCCCTTTTTCTAGCGAATTTGTTTTCTGTGTTTCCCAGAAGTATCCTTGACTGCAATGGCTTGAGAAGCAGCCCGGCAGTAGCAAGGTTGTTGTTAATGACTGATTGCTTCAGGGCAGTGGAGGATTTGGTGCTCCTGATACAGGGAAGGGCAGGAGAGAAAGAAGTCAAATGAGTGGGAGCCTGTGCTTGGTGATGCTTCTCCTGATGCATCTGGCAGAGACTGCAGAAATGGCTAGATGACTAATGGAAGTGTTTGTAGAGTATGGGGAGCCCCACACCCCCAATCACCACAGGCACAGACCATGTCACCACCAGCCGCAAACTGCCCAACATTGGTGGAAGGGACAAAGAACTAGCGTCTGTGTCCTCTGCTTTCAGGCAGAAGAAAAAAAAAATCTTCTATTTTCTCTTTCTTTTAGACTTTGTAAACAGTTTTAGAGACTGTCTATACACAACTTGTTTTGTCCGGTTGGATGCAGCAGGGTTACTTGTTCGGTCTGTCTGTTCTCCCCAGTTTTAAGCACTTCCCCACTAATTGCTGTTTCCTTGACCAAAAGCTTTACTTTTGCCTTCTGAATGCCATATTGAATCGACAGCATACGCAGCCCCAATATCACCCTCAATGCCTCCCAGGGCTCTGAGATGCCCTCAAGGCCAGATCCAAACCTCAAAGTGAAGACATGGCACAGAAGTGCTGCCTCAGGCCTTCTCTCCACCCAACAGCATGCCGGCCGCCCGGGTGCCTGTGCTAGCCTTCTCACCCCAAACTATATTCGGCCTACGATGACTTGCTCCTGGCAGCTCCATTTGTTCTCCTCACCTGGCAGACAGCAGCCCCGCAGCCTCTGCTCGCTGTCCCAGGTACCCAGCCATTCTGGGGAGCTCTTGGCAGCAGTGGTATTGTGGCAGCTATGATGGTCCTAATTAAAACAGTCTGGATGGAGACAAAAGGGATGGCAAAGATGGCATCAGGGAAGGATGACACAGAGCAGCAGCGGTTCCCTCAGGTATGCACTAGCACCCAATACTGCACCTCTCTGGAATGTGCTGCAATTAGAAAGCCCACCTGCACGTACCACATTTTCAGCTGGCAGGGAGACTGGCATGAGTGCTGGGGGGATGCGACACGTACCGGGTTGTATGCCTGCTTTGGAGCCGGAGGAGTACCCAGTCAGTGCTGGGAGCTGACACCATTTTATATGTACACACAGCTTTACATGGTCCTACTGGTATCTGAACATCTGCTGCTGCTTAAAAGACAACTCAGTCCTGACCTACCTACGGAGAAGATCTTGGGTATTGTTTTTTAAAGCAGTGGATAGGTCAGAATGCAACGCTACTAGGAAAAAGCCCAAGTAAGCCCTCTATGTTACATTTGGCTCTACCTGCTCCTGGTGCCACTATCCTGCCCGTATCAATCCGTTATTTCTTGCAGTCACCTCCTTTGGAGCATGTGTGTTTTGTTCCTTGTTCAGGGTCCAATGCAGCATTATCCTGGTTATCAGTATTGGCTCCTGGGGACCGTAGCAGTGACATTAGCAAAGTTAGTAGAATCCCTCTAACAAAATACCTGCTTATATTATTAACAAGAGCCATCCACATATCTATAGAATTATTAGCTAATGCTGCTCTCTCTTTTCCTAGTGCAGCATAACTAGGATATAACAATAGATTTGTATTGATACGGCTTCCAGAGTGAAGAGTTAAATTGTATTTGCTGTCAGCAATGTGATGTTAAATGTATGAACTGAAAACTAACTAGCCACCAACCAACAACATTGTCTAAGCACCAGAAACCATGGAAAAGAAAAGTTCTTGACTCTGGCCCAGTAAGGCTGCCACTTAGATATTTTTTGAAATTTAATTAAGCAAATGTCATCATTCCTAACACAAACCATCTTGCGGTGAGCATGCTTTTGAATGCTCAGAGCAAAGCAGAAAGGAGCACTGGAACCCTGAGGAGTTAGGAATTATTCCCATATTAGGTACTATTTCCACAATGAGCTGCATTCCCAGTTTATCCATTTTCATTATGCCAATTTATTGCATATTATGTACTAGGGAAGTGTGTTTAGATTAAAATCTCACTTTTGTAGGTGCTACATGAACAAGTCATGAGACAGTCCCTGCTCCTGCAGACTCCAATATAGTGTCACAGTGACCTGGAAGCAGAGGATACAGGATATGTACAACAGGGAGAAGGTGCAAATTGATGGGTCCAGCAAAAAGCCACATTCTTCAGAGTAGGCAAAATCTTGCTTTTCAGGAGAAGAGTTGTACGGCATGAAAGTGCACATGGGCTATACAGACATCTCATTTATATTTAAAGGTGAACGTAGTGCTTATGAAATGAGACAGATAAATAGCCTAAGAAATTTCAGCCCACTCCATCTAGGGAACAAATCTATCAGGTGGCCATGTTCCTCCACAGCGACCTGCCAAGCCTAAATTTAAAAGGATCTGGGAAGGAGAGGGTGGTTCAGGCTCTGCACCCATTGCAGCTTGAGCTCTCTGTTCCCATTGCCATCAACAGCAGCGTCTTCACCACTGCGATCTCCCCATCCTCTGAAAAAGGGGCTAAAAGAACTAACACTTGCAGACCTCAGATGTGACAGTAACCCCTCCACTGCCTCCGGCGATTTATAACAGTAACTTGCATTTTCCAAAGAGATTTTGGCATGGAGGAGCCTGAATGTCACTGTAAGTATGTGGAAGTCTCAAGTAAACGAGTCTGTTCTGAAAACGGGGCCCGACCATGTAGCTAGAAAGCCATGAAGGACTTCAGGATGTCCCTACACTGCACCAAGTGAAGGTGGCCTGCAGAGCCCCAGCCGCCCCCGGGGCTAGGATCAGTGTAGCCAGGTCGGTCAAAGCCTGGCTGAAGCCTTTGCTCTTTTGCTGCCACGTAACCCAGTGTTAATGCAAATATAATCCCCTTCCTACCCTCATTAACACCTCTCATGGCACTGCGCAGCAGCAGGTGGGGATACCAGCTGCAAACAGCTGCTGTGGGGTCCAGTGTGGACACATCTGCAAGCGCTTACACCACCCATCGATGCCGGGGCCTTGGTCGCTCCTTACTTCACAGAGATGGCCTGAGGATCTGTTTTAAAGGAGCTGGTAGGGCCCGGGGGAGCAGGTGGGAAAACTAAAATAGCTCTAAATCCAGTGAGGAGGAGAAGGCAGCTGAGATGGCAAACAGAGGTGAGACCAGACACTGGAATCTGAAGGTATAAGGCAACAGATTATTAATGAAGGGACTTGTTCAAGTCTCCTGGTAATGTGGCAATGAGAAACCTCATATTACTGCTTCAGCAAACAGTGCATATATAACATGGCATTGTGAAATCTTGAAATCTTTGTACACAAATACAGTTAGGAGAAGAAAGTGATAAAAGGAAAACTTGGCCATATTTCTGAGTATACTTTCTTCTTCGGGAAATAATGTTGACACGGCCAGAACAGGCCTGCTATATCCAACTCTCATGCACATGTCCTCATTCCTATGGCTTAATAATCATAATGAACTATGAGGGGAAGGTAAATAGTCTTCATTCCACATCTCCGAGGATAATAATAAGAAGGAAGAGATTTCAAACATTGGTAATGACTTGTAGAGCTGCACATTGCTTAAAACATCGACCACGAGCCAAGAAATACCCCTCAAGGCTGCAATCAAAAACTGTTTTTGGCTCTGCACCGTGAACAGAAATTTTATTTGATCAACAGAGTTATTGCAACAGACTTGCTGTTTAGAGTCTGGAAGCTTGTCTCTGAAGCGGCACTCCTCGCTGCAGCTAAAGCCTCCTGCACAGCAAAGCTTTGGGCTCATGAACTGCAGCTCTGGCTAACAGCTTCAGGTTAATCGTGACGACGACCGAGGAGCGTCTTCGATGCTTCTCCCTTCGCTAGTTTAAAAGTCTGTGCGGTCCCTGGCCCATAGGCCTTGCAGGCTAAAAAGAAAACAGATATCTCTGTGTCCCCCCACCAGAAAAAAACCCCTGCCTGCCAGAGAATACTGGCATGGAGAAAAGGGAGGAACCGAAAATTATTTTTTAACAGAGTTTCTCAAGAAAATGACAGACCTTCTCACAATATTTTAGCTATCTTTTTGTTGAAATGTAAGAAGTAGACAACATCTAAGTTGAAATCTGGAAAACTGAAGGTCTATTATTCATATTCATATCTGCCATCATAAATGTGTTTCCTGCTGGTAAGGAAACTAAGGAAAAAGAACAGTGTTGAGAAGAGAGATGGTTGTTAAGAGCAGAAAATCATTTTCAACAAACAACAAGTTACACCAATCCGACAAAACCAAGGAATGATACTGACTGCTCTTGAATGCCACACACTGGACCCTATCCAGCTAATTACTTAGGGACATATGGATAATTGGCATCTCCATGCTGACGGTTTGGTGATCTGGTAAAACAGAACCTTCTCCAACCATGGGAATAAGATTTTAAAAAAATCACAGGCTCCTGCTCAGCAAAAAGAAACCAATGGGGCATGGAGACCCTTACCTGTGTCAGAGACACAAGAGCTCAGATGCAAAGCAGACATGAGCTGCCTGAGATCCTCAGGAGGGAAGAAGGAATTTCAGGCAAACGTGCCATAGGAGAGAGCTCTAGAGCCCATAGGAGGGACCTGTAGAGCCCAGAGAAGCAACTGGGTCCTCACATAGGCCATGAGCAAAAGGGCCAGAATACAGCAAAAGTAAACAAGCTAGAAATAGACATATTTTGGGTGTGGGATGTATGCTGACTGGCACCCCAACACTGGAACAGGTTGCCCAGAGAAGTTGTGGATGCCCCATCACTGGAAATGTTCAAAGTCAGGTTGGATGATCCAGTGAAAGATGTCCCTGCCCACAGCGGGGGGGTCTCTTCCAACCCAAACCATTCTATGATTCTCTGATCTCCTACTTAAGCACTGAAATAAGAAGCCTGAAATTTGCTGGTTCTGACAGTTTGAACTACCATTAAAAGCAATGTGTCTTTTCCCAATATAATCTTTGATTTTCTTAATTTTTTTTTTAAACAGAAAAGCACTAACACCACTTTTTTTTTTACAAAGAGTGGGGCAACTCAAGGAGTTTGCAATGAGTTTTAGAGTCTGTGACTTTCTTATTCGAATCCAGGCAGTATGAAAAGAGGCGATGATAAACTCTTATGATCAAACATATATCTTGCTAAGAGGAGAGAAGATAGAGTGGCAAAGCACAGAAGAGGGGAAACACAGGGGAAGAGGAAAAGCAAGCACTTTGTCCACTGTTCCCTCCAGGCTCTATGTCTGACAGAAACATAACAAACCACCTTTAGGAAAATAGTATGTTTATTTCTAGTGAGAAATACACAGCTTAACATCTTACCTAAAGCCACACGGCAGTGGGAGAGTGCAGCAACAGTTTGTATCCTTGTCATATGGCCAAGGTGAGCATCTGCTTTCTGCAGAGTGGCCTTGGATGGGCAGAGATACATTTTCTGTAGAGGGGAGATAGAGATCACAATCACTGTACAACTGTTACACCCCATCCCTCCTTCAAAAACAAGGTAGTGTCTCCATAGGGTGGTAGTGTCTGCAGGTACAAGCAAGCTAACAGCAGCCAGCCCTGCAGAGAGAGCGGAGGGGCCACCCCGGGCTGCTAGCAGCAACTGCACGAGCAGCTAAAGCCCATAAGAAAGGTTGGCACCTACTACTGTGAACAAGAAGTTCGTTTGTAATTAAAGTCAAATCCCAGGAAGGGTGTGCGTTGCATCAGTTGGAAGGACACGTAGATTTGGGGCAAACCGGGGAGATCAGTAGTGTCGACGCTGTATCTGTTGTCTCCTTCCTCAATAAGCCACAGAGGCGGTAATCGGTAATCACCACGGAGGTGAACACGGGCGTTTCACACCTCCTGTGCTTCCTTGCGGGGGTGCGGAGGGCAAACAGTGCAGCACTGGTGCCCATTCATGCCTCTGGGTAACCATGAACCTGTGGCTGGGCTCCAGGATCGTAAATACTTCACCTGAGATCAGGTGCTGGCCTGGTCCCAGGCCAACTCTAGCAGCAGAGCATTGTGAAGGTATCTCAGAGGCCTGCCCCTTCTATTCCAGCAAAGGCAGCCACTGAAGCAGGGGCTCCCCTCGTTATTCACAGCAACTGTTGAGACCTGAGAAGCAGACTGGGACTTGGCCCGTGGCCCACTGCAATGCAGACTGGTCACACAAAGCCACCACAAGTACGGCCATGGTTACTTCTGCTCCTTCAGTAAAAGGCTGTCCTCCTGCTGAGTAAGACCTGCTTTCCTACAAAGGCTCTGCATGGCCCCTTCATCCTCCGGAGCTCCTGCCTGCCAGGGAGGGAAGGGGCCTGATAACGACATGGTGGCTCCCGGCATGGGTAACATTTGATCACGCAGGAGAGCTGGGAACAAACACCCGTCCTGAAGCAAACAGCCCCATCCAGTCCGGCCATGCAACGTGACTGAACAGATCTGCACAGGCAGAGCCGTGCAGACTGCGAGCAGGAATCAAACAGAGAGCGTGCTGCAGGTTGGCAAGCCCAGTCGTCGTCTTTTTTTTTTTTTCTTTTGAGTGGAGGCTTATCCTTCCCTTTTATTTAAGCAACACTTCCAGTGGGAAGAAAGGCTGGAAGAAACTACTGTCTCGTCACGGGGCCTCTCACCAAGCTCCACGGTGCAGCAAAGAGGAATTCTGCCTGTTTTCCTAAAAATGAGTACAGCCGATGCCTTTGCAAAAGGACGGAGGGGAGAAGCCATGTGTGGAGGGAGAAGGCAGAGATAGGTAGGATACCCTGGGGCAGGGAGAAGCTCCCCAGCTTGTGTAACTTGCCAGGGCAGAGAATTGCTCTGACAAGTTATGCAGGCTTCTACAGCAGCTATGAATTTGAGCCTATAAAAAAACAAGTATCAACAACTTAATCACATGCCTGGGTCACACAGCAGCAAGGGCAACACACAGTAGCAAATGCTGGTGGGTTTTTTTTGGTTTTGTTTGTTTTTTAATATAAAGTGGGACTGAGGAGTGAAACTTGGGTGGGGTTTTCTACTACTCACTGGGAGGAAAAATAACGCCTTTGCAACAGCTCCTGCCTTGTTTTTGCTCTCCCTGAAGAGCACGGGGCTCTCCGGGCCCTGCCAGGGCTGGTAATGCCGCAGTTTTTCCAGGACTGACAGAGCCCAGGTTGTTCTGCGGCCCAGACGAGCTTTGATGCTGTCTCACCAGGTCTTATGGACTGGGCTGAGCGGGAGTGGGCTGAGGGCGGGAGGTTTGGCTCAGTGCCTGGCGCGGCCGTGAGCGGCAGGCAGCGGCGTTTGGCTGGGCTGTCTTTGGGAAAAAGATGAAGGTACCAGGAGTGGGAGGTGTCAAGATAGCAGCCCGGGGAGGGACGCTGGGGGAAGGCCGTGCAGGGCGGCTGCGCGACCGGGAACCTGAAGTCACGCCAACGCACCGCGCCCGTGCAATGGTGCAGCCCTTTAACCTCACTGCAGCCGGGAGCACCGACTTGCTGAGGCGGCACAGGGCTCCCATCAACACCCACCTCTTCCCGGCACCGCCACGGAAGAAGTCCTGGCTGGTGCGTGCGTCCTGCAGCCAGCGGTGAGGCGGGCATCCCCGGAGAGGGGGTCTCACCGGCAGGTCTGCGTCAAAACCGGATCGCTCACCGCCTGGTCAGATTGTGCTGGTCACAGTTGGTTATTTTTTCCCAAGGACACGTGTCAAAATCATCTTGTCTGAAAGTGTCTCAAAGTGAAACAGTTTGTTTTAACGCACAGAAACCTCTGGGTTTTGTACTGTTCTGTCTCCACCTCTCTTCATTTTCCGTGGTGGCAGAGACCCCAAAGACTCAAATCAACAAACAAACCACTTTGGTGTTTTGACAATTTTCAAATGAAAACCCTATCTTTTCTTTACCCACCTCTCTCATGCAATATCTAATTACAGACCTGCAGGTCTTACACTTGGTGTCCGTTTTCAATAATCCTGTTCACGTTAGATTATCACAGTAGGCAAAAATAACAGTAGGTCAGCCAACGGTCTACCTGCCTCTTTCATCGCGGGGAAACCAGCCTTCCCAGACAGAAAGCAATCAAAGCTTTGCTGTCTGCCACCACGAGGTCCTCGTGGAGATGCAGATTTTCCTGGCAAAGCTAAGCTTTACTGATGAATCTTGTGTGCACACGTGTAAAACACGTAAGTGCCCGTACCCAAAGCTGGAAGAGCTGCACGGGTCCGGGCTCCTGCCTCCTCACACCCCGACCCACACGGCTCGGCCAGCAGCCGGCTGCGGCACATGCTTGGCTCAGCTCTTTCCTTTTAACTCCTCCGGTACAATTAAAGCAGCACAGCCTCAAATGTGGTGCAGTGACGCTGCTATAGAAATACAGGATGGGAAACTAGTTTTAACAGAGTATGGCACCTTTGTCCTAGCATAACTGTTCACACTGGTAGTCGTACCAGCATCAATCTCCTTGTGAAAATACAAATTATCTTCCCAACTGGAAGTCCTGTACAGGCATGGGCACTGTGGGGAGATAAGACCCCTGCACTACCTGGCAGAAACAGTTCGTGTCTTGCAAAGTATCCTGGTTTAGAAGAACCAGAAATGTGAAGGAGAGTATTTGTTTTCCTTTTAGAAATAGTTTGTTCTAAGGAATGCCTTTTTCAACCACAAGAGGATACAAGATGGAAGGGATACAGGGTCTAATAACCCACCTGGAAATACTTTGTATGGAAAAGCAGTTCAGCGAGTTTGGGGATTGTGCCAAAGAATTATCAGACAGGCCTTGCTTGATATGATTTGGGTTTGTGGGCAGCTTTTACAGCCCAGCAGGATTTCCCAAAGCTGAGGTGCTTTTAAGCTGCCCGTGTATGTGCCTGGCCCTTATTGCAGTCCTGGCTGTTGGCCAAAGCGATTCTGTTAGTGAGAGAGTGAACAAGTGAGGATCGTTACAACTTGGACGAAGCTCAGTTCTTGCTCACTGAGGACTCTGGAGACACAGAATGGGACAAAAAAAGTAGAGAAATGTCTCAGAACGTGGGAGCCGGTCAGGAGATGGCATGCTCCTACACATTTCAGCTATTTAGGACATGGTCTGCAGGCTGTGGGACGACTCGTACGCAGAAGTAGGTGAATCGGGATGCAGGAGGAGAAGAGGCTTCCTGCAAGATCTTCGTGTGTCTGCCACTCTGAGGTGATCGCACATCAGCAGATCTTTATTCTGACCATGGAGTGGTGGATTCCAGTGGCTTCTCCACAGCTGTGACTCTGCTTCCCATCCTTCATGGTCACGATGGACCATATGGCCTCAGGAGCAGCAGCATAGTGTTAAAAAACATGAGAGTTTTCAGACGTCTGCGGCAGAGCTTCTGCTGCACTCTCTTCAAGAGGAGGGAAAAACAGTTCAATGAAAAGGTAAAGATGGGGGACACCCCCCCCCCCCGTATTTTTTCAAGGTAAAAAAGGACTATTAAAGAAACCATTCAACCTCCTGCAGAACAGGACAATTGAACTCTGACACCCATGGGGCCCCCAGGTAGCATTTCCAAATGAAAATTTACAGATTTTTTAGCAAGCTTATTTTGGGCATGGGGGGGAGAAAGGAGGAAAGAAGGAAAGAAAAGTTAGTTCCATGGAAAGCTGCCATTCTTCACTGAATCAAAAATAGAACTTCTTGGAAGTTTACCAACCAGGCATTTTTGTGTGGAAAACACTAACTCTGCAGATTGGGCACTGTCCAAGGAAAAATACACACCAGTTTTGGACAGGAATAGAGTTAGGGGTCTAGATGTGTTCACTCTAAAATACCTGCCAAACAGTCCCTGCTATGGCAGGACGTGAGATGCTCGCAACGCCTGTTATTTTTCTGTAGCACGTTATAGGTCTGGCTTTTGGTCTCTGACTGTGCATCCACAGGGGTTTTGGGAGGTGTCAGTGAGTCCTGGAGTGCAGCTTGCCCATTACAGTCAGTGGAGATCCAGCCAGTACACTTACTGGAGTCCCGGCAGCTTTTTATCTGAGTTTGACACCTGCACTTGGGCAGATGACTTATGTCCCACACCGCGCTGCAGTGAGGGGACTGAAGGGAAAGCATGTTGGAGTGTAGTTTTTCAGGGGTGGTAACAGGACTGTTTTGTTTAGTCTAAGTGTCTTTTTCTGAAGAATAAATCCATGTTTAGCATGAGGCAAGGCACAGAAGGAGCAGGAAACAAGCTGGGAAACTGGCCATCCCCTGGGCTGTGATGGGATTTGGCGTTTGCTTGAATTTGTGGACTGCTAAATTGATATCCACTAAGGTTGGTGTTTCACACTTGATATTGCTGCTTGACAAGAGTCTTTGGGCAGTGGATGAGGATGGGAAACGGGAGCACAGTTTTTAGCTTGAGGGGCTTCCTCCTCCCACTGAAAAGTCCCAGACCTACCCTATATTTGATCTCATTCATAGTAAGGAGAATTTTGAGTTTTTTTCTAGTCCTCTTCAAACTCTCCCTCTTTCTTTAATGCTTGCCATAAGAGTATTGGAGCATCCACCTTTTGCATCTGCTTGTCTGCATACACCTGCCCATGCAGTTCCTCTCCCCTGTGTTTCACCTCATGCTGAATGTGATGCTGTTCTCGGTGAGTCAAATCCAACGAGGCATCGAGACGACCTAATGTTCACCTAGGGAAGGCACGGTGCTGAAACTCCTTTTTGGTTCTGCACCATGAGCAGACCCTTTATCCGGATGGGTTTATGTTCCCTTGCTGTACCTGTCCCCAGACTCACATCGTCCCCCTTGGAGCCACACGCTGTACGTACCCCCAGCGAGCAGGCCTTCCACCTGGGGCTGCACTGAGAATACCTGATTGTTTCACTTCTATTTGGAGGGAGAAGCCTGTGTTCCTGTTCTCGCCTGGGGCACAGCACAGCTCTTGAGCAGGACTAGTATTTCTGGTTTCTTTACAATACCGACTTTATCAGCCAGAAGAAAGCTGAACTCTTTGAGTTTTTCCAAAAAGGGTCACAACAAGCTTGGCTAGAGCCTCGCACCAGTTGGCGGTGTCCTCTGAGTGCCCAGGGCTGGGACTGCACCGAAGAACATGGCCACTGGTGCAAGCAGTCTCTCTCACCCATAAACACGCAGAGCAGCTCAGTATCCTCTTCCTTCTGTACTTTCATGCTCCAGTTGCTCAGAAGGATGCCAAAAATGGGACAGGATTGAGTAGAGCCAATATATATATCTGTATATGTATGTAGGTAGGTATGTATCTGTGTATGAAAGGTGGGCTAAACACAGTTCTTGCTTTTGGATAGTATAAAGCTAGCATTTTTGCTGGTGGTAGCTTCCACAGGGTAAAGAAAAGGCACAGCAGAGTTGACCCCTTTTCCCCTTCCTCCTCCCCACGCAGAGGCTCTTTCTACCCTCCATGGGCTGCTGGGAATAGGCAAGAGGCCGGGTGTCCTCCCTTCAGCTGGGGGCAGTAGGCACAGATTTACATCAGAAACATCTGGTTTTGTCTCTCCGGGCATAAGCCAAATAGGAAGTCTGCCATCTCAGAAGGCAACTTCCTCTATGCCTTGAGCCAGCTCTGGGCGAAGGAAAGGGAGACCTGCTTTTGGGAGTTCCTGCTGGGGCTCCTTCTGTGGCCGCAAAGGCGCAGTCATGCTCCTGGAAGCCACTGTAGCTACGGAGTGCTCCTGACAGCCATGCGCAGAGGACCTTGAGGGTCAGGAGGCTGTGGCAGGAGCTGTACAAAAGCTCTAGACAAGACCAGCCTTCCTCCAAAATGCCTGACATCCAGGAACGCAGTAACCGAGAGTTTGTTCATTTGAAGTGCAACAGGATGGGACAGTACGGGACTGCTCCAAAGAGAGATGTCAGCTCCCGGACCGCGGCCGGGATCCACCGGGCACAAGGGGGACACGTCTGCAGTAAGGCTAGCGGTGCCTGTGCTGTTATCTGCTGGTGGGAAGGGGTGTTGCTGCCGGCCTGCCAGTCTCCCTCCAGCGTGGGGATGTCCATGCGAGGTGACCTTGCAACGCTGCAGGGGCAGAGCTGACCTGAGCTAGGTGTGAAGTAAGGCATCGCAGGGTAGCAGTGAGATGCTCTGGCACATGCCTACACAACCCCCAAAACCAGCAAACTCTATACCCAATGGATTTACTGAAGCTCAAAGGAGGATTATTTACCAAGACCACCTTTTTTTTCCTTTTTAAAGGAAAAAGTGGTGCCTCATCAAAAGATAGTGTAAGGCAAACAAACCCAATACAGTAAAGCCGCTGTGTCAGGAAGTACAGAACAAACCCACATCCCATCAGAACTAACCCACTTTTAGCTTTGTATCCAAAAATATTAGTCCATTTATTGCCCATTAAAAATTCCCTTTGTCTCTTCTCAGTTGTGGTGCATGCTTGAGATGTTAAAGCTGGCATTGTCAGTCTTTAAAGTAATGTTTGAGATCTATTTACTCATTAACTTTCAAATGCAGGACACTTTCAAAACCTTTTCCTAAGGGCATCCCTGTGTTCTGTTTGAGAGAGTTACTGTTGTTTTCCCACCTACCCTGAAGGGCTGTTTACGATACCATCTCTCCCTTTTAATCCTCTTTTCCTTTCATGTCTAACAAACAGTGTTAACCAGAACACAGGGAGAGAAGGCAGATCTCACACATTATAATCATCTATAGTTAACTGAAGAAAAGAAATGCTTCGCAATTAGAGGTCTCATTTTGTAAATTAATGCTCAAGAAGCTTTTTCCTATGTATTTTCCAGATAAAACCTCTGTCCTTCCAAGCCCCAGGTCTGTATGGATAGTAACTTGGATAAAGGGTTTCTAGAATTGATCCTGTGAGTCAATGTGCACTCTGTACAGTGACTGGGCTGCCACAGAAATGATTTTTCTTAGGAGACCCTACACAGAGGGATGTCTTGAGATGTACACACAGGAATGTGGGCAGTATTGAGATGTTGAGCTATGACAGAAAATGTTACATTTCAAAACTGGCCACTGTTTCTGGTGGGTTTTTTATAGGATGCCTTGATTTCTCTAGCTCTTTTTGCCCTATATATGAGAACTTTAAGACTGTGAATATATTTATCCTCACAACTTTTCTGTGGGGCGATGTGGGACTCCACATTCTACAGATCCCCGAGGCAGAGGCTGGGGCTATCATCTGACGAGCACTTCTTTCAGCAGCAGTGCCAACATAAGCATCCCCTGATCTCCCCTTCCCCTCTCCCACCACTCACTCACCCCTCAGCTGTGCCAGTTTCAATGCTGTGTGGGAAACAAATCGCAGAACACATCCAGGTTAAAAATAGCTGAAAAAGAGAGAGAGAGAGAAATGAATTCCAGAACCTGGACTGACGTCCTACATGTACATCCAAAGCCAATACAACACAACTTTTTTAGCTCAGATTCAATCTGTCTGGCTCCATCAATAACTCTTACCTGATTTCATATAGGACAGAAAGGTAGAAGTTTCAAAAGCTATCGATTTCCTTTCTAAATTTTGTGCAAATTGATGGCTGGGTGAGGGATAGAGACCATAATTAGAGAAATGCGGCCAGCAGCCACCTGGCTAGTGAGTGTGTGCACGCTGGCTGACCATGTATGCCAATATATATGGTCAGCCAATATATATGTACCTGACTGCTGCCCAATAAGGAGTCTTAGAGCATATAGGGAGGGAAGAGTTGGGCTTGTTGCAGCTATTTTATTTTAGAAGGAGGGGGGAGAAGGGAGGCAACTATGAAGCAAGGGTCACAGACCCACAGGAAACCAAGTGCCATTAGTTCCACTGCTCACAAAGCAATTTGTTTCAAAAAAAAGCTAAATTCTATAAAATAAGACCTCTTCTGCCAGTGAGCCTGTAAATCGAGTGAACAGTTTCTCATCCAATTTGGGAGGAAGCTGAGAGCTCAGCCTCAGATTCCTGTTCAGACTCCAGCAACCACTTCTGCTTTTAGCACTCTGAACACCAATGGAAACCACGGGTACTGATTTCTTTCCCATACTCAAATGTCACTTAAAGCCCTTGTTTCTCCTGAATAACTCTGTTAAGCACTTGCTTCATCTCTGTTCCTACCTGCCTCCTTGCTAATCTACAACAGCTTGCCAAGAGCTCTGCTCCATTCTCTTCTTTCATATCCTTTGTGCCTCCCCTCTGGCCGATCAATGGCCTCAAACTTTGGTACAGAGCAGTACACAAAATATTCAGCGTACTGTATCTGAAAATGATGAGTATTTTGGTGTGAACAAAAGTTGGCTCTTCCTGCCCACCTCTTCTCAGGGGAAAGAGACCTTGGGTCTCCTTGCCACTTCTGCTGACCTGCAGAGGGGACTGGGTGGGATGGGAGCCACAGGGTGGAAGAGGAGCCATGAGCCACCCTATGAGCCATGGCTGTAGTCCATGGACAGAAGTGGAAGGGTCCACGTTCTTGTGCTCAGTCTTCTTTTCAGCAGCCCTCCCAAATGAGGCTCTTGCCCTCAGCTCTCCAGCACTTCAGGGTGTGCCCTCTGCCATGCCCAGAAGACCGCGTGCCAAGCACGCAGCCTCTGGTTGCACACGGGGGATGCAAGCTGAGCTGTGCGGCTGCTTGCTTCTCTTGGGAAGGGAGCAGCGGGCTGTCTCCGTGTCAGAAGCAGACACTGTCTTTGGTAGGGAAAGCTTTGATCAGAACAAGTCTCTGATAGAAACTGGGTCTATTCCTACCATTTGTGGGTTTCCGTAGCCTTTGCTTTCCCCAGTAGCAGAAATTATCATCACCGTAGGCAGGTATTGGGCTTCTCCAGGTGGGAAACCAGAGGTTTTGGGCAGATGGGGATTTTCCTGGTGCAGGAAATCCCCAGGCGGCAATATTCCAGTGTAATGGGCTCTGTGCCATCCCCACTACAGACACCCAGGAACATTACTGGGAGTTGCACCCAGTGTGATCTGTTTGCAGATACTCCAGTCTCACCACAGGTATGGAGCAAGGTGTGACGGGAAGGGCCTGAGACGGCTCCCAGGGAATCTGCCTGCATTAATTCCCTTGTCACTGCATACCTCTGGATCTGCCCCAATCCGCGCACTGGGGGAGCTGCTAGAGGACAGCTCAGCTCCTGCAAGAGAAGCGTCTTCATAGACCTTCCTAGCACTGATTTCACTTCCAGAACTAGTTTCTGTAGGGGTGATTTCTTTTTCCCAAATGGAAGAATATAGCCATTATGCAAGGGTGCTACTGGGGACCTGTAAAGGAGATCTAAAGCAGAAGCTAGGGCTGCCTTGCTGGAAAGGAGTGCTAGAAGGTCCCACCCCCTCTCCGCACCAGACACAGGAGCGTAGGAGGTGCTGGTGAATCCTTACCAACATGGAGCAGCCTCATGCAGAGCGGAGCAGCCCTTACATTGCTGTAAGTGATGTTAGGATCTGGCTTTATCCTTGGGCAACTACAGAATTTGGGGAAGTGGTGGCAGGGGGGAATGATCGGAAAGCTGGCAGAAATTGTGTAATTGGTGTATCAAAGGCCCTTCTCTCCTCCAGTCACATTTTAACAGTACCCTATTTTATTCTACGTGTCAGTAAACAACAAAATCATTACTGATAAAACTTGCCTTAAGCAACAAGACACATGTGAACAATAAAGCACTAAGAACCACATTTTCAAAAGTGTGTGTGCAGAAATGTCTATTGTACAATGTATAAGCAGCATGTGGTCTGGATGTGGCAAGCAGCAACGGGAGAGGAAAAGGGGAACAGATGGAACCTGTACATGAATGACAAGAGCGGACGTAGGCTCAGATCGAGTTTTGTAGTGTGCAGAGGCTGAGCTTTTGAAAAGCCTTAAATAATAACCACATTTTAAGGAGGACTGCACTAATGGGGCATGCAGATAAGCGCGCCGAATGGTGAAACTGCAGAGGACGCAGCAGTGGAGACAGTGATATATACAGAGCATATGAAAGGTTCGGTCTGACACGCCAGCCATGCGTACAATCAAAGGTGTGCATATTTTAGAAACATCAGCCTCCCTGAAACCTCAATGACTGAGCAATAAAACATCAGGAAATGATAAGTCGGGGTCAGAAAGGTCTGAGAATTCCACACAGCTGAAATAAAGATTGAGCAAGAGGAATTAGCATCAAGAAATGAGATTCAGATGTTTAAAGCTGATTGTCTGAACCAAGTTAATATAATGCACCATGTTTCACTTCAAAACGTTTGGATCGTGCAGCTGGGAAGCCCTTCCCATGATTGTGAAATGCAGCAGCTCGCTGTATCTGAGAAAGCTGGGTTAGATGTGTCCGCCTGGACACGAGCAGGCTATAAATGATGAATTGGGACTACAGCCTTTACTGTCCCAGCCCAGTTTTACCAGTTCCCTGGGCTACTAACACAGAAAACAAGCCCGGCAGCAAGGCTGTATGAAGCTCCTACCTTCACATATTCTGGACTTGCCCTCTCTCTCTCTCTCCATCCATCTCCCCATGGACTGAAAATGCTCACTCTCTTTTTTCCAGCTGCAAAGTGCTCTGACGATCAGCATCCCTTGCTCTCTTACTTCCAGCATCTTCAAGAGAACATCTATTCAGCTATTCAGCCTTTCCAAGGGAAATTATCCTCTCTCCGTCCCTTCCACCAAGCCTAGTGTTGGAGCTCATGGCTCTAGAAGACTGTATTTACAAACCTGCAACAGTATGGGACAATCGCATTTTCACTCCTCTTTGCACATGCACAGGAGGAAGCCTTTACCCATATTAATGCTGTCCAGCACCACGACCACCTGTGTGGGACGCTGCAAGTCTGCAAAACTTGCACACTTTCAGTGCTAAACTTTTTATTCAGGCAAATCTCAGACGGGTTTATATCAACCTACAGATACACGTGTATCGCATAAACTCCTTCAGCCTAGCAAAGTAATCCGAGAGTCTGAAAGTGCCCACCTGAAAACCACACCTTGCAGGGAATGAGAATCCCATTGGTAAGAGGGTTTTGCAGGCTGGCAACTCATTTGGTTCGTAGCTTTGTTAAATAACACTGCTGGTGCGAGTGGCTCTTTCCTGGGATGAGATAACACACTCAGCAGTCCTTGGGTGAGAAACTGATTAACTGGAGACGAGCGTAGATTCTGTAGCAATCCTCCTCCATGCACTATCTGCTCATGGTGACCATTTCTCGATGGGGGTGATGGGTGTACAGAAAAATTAGACAATACAGATATTAAGCTCTCATATCGTAGATCTTTTTCCCTGCTCTGTTCACATGTGTTTTCATGGCAGCTGGACATGTGTAATGCCATTAGGGGCCCAGACTCTCTCTGGTACATCTCTAGTGAAGCTAAAGACAAATTTGACACTGTGATTTATGTTGTGAACAAAACAGACCAGGGCGTCTTCTCTCACCCGTCGGCAAGTGGCACAGCAGAGCTCTTAAATATGGCAGGCTCCCCTCCCACAGCCACCCCCCAGACAAAAAAGGGTGGCCGGTCCGGAGGAACAGCATCTCGGGGAGGGCTCAGAGCCAAAGGGCAGAGCTGTGCCAGGGGATGCTCAAACCCAGGGCTGAGCCTGTGCCCCCTCCTGGGGCAGATACAGCCAGGACGAAGTCACTTCTTTCACAGTATCTCCAGCACTTGCTGATTTCAGAAGACCCCGTTCTCCTATCACTCCTTCACACTGTGAAGTTCAGCATCTCCTATCACTTGAAGCTGAAGTGCACGGCCTGGGTTTTCCACCCATGCTATGAGAAGCTGGTTGGGGTTTGCTCTGTTGCTGACGGCTTGAAATTTCCGTTTGCAGCTCCTTCCCATTTCCTTTTCAGACATGCATCATACAGACCCAGAGAGGCTGCACAAACTTACCAAGACGGTGAGAGGACATTCCTTACCACAATGAACCTTTTAATGTGCCTAGTCAACACTGAAGCAGCAGAGGCAGACCTGGGCCAAGCACTCCCTGATGTCCTGTCAGGTGCTCGCACCCACACCATGCAGGTATGAAACTTGGTGCTGATGGCTACGTGAACTTCTCGTCCAGAGCTCCCATCCCTCCTGGGATGCCACCCGGCGTACTCAGACATCAGCACTTAGGGGCTGGGAAGCATGCTGGGACATTTTTTGATTCAAAATTTGCAGCACCGCTGCTGCTTCAAAGAGAGTTGGGTCACTTACTGCTAATGGCGAAAGAGAATGCATGCGTGCTGGGTTGGTATACGTCCCTGTGTGTCCCCGGCACAGGATGAGACCTCTAGGAGAGATCATGTGGATATACATGAAACACATCCCTGATATAAACAGGTCTACTCCCACTTCATATATGGGCCACATGGGAAGGCTGCCTGGAGCCCATACCTGCCCACAAGCCTCATGGTCCTGAGACCTCCTAGCCATATGGCATCTAATGTCTCTGGGGACCTCCTAGCCATATGGCATCTAATGTGTCTGGAGACCTCCTAGCCATATGGCACCCAACTGTACCTGGCAGAGAGCTGGTGGAGCCCACAGCACCATCCCACCTTGCTGCACCTGTGCACAAGAGCTTTAGTTGTCTCCAGGAGCTCCTCTCACCCCAGCCCATCAGCACAGAGAGCGAGTGGTGCCAGCCACATCACAGAGCAGCAGGAGGCGAGGTATCTAAAACAAGGCAGGGATTTTACCTCCCCTTTACTTTCCCCTTGCGCCCCCATATTGCACCTGCCATTAGAATCACCAGAATTATCCAGTGGCATCACTCATCAGCCACAGAAAAGCTCAAACCAGGCAATTTCCCTGTGGAAATCACCTGAGGAAACAGGCTTGTCTCAACGCTTAGATGAATATCCCTGACCGGTTACTTCTCTCCCAGGCCTGTGATTCACTCCCCACTCAGCACTGGCTGACCGCATTTCGGGTGCCTTGGGATAAGAACCATGTTATTCTTTGCTTGGGTCTAGGAAAGCTCTGATGTGCGTTGGAATGTCTCTGGCCAGTTAAAATTAAAATTATTGCTAATTTCATGGGGGAGGCATTCTCATGCATTGCCTTTTTATAGAGGGCTTTAATGGGGTCCACCCAAACCACCAGAGTCACAACACAAAGAAGTCAATAAACACCTTGGCATGATGCTTTCCTTGCCTAAATTTGCATCAAGCTTGTTTACAGCCAGCGGGCCAGGAGAAAAGGGTCATTTATAATATGTGCCGTGGCGTTGCTCGCCTGAATTTTAGGAGTCAGCAACTTTGATAAATTCTTGACGCAGCTTGCAGACACAGTTAAGAATGTCTCTTCCGCCTACTGCAGGAAGCTGGTCACTGTATCAAAGATCAAAGTTGCTCACACCAACGCAGGAAGGTTATATAAAAGCAAAAAGGAACTACAAATGCTTGTATTTAGATGCAGGGTTTTGCTGCTGTGCACGTACTGGTCTCTAAATTTGACCATAAACTGCTTGAATCAATTCAGAAAAAAAAAAACCACTTGCTGCAGCACCACCCAGATTACTCACAGGCTAATCCTCCCGTTGCAGAGCCAAGATACTGCGTTATCAAGATGTTTGACATGACTTTGAAAAGATGGGTTTATCGAAAATCATATTAGAGACTTATTTAGAGTGTATAATGCCCTTAAGTGGCTGTGCTTTAAAAAGGCGAACAAGAGAGTACAAAATCTGAAACGGGCATATATTGCAGGGAAGTAATTTCCCTCTGTTATACGTACAGCATCTGCAAACAGGCAAATGTTTACCAGAAACTGAAGCTCATGGAATCAGTTAATTATTTCATGGAAATAAACTAAGAGAAGGCTTTTTATACATCTTCAAAAATCACAAAGTTAGACGGGACCGTTGCAGAAGTTGTTCCTGAAGCCAGGAGTCCCTGGGATAAATGAACCATAGCTAGGAACTACAGTTAAGAAACTTTTGGTCGGCTCTGGCAGTTTTGATGCGAACCTGACTGCTGCTGGAGTCCCACGCCCGGCTGCTGCAGGACTGCCACGGGAGAAAAGGCCGGCTGGGCAGCGCGACCAAGTGCGTCTCCCCGCTCTTCTCCTCTCTCCTCCCCTCCGCTACAGGGCAGGAAATCTGAGAAAAGACAAATAAACCAGATTCTTAAATTGTTTCGGTGGCTGTAGCAGGCTCTTGCACACAAACAGGATTCACGAGCGTTTTGGGCTGATTTCCTTTCATTTCTGGTCTTTCTGCATCCCTGCTCTGTTCTGGTTTACTATTCTGCAGCTCCCTGTACAAACAGGATCTTTCCTCAACAATGTTCTGCCACATCATCTTCCTTCCTTTGTATACAGGCTGATACTGCATGTTACACACCACGCGGCTTCCTAAGGCACCTCGTTTCTCAACGCTAGCAAAAACAGGAACCAAAAGCAAAGCAGCAATAAAGCACTAAATTCTCACCGTAGTTTAAAATTGAACCCTTGAGAGTTTCCGATTCAAGATGACATTTCAGTTAACGGATTTTTTCTAGTTTAGTGCTTTGGGGGCCGCGCCGCAGTATACGTGCAAATGAGGCACTCGTACTTTTTATCAGATTCAAATGCCTCTCCGGCGAGGTCTGCAACACTGACCCACGCTTTTCCTCCTTTTTTTTTTTGCTGTTGAAAAGTGAAGCCAACTGAGCAAAGTGCACATTGCTTCACTGTTCGCCTCTTTTCTCCCACCTTGTAAGGCTTGCTGTCTGATTTTTTGCTCCAGGGAGATTAGATAGCATGCCTGCGGGGAGAAGAGAAAACCGCAGGGCACACTGCACATTGCACAAATGCTCTTGTTATTCTGAGGCCTGAAAAAACGAGGAAGGAAGCTTGAGGCTGGTGGTTTGGCAGGTGTGGGGCCTTTTTTACACAGACATCTGTTTTAAGTGGTAGCTCTGGGCTCAGGGATGAGCAGGGAATGCCCGTCACCCCCACCCCTTCTCTGTGTCACGACACAAGGGGTTTTGGGCTCCCGAAGAAGCAGTGTCACCCACTTGCTCAAGCCGTGCTCTGGGACTCTGCTGTCTCGTGTTCGTGGGGCAGGGCTGCAAAGTGAGGCAACTCCTCCCTGCAAACCGGCAGCTGGGTAACGCAGCTGCTCCTCTGCTGCCTGAGACAGAGGTGCTGCTGCCGCCGCACCGGCACGGACAAAGTGCGTGGGGTTAGAGTACGAAACGGGTGAACGGCAACACATACGCTAAGCTCGATGCAAAGACCTGATGAAAACCCTTTGGATGCTACCACGTACACCACATCAAAATAAACTTTTCTAATCCCACTAGATTATTTCTAGCGGTTTAGGTAACACTGCTAGTGATCCCATTACAGTTTTGAATGAACTGCTTCCTTTGGCAGGATGTTACAGCACGCTCTCCGCTAAGCCTTGCACCATGCTTGAAGGAGTTCATTCGTGCTTGGTGGTTAATACCTATGGAATAACATATCTGGGTTCCCCACCTTAGAAACAATCCAGAAAGAAACTGCAGTTTTTAGGGCCAGATCCTGCTCTGCTAAAACACACGTGTGGGGAGGAAAGAAGGGTTTGCATAATATCCTCCCCGGTGGGGATTCTCTGGGGCAAGTAAGTGTTGAGCCACATTGTTATTTTAAATGACAGTAAGTTCTTTCTCCTGTAGTTCACTGCTGACTTTAATGAACATTTAGCAACTTAATTATCTTTAAGACTGCTACTCCTCTGTTACAGATTGCTGAAACTGGTCAGTGAATTCAGAAGTTACTAGGGGAAGGGCAGATATGCAGAAAAGCACAGACTGAGACATATGTATACAGCTGCCCACGCAATCACAGACCCTCATTTCCATAAGGAATCAAGCTGAAGCCATTTCAAGGTGAGGAACTGTGGTTAATCCCTCCCAACACACTCATTAATACATCCCAAAATGCATCTCCTTGTCCACCGACAAGGAGAATTAGTCAAGTACCACTTTAGTCTGGGTAGGAGAGGAGCTACAGTTTCTGAGATGGGCTTCATGGGGACTGCTGGACTTTATGGCTTCTTCGGAGGTTTTAAGCTCTGCTGTGCTGACGTGCCTTTGTTCAGAGCTGAGCAAGGGGTAGGCGACACGGTGGGAGAACTCAGCTCCGGTCTTTGCTTCGTGTTGCAAAGGACAGAATAAAATCTGCTGACGTCCACACCAGAATGGGCAAAATCCTGGCAAAATGACGGGCTAGGCAGCATTTTGGCATTCTTGGAAAGGAAGACAGAATTTCTGACATGAAGCATCCTGCTGCCGTGCTTCACGTGGTCTCTAGAGCCACCATGCCACTTGTGTTGGTCACCTGTGAGGAGCACCATGGCAGCGCTCACAGAAGGCTAATAAACTTTGGAGTTGGACTCCAAAATAAAATTGTTTTGTTCTGAGGGTTAAAAGAAAAAATAAGAAAAGCAAGCCACGCAAGGAAGCCTGATGTTCCAGCTTTGGTATCTTAATTTTCTGTTTTTTTCTCTTTTTCCTATCTGACAAATATCAGCATGACAGCTAACAGCACCTTCCCAGTTCACATGGCGGCACAGCTTAACTGTGTCGGTAAGTGGTGAATCAACGCTTCGCTCTAGCACGACCCTAAATTGTACCATTAACATGTGGTTATAGTCAGAGAACACATTCGGTAGGAAATGGCACCTTGTTACTTCCCAGATTATCTGCTCCCTATGGGGTAAATATTTTAAACATCACGCAGGGCTTTAGCAGCAACGTTCCTATTAAAGTAAATGGGATTTGAGTGAGGGTAAATCCAAGCGCGCAGTGCTGGGACGTTACACCTATAAATCTTCTGTGTCGTATGCTCTCTGCTTTATTCGCTGACAAAAGACAAGTGTTTGCTGCCTTTGTAAGGTTCATAAAGCACAAAGGGAGGGCGTGTGCTCAGCATTGCTTCCTGTAGCACTGGCTGCAGCCACGGTGCGACAGCCCGAAGCAGGAAGGACTGGAGGGATTCCGCAGCTCCTCCGCGCAGGCTGCAGCCTTGCCAACGGGAGGAATCTGGCTCGCGGGTGCAAGGAGTCCGGTTCACTTCTGCGCCGACGTTACACCGTGATAAAGTTACTTTTATAACAGCGGCTGCCTTTAGCCAGGAAGTGTTTTAGGCAACAGCTACCTTACAGGCCCCTTCAAGGTGATTGAACATGTATTAAGCAATTTTTCTGTAAATTTTGTCTTCCGCTTGTTTCTGTCTCATCACAGGAGCGGTCGATAAGTGCCCCAGTTTACATAACAACAAAGGCTGGGAAAGGCCCTTTCCTTAGGATAGCTACTTTAAAACAAGTAACTGGAGTTTGAAAAAAATAGCCTGCTCTCCAGTAGGCATCGTTTCATGGCTTAATACGATAAATGTAGCCTACATGTGCACGGTACGTCAGGCAGCGTTTTTTGTTACTTCACTAGATGGCGTGTGGCCGTGCCTGGTAGGGGGGAGAGAAGGGAGAAGAATTAATTCCGTGTGTAACCGGCAGCGCTGCACTCCTGCCTCTGACGTGCCTTTAACGATGTGGATCTACGAGTTAACGTTCAAGGGTGAGAACTGAATTTCCAGAATCAGGAATAGGATGCCCAGCTGAAAACAGCGTCATTTGCAAAAAGCTGAAACTTTTGCCTGAAGAGTACCCTTAAATCAGCAGTGGGGCAAGATCGGTGGAAAAGATGTTTATTAGACCAACCTATTTCCTAGGCAAAATGTGCTTTCAGAGACACAAGTTCTTCAAATCGGAAACAGGCCTGAAGAAGGGCTTATGTGTCTGCAAGGGTGTCTGCTTTCTGCAGCGTGGTCAGCTGCTCTAGTAAAAGACCTTATCTCTTCCTATAAATTCTGCCTTGCTCACAGCCTGACTCCATCACTGCTGCAACACTACTGAAACAACGTCCAAAATTTTGTGTCGTCCTTCAGATGGCAAGCCATAAGGTTAATTTGTGTTCTCAATTTCCCCGGTGTAAACCGTGGCATAGCTGTCCTCTTTTGTTCTTCTATTAACTATTTATGCCTCCCGCTTTGGAGGAGAGGAAGACCCAGCTCTGCCCCGAGGCACTTACTCTCATGGGATAACATTAACTCACCCTCCCGGGGGGTTCGCAGTGCACCTGCAGTAAGAATCTGCTCCTTTCTTGCTTGGGAAAATGGGCATTAACTCTCCAAGGTCTCAGACATGAATTGCAGACGTACCTCGATCCATTAAAGGTGCTACCGGTTCCCTAGCACACACCACAGCGAAGCTTGCCAGGGCGAGGTTGGGAGGGCCTGGGCGGCCGGCTGGCGGCCAGCACACCAGCTCCCTCAGCAGCTTGGGGGCTGAGCGAATGTGCAGTTTCACAACTGGCCTGAGCTGCCCTACAGCTGGGCTCCGGCCAAAAGGCAGCTCTCTCCCCTCTGCTGACACTTGTGCTCCTTTGGCTGTAGGGCCGGCGGCGCCGGGGGCCGACTGGTCTCGCTGCAATCCTCCCCTCCTTTTTTTTTTTCCCCCTTTGGTAGGGTTAATTGTCAGTCGGCTCGGTTTGCTGAATCGGCTGGCCGAGTGGCCGGGAGGGTGCTGAGGCTGGCACACGGAGACGGTGGGGGTGCTGAGATGGAAAGCGCAGGACTGGCCTTTCCGACAGCAGCGTGGGCCCAGCTGGCGGGAGACGATGAGGGCTGTGCAGCGGGCTTCCGCGGTCCCCTGCAAACCTCCCCGAATGCCATGGGGGGTCAGGGCAGGCAGCTGCCTTGGGATGGGATGCAAACATTCCTCTGCTCCTTTGAACATAGAGAAAAGGGGTTTAACAACCATCTGTTAAAGAATGGTGCCACGAGGAAAACACATCTGATATACATGCAAGTGAGGGGGTTTCCTGTGGTATTTAGGCCTAAGGTGTTTTACCATCCAGCTACGCACCCAGCCTTCCAATGTGTTCAGAGCAACACACGCACTAGATTTAACACCTGCTGCACTATGGTTACAGCTACAACAGCACCTTATACCCTGCCTCTATCAGCCACCAGTGCTACAACACGGGCAACACTCTCTCCAAGGAACAAAACGATGCCCAAAATCAAGTGGCCTTCCTTGTCGTTTACGGCTGATGGCTGTTCCTGGTGGGAGCGTGTATTTGTGGTAGGTGCCTGGCTTTGGGGAGGGAGCCTGGTGAGTGCCAGTGCTGCAGCTGCATGGGGAGCTGTGGAGAGGACCTAGCGCTCGCTCCAGTAAGGGAAAACGGAGGCAAACGCTGGCAACCGACTGAACAAGAGGCCCACCCGGCATTCCCTGAACGAGAGCTCGTTCCTCCCTTGTGTGTCAGGTTTGTGCGGCCACTGTAAGATGAAGCTACATGGTAAGACAAGTTCTGCCAGGGTTAACCCGCAGCAACCTCTCCAGTAACCTTCCCCTGAAGCAAAGGAGGATTAGAGACAAGATGTTAATGGGAGAGGAAAATCAGGGTCACAGGATGGCTTATAATCAGTTCTGTAGGAGAGGCAGGTTGCTACCTAACTTTCTTATTATGTATTTCCATGAAATGCACCTCCATGTCTTTGATCAGCTCACTCAGCTACCTCAGCTTCCAAGTGCAGTTGTCTCAGCTAACTCATTTGGTTCCCATTTCCCCATGCCATCACTCAAATTTAGTAAGTTGAAACATCTGGATGAACCCAGAAAAAGCTGCAAGTGATGTCCTTATTGTATCTATTCCAAATAGCCTATGCTTTGAAAATCACAGTACATACAACACTTCTCTGCACCTAGCCGCCAGTATCCCCTTGGCTCAGGCTCCTGGTTCTGGGTCCCGCTCTGCTGTTCTTTCACTCAGTCGCTATTGGGCTCCCAGGGTTTAAACCTATCTTACAGTCAGTATATTTTGTTTGAATTCCAAAATTTTTCATATACTTCTCTCTCTCTAGTAAACTTACATCCCATTAAGAAAGAACTGTTTGGGCTATAGAGAAATGCTGCCAACTACTGTAACAGGAAAACATTACAGCTCCCTTTTGCCCAAAAATAACATTTTCTTGCTGTGGGTTAATAGCTATTCCAGTTCTTCTGGGAGCAATAATCACAGCCCTCTCTTTCTCCAAAGGGAGCGTGCAGTCCTCCATCCCAGAGAGAAGCTCATTTCCACAAGGCATGTCCAGATGGCATCAGCCTTTGCCCAGGAGCAGGGGGAGCAGAGGCCAAGGGGACTGGCAGAGAGGAAGCCAAGAAGGATGCTCCGAAGAAGTTGCTCCTGCAACAGGATCACATGACAGAAGCTAGAAAAGCAGTTCCTCACCAGAATGGCACTCAAAGGACTTTATCTGGGCTCCTCTCCTCCCAGGAAGGCGTCTTATTTGGTTTCTTCTCCCTCTACTCTGTGCCCTGGAACCTGCAATTCTGAAAGCAAGTCTGTCCATGTAGATGTCTGCAGAGAGGCAGATGGTGTGTGGGGATCCAGAGACCTGAGCTGTGTTTCATGCAGTGTCATCTCATTTCTGCATCTTGAGGCAAGTCCCCTTGCCTCTGCCATCTCCTTGCCTAGGTTTATTGTATTTGCTGCTCAGGAATGTCATGGGACCCTGCAACATTCACTGTGTTTACAGAGCACCTGGCAAACAACAGGCTTGTTTTAGCTGGGGTTTCCAGGTACAAAATAAAATAACTGTAAAACAAGCAAAGTAATGCCATTTTTCAAACTCAGTTATGCCATGAAGAGCAGATAAATCTATACCATAATCAGAAGTTAGTCCTCCAGCTACAGTCTGGTTTTTGTTTGTGTGAGTTTTGCCCATAGGACCTCTTTCCTCCCCAAAATACACAGGTCTTGATCTTCCTGACTTTATTAAGGTCTCAACCTGTAGTAACTTCAAGGCAGCTACTCGAGTTCCATTAGTATCGACCTACTTTGAGATGGACATTGGCCTCATTAGAGTTTACTTTGCTTCCTGCCCCACTGTTCATCAGCTAAGGGTTGGCTGAGATAACACCTAAGAAACAACGCTGGTGCTTAGAGAAAAAAAACAAGACAAGTGAATCCAATCTCAGCTCTACCACTGACAAGAGACGAATCCCTGCCCCTTTTGTTTGTCATTTTCCTATCTGTAATGGGAGTAATACTGATATCTCTTATGGCAGAGGCACAACTGCTACTTCAGTTTGTAGAACACTTGGAGATGGTCAAAGCACATCTCAACAAAAGCACAAAGCGCTACTGGTGTTTCTAAAGTTTCTAAAGTGCCCTAAACTAACCCTTTCTGACCTGGCACTTTGCACGTCTGGTCCCTTATCATGTCTCTACTATAAAATAAGCTGTGTTTTGGGTGAACTATTTATTAAATACACAACTTTAAAATAAAAAAAAAGACTTCTGAAAGAGTCTGCTTGTTTTTAAATGGCTGCATATTGCAGATTTGGGCTAATCTGGGAACACCAAATGTATGGCCACAAGCAGAGCTCACGGAAGACTCTCCGACCTTTCTATAGGTATGCATCACGTTTAGTGCAATACAGCCCAGATCCTTTGTGTTTCCAAAGGCCAAGAAGCTGTGTAAGTTCTGTTGTCATAAAAACTACTCGTAGATCATGACAAAGCATGAACGAGTGGGTTACATAACTGACAAGCTAGTCACATCTTGGTAGGCATAAAAACATTTATTTTCTTGTCACCTAGCAATGTGACAACGGATTATACCTGCTTCTTTCAAGCCTTGCTGCAAAATGTGCTTTGTCTGTGGATGTTCTTCCAGCAACAAAGGGTGCACTGTAGAGGGGCACGTGGCTCTGGATTCCTACCGTGAGGCCCTGACTCTGAGGCTGCAGATTGCCGCTGTCAGCGACACAGCTCGCTTAAGGTATACCCACCTCCCTTCACAGCCCAGCCTGTGCGTTCCCACGTACCGCTGAACCTGACCTCCACCATGCTTTCTCTTCTGCATCAGTTTAGCAAAGCAAGAGGATCTCCAGCACAAAGTAGGTTAGCTGGTCAAGTCCGGGATGGGTGTATTGGAGCAGGTCCTCAGTGCTGTCCCCTCTTCAGCGCCAGCGGGTGCCATGCAGCGTGCAGTGCTCCTCATCACTGACACGGCAGTGGCTGGGGAGCGTTTCCACGCCGGTCCTGGGCATAGGGTCCGATTCCCCCTCTCCCGCAGACGTGACTGCATTTACATTAGGTCTTTTGGACGTACAGAAAACGTGTATCATATTCCTAGCAGACACTACTGAAGCAGGAAATGCCTTAAATATGTATCTGGCTCGCACCACGCAATACCAGAGCCATGGTCATCTGCAGCATGCTGAGATACGCATGTCCTCTGCTCATCCAGAACTGCTCCACGTTGTCTGTGCACATTACAGCTCAGCCTCTCTGGGGAACGCTGTGTTTGCTGTTACATTTGCACACCAGCCAGCGCTTTGCTTTCTGGTCTATGAATGGTGTATCCAGAAATTGGCTGCTACGCTGGTACGATTCAGAGAGGATAATGTCGTCCTTTTCCCTGCTGTTTATTGTTTACCAGAGGTGCCTAATTTCTGACAAACAAAAGAGATGGATTCTGGGCAATTTAGCAATAATCAAGAGCAGGATGAGCAGGATGGCTTTACAATATGTACAGCACTCTGTGTAGGGCTCAACAAAAGCCTGCAATACTGGGCAGCTTGCTGACACCGGGCCCTTAACACTGCTGCATTAAAGATAATAGCAACAAACCTTGTCTGCCCTGCAAATCGCAGTCAGAAAGCGTAGAAACCTCCAAACTAGCAACAGAACAACTGAATGGGAAGCCTATGACATTAAATACATGAAAGGGAAGCCTTGGGACTATGAGAAGGAACTGAATACGTTCAGCACAGAATGGGTACTCCTCAGGGGACTATTTAAAAACCATTGACTAGTTTTGCCTACTAGCATAGCTCTGTCAAAGTCAACAGAGACATCAAAAGTTTGTGCAGATGAAGTTTACTCAGGTACAGAAGAGTAGAGCAAGACTTTCCACTCTGATCAATCGTCTGGCTCTGCCCCTTGGTGCAGGAATCCTTCAGAGATCCTTTGGGGTTTCTTTTGTCATTCGATGGGCTTGCCTCTGCCGTATGAAATCACGTGAGTGGAGCTGTACGACTGAGGCAGGGCGGTAATACTAGGCGCAGTCAGGATGTGTGTGGCAGGGTTTATTTCATGCCAGAGCCATAACACGTGGCACACTCCCTACCTGCAGCACAGCCCCAGGTTCTCATGCTCCAGGACCCAGGTGGAGAACCCGGATGGTCTATCCCTCAGCTGCATTACACACGCAGAGCTCAGGACTGCGAACTGCACTGCCCTGCGTGATGCCTGAGATACAGACTGGGCTGCTATTACTTACCACAGCACATAAAGCATGCTGGCACTCCCTCTGCGTGCCTCCTTCCCTCCACCAGCCTCCTCTGCTCCCCTCCTGTGGTGTCCCCCATCCCTCCCTCCTTACAGATAGCTGCCCCTCAGCCCCCAAACCTGGCTGGAGCAGTGATGTGGACAGGGCTGTCAGCATAATGCAGAGGAACGGTGGCAAGAAAGGGAGAAGGCTACAATAAGGTAAATACTCTGCACCCTCTAGCCCTTTACTGTTGGGCCACAAGCTAAATGTTTCAGCTAATTCTTCTTAGTCCTAGATGCAGGGTGGGTGAAGGCATAGCCTGAACACGGCAAAGAAACCTCTAATATATAGTCTGCACTGGCTATGCTAGTTGTGTGGGTAGAGTTCATTGAGCAAATGTAGATGTTTAAACTCAAGGTGTCCATTTGTGAGTTACTCACTTTAGGATGCCGTTTTAAGTCGGAGAGAAATAGGCACTTTTGGCATATGATAGAAATTTACACTCAGTTGAGCTAAATTGTGCCTTGTAAACTCCTGCTGCTCCCCGCTGACAATACAGGGAGTCAGGCACAGCTAGCTCACCGGTAAATGTCTGTAAGACACACGTCAAATGACGGGCGAGATAAATCACATTTTGTACGGCTTTGTTTTGACACAGGGATGCTACACACTATGGGGCTGCTAGGAGCGGGGCTTCGTAGGGTGCCTGGTGCGGCATGCTCTGGCATGTACCGCAGCGGCCAGGGAGCCAGATTCAGAGGAGGAACAGAGAGACGCAGTGACAGACACAGCAAAACCCTTTGGGAACGTGGCTGCTGAAGCAACCATGACTTCATTAGACTTGCTCAAGATGCCCTCTAGCCTAGACCTTTCACCTCATTTAATGGTTTCTTGGCCTCAATCCCTTATAATTCTGAAATGAAAAAAAATCTTTTGACTCCTGTTTTCAAGCGAGGGCTGTTTGATTTGGAACACCGCAATTGAAGTCTGTGCTACTGATTGATTTCAGGTTTATTATATTTTTGCCTTTGAAACATGCTACAGTAAAAAAAAAAATCTGTACACTTTGTCGTTTTTCATGTAACCTCCTCCCCCCCCCTTTTTTTTTTCAATCTTAGCAAATGCTCAGTCTTTTCCACTTCAATAGCTTGAAATTCTCCCCTGGGAGCCCTAAGCTTTTTAAATATTTTTAGGTTGCCAGATTTCTTATGTTCTCTCTCCAGGAAGCCAATTTTGTTTCTAAGCTCTTGAGAGTAGTCCAGCTTCATCTTTTGCGCACTCACTGCATCACAATAAAATGCTGCCTAATTGCTGCCTCAGCTGAGTCCCAAAGGTGCTGGAGTTTGTCTCTAGGCTACAGTTGTGGACAATAAACTCTTCTCAGACTGGAGTTAAGCCTTTTTATTATTTAAATCTGAGTCATGTAAAATTAGTTTACTAGCAAGTAACCCACAAAGATCTAGTATGGAAAGAAACTCCCACATACTGTTTTCCAACACGATGAGAGAATGATCAGATATAAAGATTTTCAAGCAGCTTGTAATACAAGATGTAACAGAAAGACCAACATTTAATTCAGCCAACATGAGAATGTTTCTGTGAGCCTAGGAGTTACTCTCAGACCTCGGCTGTTTGGTGTTCTTTAGCTTCAGATTGAAACTGGCGGTATGAAAAACTCTTTTTTCCTCTAGCTTATCCATAACCTGAAATACCTATGAAAGAGGAAAGGCAGCTGCAGATAACAAATGCCAGATGAGCAAGAGCTTTCTGTTCACAGTCTAGCACAACAGCCAGAGGATTCAGTGAGCATTTTTCCTAGAAAATAATGAAAAATATAGTAAGACTGGGTGGCCGCACCTCCATCAAGCTTGAGAAGACCCCTGCAGCAAGGAACAAATGGACAATACAGGGAGCGAGAGTGAACAAATACTCTTTTTCTCACCAGGACCATATTCAGCCATCCTTAATAGCAGAAGACGACATCCGTACGCTGCATACGCAGGCATTTTCTCCCTTTATGTTCCTTTTTTCAATTTGTATTTTAAAGTGCTTATATTTCTGTTGTAAAGTATGGCTTCTGATGATAGTGCATACTCTACAGACATTATAGTACAGAGACTTACTATCATTTTTTGAGACTCTAATTCCTTAAGACAACACTTGATTTGGGTGCATTTGGTGCTGTGTGTCCAAATCCCCAGTCCTGATTAGGCAAAAATGAAGCTGGAAGAGATCTCTAGATCTTCTCAAAACGGTTAGACTGTCCTTTTATTAGAAAAGGTCAGACGTGATAGCAGAGACCTGACACAGTCTTTGCAGTGGTGTTGGCAGCACACCTGCAACCTGGGACGCTCGTGAGTGAGGACAGCACATGTCGACGTCAGGGCAAGCCGATTCAAAGGGCTCTTCGTTCGGCTCCTTTCGTCAGCACAGAGTGCGTGCATAACAGGCAGATGGATCCATCTGCAGTAACTGCAAGGAGACTGTTAACCACACACCATACACTCACTGTGCAGAGACCCCTCCTGTTGCTGGGGTCTCTCATTCCTCATTTAGATTTGTCTTGATCGCGTCTTGAGAACATAATGGCAGACACGGCGTGGACCACAGAACCTTCATTACTAATGGTGACGCATAAGACAGGAAGGATGCGCAGGTCTGAAGTCGATTTTGGCAGGCAGCAGTTAGAAAAGCTAGGACGCAATTTCAGCCTTATTCAGATCAATGGGAATTTTGCCACTGATGTCAGTGGGATGAAGACTTCGCTCCACATGTCTGCCTGTAATCTGAGAACATGTATTCTGCAAGTCCTGGAGACTCAGTGAAAATGGGACCCCACAGAGTTCATCTTAGATTCACTGTTTGAAATAAAGCTATGTGGATTCTTTGTGCCCTTTTTAGTTATCTGTAAAACAAGTATGATAATGCTTTGAGTGCTAAACAATACAGGGTGTGTAGGAAGACATAGTATCTTTTATTAGGCCAACTGAAATAGTTGGGGAAAAACAGACAAGCTTTCAGGCTTGTCTGAAATGCTTTGAGATGCTCTGATGAAAGGTGTTCGAGCTGTGCAAGGGATCATTAAATTACATTCCTCCTCTCTCTGGAAATCATTTAGTGATATTTCAAAGGAAAGATGCTGTACAGAAATAACTGATTTCTATTGCAAGTGCTATCTGGAGCTAAATATCTTCCTTCCTCTCTCTTTATGAACTAATCTAAAGAAAAATATGTTTTAAATTAACATGTTAAGAATAATTTTGTGGTACAATGTATAGTCCTGTGAAATGTTCTGTGTTAAGGATAACTCACAAGATCCTTAAGCATATTTCAGCACACACAAACAAAATGGCTGGAATTCTGTTTAATGCTTTGTGGAAATTATGAAGGTAATTTCCTTCATAAATCCTGTAAAGAAATTAGAAAGTGTGGAAGCTCTGTGAAAACAGCTAGTGAAAAAAAAAGGCAGATACGAGTCAAAAACTACATTATGCTTGTAAACACTGCCTAACAAGCCCCCAGATTTTCACCACTGAGTGTGGACATCATGCCTTTGAAAGCCGTGAACCAGTTAGTGTCCATAAAAGGGTGACAGAAACAACCAAACACTTAACCCCCTCCTTTCCCCGATTTACCGGGAAGGACAGAACGAACTGGGAGTGCTCACTTGAAGTTAGCTTAGGGGTGACAGACTAACAGCGTTACGGTATTGCAACTGTGAGTGCAGCAAGATACATCAGTGCCATCATGGAGTCAGTGGACCACTGAGGTTACTGGGGGCCATGAAGGGGCAGGGGAGGGAAGGTTTAACTTTACGTAATCCTACTAGTACCACTTTACTAGTACCACTTTACTAGTACTTCAGTTCAGTGTCAAGACACAAACGATGTCAAGAACAGAGAAAACTGGGGAGGGGGGGGGTCTTTAAATATGTACAAAGTAGTTGCAAAGAAGGATGAAATAAACTGTTGTTTGTGCCTATTAGAACAATGAGCAATGGGGATAAATTGCAGCAAAGGAGATGTACATTAAACCACTAGACAACTGTCCAGGATTAAGGAAAATTAAGCATTGGTATAGACTGCCTCGAAAAATGGTGGAACTTTCATCACTGGAACGTGTCAAAAATGGCTTAAATAAACATCAAAAGTTTCACTACTGATGATCATTCACTGAAGCGGAGAACAGACTTGGAGGTCCGTCTGAGAAAGGTTACCATGTGTGACCAGGTTTTCCTGGATGTATTCTCTTTTTTCGCCCTGGAAGATGTTGCTGTTTGTGTGAGATTTGGAGATGCGTTCCTCTGAAAATATTTGTCTAAGACCAGAGGGGCCATTTATCTTCTGAAGTGCCTGTTCCTCTCCGCTGATCACAGATGCAGCCACAGATGACTGGCTTGGTGTGGACACCTACTTATTGAATCCATAAAGTCAGATGAAACGATTCCCATCCTTAATGACAAACTGTGTCCTTTCTAATATATTCCTAGATATAACACTCAAATCTCCATTATTCATTCTGACTATAATTACTTGTGCACGTATGAGGTGGCACCCATAACACATAATCATAACATTATTTATTGTCCTGTATTAGTAATTTGATCACATTATACTTAGATGCCATATGGTGCAATGAAGAATGTAATGAAGGTTTCCTGTGCAATGGATGGAAGGCTTCTACACAACAATTAATATAATCTATTCCACTTTTGCATGCCATTCCTACTGAGAATATCACTGAAGTGTATGGTATCTCAGGAAGGAGAATTTTATTTTTAGATCTAAGAGCCAGCCAAAGCTCTGCTGAGTTGCAGGTAGAGCTACTAACTAGGAATGTAAGCGGCTTTATTTCAGCAGTATGTACGAAACACTAAGGTGCTTCTGATCTATGATATTAACCACTTCTCTTTTCAAAGTCTGTATACAATTAACATAAGTACTCAAATAATCTGTATGAACTTATATGTTCATATTGTACTCATTCCACCACAGGACTACAACTGGGCACTTAAGACATGTCTACACTATGTCCTACACTGAGGTCAAGGGAACAAGCCTGAGCACCCAGTTGTCCCCTCTGCTTAACTGTTAGCTCTCTCTTGGGGACCCGTTTAGGTACATCCCATGCATTCAAGATAAGGCACAGACCTTGGGTAGTTCACTCTCGGGATTCTCCCCAAATGGCAGTAAGGCCAAGAGCATTATATTTGGCTCCCTCAGACCCATGTTAGTCTTTCAACACTATTCCCACAGGCTCTGAACTCTTGCAAGTGCAGAGGGGGCACACCACAAGGTGCACGTATGAGATCCAGAGTACAGGGCTACGTGGCGTGGACAGAGCAGTCTGTAGTAGCCCTAAGCAGCTCGGGTGTGAGCCAGCGTGCACCACTGAGCCTTGGGATGGAACATTGTTCCCTCTCTTGTGTGGATACACTCTTTGGAGCCACTTACAAATAATGGCACAGGGAGTCCGCCCGTATCAGCCAGCACTGCACTGAACAGTGGTGCTGGAGGCTGCTTTCGTAATGTAGAAAGGTCCCAAGGACTGTCTGAGTAGGAGGGGGATTTTTTTGGTATCTCAGCAAAACAGAAACCCAGAATATAAACGGCAAAGATGACCAGGAGAAACAGCACAGGATCACCTTCCCCATCTTAAGAAAACTGTAGACTACTATTCTGCTGTGCTTTTGGAACAATTTTTTTTTAATAACCTTTGTTCTTCTTTTGTAACCTGCAATTATGGAAACCCTAATCTTATACCTTCTTATGCACAAGTACCCTCATCATACATGTATTTCTCCACGGTAAAAGGATGTGAAGAGTTAAGGCTCTGTACTGGTTTTGGCTGGGACAGAGTTATATTTCTTCATAGGAGGTTGTATGGGGCTAGGTTTTGGATTTGTGCTGGAAACAGTGCTGATAACACAGGGATGTTTTCGTTATTGCTGGGCAGTGCTTACACAGAGTCCAGGCCTTTTCTGCCTCTCACCCCACCCCACGAGCGAGGAGGCTGGGGGTGCACAAGAGGTTGGGAGGGGACAGAGCTGGGACAGCTGACCCCAACTGACCAAGGGGATGTTCCATACCATATGGCATCATGCCAGCACAGAAAGCTGGGGAAGAAGAAGGAAGGAGGGAACATTTGGAGTGATGGCGTTTGTCTTCCCAAGTAACCGTTACGTGTGATGCAGCCCTGCTTTCCTGGAGATGGCTGAACACCTGCCTGCCCATGGGAAGGAGTGAATGAATTCCTTGTTTTGCTTTGCTTGCTTTTGCTTTACCTATTAAACTGTCTTTATCTCAACCCCGAGTTTTCGCACTTTTACCCTTCTGATTCTCCCCCCCCATCCCACTGCACTGGATGGGGAGTGAGCAAGTGGCTGGGGGGGGGCTGACCTGCCTGCTGGGGTTAAACAATTTTTTGCGTATGATTTTTTAAAAACAAATTTTTAAACAATGAGCCTGAAGTTACAGGCTCATTGTAATGTTTAATTACATTTAATGTTTAATTTACATTTAATGTTTAATTACATCAATGTAATGTTTAATTACATTTAAAAATGCATGAAGCATGAAAATTAAACACAACACTTCTCCCCTTCCCCCCCCCCTTTTTTTAAAGGTGATATGAAAAATTATTTGAATGAGGAAATGCACACAAGGAGAAAACAGCATATATAGGTTTGGCTCCAGGTTAGCATATAGACGTTTAGCTTCAGTTATGCTTCCTTGTGGATTTTAGCTTCTTCCTTACTCGATTCTTTAGGAATGTTTTCATTCTTACTTTCATGGAGAAGGACCAGAAAGAGGTGAGTACTTCATCTAAAAGAAGCGATTAGCCAGGTCGAGCTATGGAAGGTCACAGATAAATACATTTAAACAATCTCTTCACAGGTTATTAAGAAGCCTACCTGATGACTACTGAATTTTAAAAAGCAGCACAAGATGCCATGTAAAAATTAATAACTATTAAAAACTATTAACAGTTCTCTCACCTCATTGGGTTTGTGGCCAGCATTCCTAATACACGCTTGTTTTAAAAGAATACTGTTTTAAAACAGGATGGTTAATTCTGTAACAACATGAAATATCTTAACTGCCAGAGACTGGAAAAGTGTCCTAGTGGTGGTCATTAGTGGCACCAAATCTCTCTGAACGGGAATGGCTTTTAATGATCAGAAAATGAAGTTTTAGTCCATCACATGTGCAGCTGAGTGTGAGTGGTTTTAGAGGTTAGTACACAAGGCAACTGAACCTAGCTTGTTGTAGCCTGCATTTCTCTAGGTACAAGGAGCAGCTGCGTAGCCTGTGGGTGAGATTCAGCTGGCCAAATGCAGATACTTCATATCTAATATTAATATCTCATACAGTTCATATGAAGCACCATCTAAAATGCCAGATTTTCCAATGATTTTGAAAAGAATCTAAGGCAACTAGCTCATGTGCAGACATCTGTACTGTAAACCATTAAAGTTAGGTAAATTGCATCCAGTGTGTCCATTGAAACATTAGCAGCTCTTGGTGCGGAACTTCTTAAGCTACTCAAACTTGATTGCATTTGCTCTACGTTAGTGGCAACACCATGCTTTTAGGCTATTTATAAAGTTCAGCATACCTTTTCATGGTACATCTGTAAACCCTGTAAGTTATTTTGTTTAAATTATGATCATTTTTAGGTGGATAACAGAGATATAAGGCTAGATTATCTCTTTCTTACAGTGATGCAAACCATAATAAACTTCCATGATATTTGTGAAACTGTAATGGTATAAATATCATGTACTTGAACAGAACGATGCTTAGATGCAAGACTCAATCTCCTTAATTTACATCCCGAAGTTGAAAGTATCTTTTTCTTGGTGTTAACTTACATCCCGAAGTTGAATGTATCTTTTTCTTGGTGGCACACTTGGCAAACAGGTCCCTGCGTTCAACAACTCATTTCTGTCTCTTGCTAAAGCTCATCACTTCCTCAGGCATGCAGGTTTAACTGTTTACAAGGTCATGCAATAAACCAGATCAGAGACGTGATCTAGGTTAACAGTAACACCTTCTTCCTCAGGGTTCCTTTTAACCCAGATGATTTCACCAACCTAGTTGACAGTGCCACCACATCAACAGCTGTACTAGCACAAGCAACAGAGTGATACTCAAAAGCAGAGGACAAGAACAAGTGTTGAGGGGTGGAGACCAGTTAAGTCAGTTTTGTTGCCAAGGAAAAGATGCAAAGAATAGCACAGAACAGCATTCAAAGTTGAAGAGGCTCCTCCAGATGATAATTCAGAGCAGAAGCCTAACTAAGATAGTCGGAATTGCTCTCTGGAGGAGCCTCTCTCACTCCTTCAACTATGCAAGGCATCCAGGGAGACAAGCCTCCTAATTTAGGCATCTAAGCTAGACAGTCAAACGTAGGCAGTGAATATTCCCCCCAAGAATGTGAATGCGATGTTATAATAATTTAAAATATGTTTAACCAAAGCTGTGATACCAATACTTGTTCTTTTACAAGATAACTGTTCTTTGTGCCACTGACCCTCTACTGACACAATCATGTTTCTCATTTATTAGATAAATGAACATTAACAAAATGCACATCGTCCAAATACAGTCCAAATTTTGAAGTTAAAAAAAGATTCCCAATTTTACTCTCAAAATATGAACCAGATTAAGTTGTTCACATGGAAACCACTGCATGTTCCCTATAGTAATCACATTAGGGGACCAGAAAAGGAAAAGAGATTCTTCACAACGTTCACCAGCATGTCTTATTTAACTTTATTGCTCTCCTTAAATGTTTTTTTAAAGTTTTCAGTTAGGAACGTTGGCTAAACTTTCATCTGTAATTACATCTTGCCATTTACTACATTGCTCCTACTTACTCAGAACTTTTTACAGATTCCATGATGGGTGTTTAAGAAGTTATTGATAAATGACAGAAGTTGCTCTTCCAATGCAGATGCATGGCCTCCGGTGTGCTTACCTCCTGCCCTGCAGAATCTTGATACTTAGGCACACACCAGAACACAAATTTTCAGTGCATCCTTCTCCAACATGACTTTCAACCTTCATTGCCGTTGATCACAGCACTATTGAAAGGACTGTTTGAGACAGTCCTGGAAAGGATTACCAATACATTAAAGAATGCTCTTTAAATGTAGCTATCTTCTGTTCTGGATGAATGTGTTTACATGAGTGGATTGTTAAAGCCAATTCATCTTCTAATATCTCATACTGCAGAACTGGAACTAACATGCCTAAGAAATCAAAAATGCTGGGCAAGCCATTAATATGTATTAGACTGTGCTTTGTTTATTCTAGTGGTCTGGGCATCTAAACAGTGTGTGCAAAAAGCTGCCCAACAGCTCCCTTATTTGAAACTGCCACTTTTAAGTCAGAGAAATATCTGCAGGGGAAGGAGAATAATATTGATTTAATGCATGTCCCAGCAGTCCCAGCATGATTTAATGGCTGTGCCTGAGTTAATAGGCTCAACTGATGTAACTGTTTGGTTCAAACTATCAAAGCCTAGTATCCTATGGTTTTGTATCCATTTCCACTTAGCGCTCATCACTTCAATAAAACAGCTGCCTATGGGTCATACATGGTATTGCAACTGTGCACAGAAGTAGGTGCTGCAAGTAGCACTAAGCGAGGAGCTGTCGGTCATTTTATGCATGCAGACTGGGCAGCTTGTCGCCAGAAGAAATCTTTAACAGCTAAGTTCTGCCTACCTTGTGCTCAGCAGGGGCACAAGCTGAGCCCGTCTTTTCTACCGTGCTACTTACTACGAAACTAAAAGGAACTCAGTTACCATTAAGACCTCCACCCTTTTGCAAATGTAGTTGAAATTGGCCAACGAGGTTCAAAACTACTGCAGTGGGACACAGTGTGCACTCCAGAAGTGTCACATCTTTAGCAAACCAGCCTAAAATTCCCATCCTACCATGAAAAAGTTATACTGCCAAACGTTTTTTTGCTTAATTGTGCATCATGGGAGATTTCCTCTCAGTTGTCAACCCTAGCAGACAGATTAAGGGAACTTTGCCACTTGATACTGTCTAGTGGTCTGCCACAGGACTGAGATGATGTGAATAAACTTTTCTTTCCCTGTCCTGGTTTTCACTTAACAGTTGCTGACACACACCTCCATGGGCCTGACTGTACTTTCTCTGAGGTTTCTGTCCAAGTCTTCCTCTCTCTTTGTTTTGACTACTGTAAGCTACTTTCTTATTCCTTCTCCAAAGAGTAATCCTCCAACACATGCATAATGCTTCTGCATGTTAAGTATAAACAGAAAAGAAACACAATATCCTAGTTTCTGTTAATTCTTCTAATTTCTGTCCACAGACTCAAAGCAGAACAACTGTTTTTTTCAACCTACTGTGGGCTTGCTTCAACCCATCTCAAAGATCTGTCTTCTTTTCTACTTGTATTTTCTATTAATCTGGCATTGGCTTGTTCTTCATCATTTTAACCAACCTAGTCGTAACTGCCATGACAGCTTTCTCTATGCCTCTAAGTCTGCTATAAGCACTGGAAAAAATTAAACACATTTAGGACACAGTCCACCTTGGTCAAAGCGGGAATTGGGAATTGTATTCCTGAATACCTATTTCTCTCTCTACCACGAAAAAACTTAGAGGAAAGCTAAGTCAGAGGCAAAGGTCTACAAGACAGATGTCTACATTTGACCAGATAAATACAAACACCTGTGTCCATTCCTACTCTCACTTTCTGGCTTAACTGAAATCTCATTTGAAAATCAACTGCTTTCCCTTGAACTGTTCTCTATTAACAATTCACAGTATTTTCAGATGTACCTTGTGTGAAAGATCTTGACTAAATCCTTTTGTGTTGCCACTCCATCACAATTTCTCAAGGTTCAGGCATTGAGAAAGGTTCCCCACAATTTCTGAGGTTCTTTCCTAGGAGAGAAATTGGTGGATGTGTCATACTGATAAATAGCATACCATCAAAATATCTCCGCAGAAGAACAATTACTATGTGTGTATGAAAATTAACAGTGTGTGTCTACTGATGCCTTGACTGAATTGTGCATAACATTCCCTTCTGAGGGGAACAGAGGGCCCAATATGCAACCAGACCCATCCCACAGGGAAGTCTGCTGTCTCCCTGGGGCCCGGGTTAGAGACGTTACTAGGAAACCCCCTGGTCTGGTAGGGTCCTCCGATTATTACCCGCTATTGGTTACGCAGGCTGGCAATGATGAGGTCACGTAGAGAAGTCCAAAAGCGATCAAAAGGGACTTCAGGGCACCGGGGCGATTGGTTGAGGGATCAGGAGCACAGGTAGTGTTTTCCTCAATCCCATCAGTGGCAGGAAAGAACACTGAAAGGGACAGGGAAACTCACCTGCTCAACACGTGGCTCAGAGGCTGGTGCCATCGGTGAAACTTTGGGTTTTTTGATCATGGGGACGTTTACACGGCACCAGGCCTGCTGGCGACGGATGGAGTTCAGCTATCTCAAAGGGGGAAGAGGATTCTCGCTCATGAGTTGGCAGGGCTCATCAAGAAGGCTTTAAACTAGGCTTGAAGGGGGAAGGGAATGTAACCAGGCTCACTAGAGAGGAGCCTAAGGGTGGCACGCCAATGTTGGGAGTGAAAACAATAGCCCAGCTCAAGTGCATCTACACCAATGCACGCAGCATGGGCAACAAACAGGAGGAGCTGGAAGCCATTGTGCAGCAGGATAGCTATGACTTAGTCGCCATCACAGAAACATGGTGGGATGACTCTCATGACTGGAGTGCTGCAATGGATGGCTATAAGCTCTTCAGAAGGGACAGGCAAGGAAGGAGAGGCGCTGGGGTGGCTCTGTATGCTAGGGAGTGTTTCGATTGTGTAGAACTCAGTGATTGTGATGATAAGGTTGAGTGCTTATGGGCTAACGATGAGGGGGAAGGCCGACAAGGCAGATATCCTGCTGGGTGTCTGTTACAGACCACCCGTCCACGATGAAGAGGCAGATGAAGAATTCTATAAGCAGCTGGCAGAAGTCTCACAATTGCTAGCCCTTGTTCTCGTGTGGGACTTCAACTTACCAGACGTCTGCTGGAAATACAACACAGCTGAGAGGAAACAGTCTAGGAAGTTCCTGGAATGTGTGGAAGATAACTTCCTGACACAGCTGGGAAGTGAGCCTACCAGGGGAGGTGCCTCGCTTGACCTGCTGTTTACAAACAGAGAAGGACTGATGGGATACGTGGTGGTTGGAGGCCATCTTGGGCTTAGCAACCATGATATGATAGAGTTCTCAATTAGTGGCAAAGTAAGGAGGGGGGCGAGCAAGACCACTACCATGGACTTCCGGAGGGCAGACTTTGACCTATTCAGGACACGGGTTGACAGAGTCCCTTGGGAGGCAGTCCTGAAGGGCAAAGGGGTCCAGGAAGGCTGGGCATTCTTAAAGAAGGATGTCTTAAAGGCACAGGAGCAGGCGTCCCCATGTGCCATAAGATGAACCGACAGGGAAGACGACCAGCCTGGCTGAACAGGGAGGTTTTGCTGGGACTCAGGAAAAAAAGGAGAGCTTGCCACTTTTGGAAGAAGGGGCAGGCAACTCAAGAAGAGTACAGGGATCTTGTCAAGTCATCCAGAGAGAAATTAGAAAGGCAAAAGCCCAGGTAGAACTCAATCTGGCCACTGTTGTAAGAGATAATAAAAAATGTTTTTACAAATACATTAACAACAAAAAGAGAGCCAAGGAGAATCTCCCTCCTTTACTGGATGCGGGGGGGAACACTGCCACCAAGGATGAGGAAAAGGCCTTAATGCCTTCTTTGTCTCAGTCTTTAATAGTCAGACCAGTTATGCCCAGGGTAGTCAGCCCCCTGAGCCGGAAGACAGGGATGGGGAGCAGAATAAACCCCCCATAATCCAGGAGGAAGCAGTTAACGACCTGCTATGCCACCTGGACACTCACAAGTCTGTGGGGCTGGATGGGACCCACCCGAGGGTACTGAGGGAGCTGGCGGAGGAGCTTGCCAAGGCACTCTCCATCATTTATCAGCAGTCCTGGTTAACACGGGAGGTCCCAGATGACTGGAGGCTTGCCAGTGTGACGCCCATCTACAAGAAGGGCCAGAAGGAGGATCCGGGGAACTACAGGCCTGTCAGCCTGACCTCGGTACTGGGGAAAATTATGGAGCGGTTCATCTTGAGTGCACTCAACAGGCATGTGCAGGCCAACCAGAGGATCAGGCCCAGCCAGCATGGGTTCATGAAAGGCAGGTCCTGCTTGACCAACCTGATCTCCTTCTATGACCAGGAGACCTGCCTAGTGGATGAGGGAAAGGCTGTAGACGTTATCTACCTGGACTTTAGTAAAGGCTTTGACACTATCTCCCGCAGTATTCTCCTGGAGAAGCTGGCGGCTTATGGCTTAGGCGGGTTGTACTCTTTGCTGGGTAAAAAATTGGCTGGATGGCCAAGCCCAGACAGTTGTGGTGAACGGAGTTAAATCCAGTTGGTGGCCGGTCACAAGTGTTCCCCAGGGCTCTGCGTTGGGGCCAGTTCTGTTTCATATCTTTATCAATGATCTGGACGAAGGGATCGAGTGCACCCTCAGGAAGTTTGCAGAGGATACCAAGTTGGGCGGGAGTGTTGATCTGCTCGAGGGTAGGAAGGCTCTACAGAGGGATCTGGACAGGCTGGATCGATGGGCTGGGGCCAATTGTATGAGGTTCAACAAGGCCAAGTGCTGGGTCCTGCACTTGGGTCACAACAACCCCATGCAACGCTACAGGCTTGGGGAAGAGTGGCTGGAAAGCTGCCTGGCGGAAAAGGACCTGGGGGTGTTGGTCGACAGCCGGCTGAGTATGAGCCGGCAGTGTGTCCAGGTGGCCAAGAAGGCCAATGGCATCCTGGCTTGTATCAGGAATAGTGTGGCCAGCAGGACTAGGGAAGTGATCGTTCCCCTGTACTCGGCACTGGGGAGGCTGCACCTCGAATCCTATGTTCAGTTTTGGGCCCCTCACTACAAAAGAGACATTGAGGTGCTGGAGCGTGTCCAGAGAAGGGCAACGAAGCTGGTGAAGGGTCTGGAGCACAAGTCTGATGAGGAGCAGCTGAGGGAGCTGGGGTTGTTTAGCCTGGAGAAAAGGAGGCTGAGGGGAGACCTTATCGCTCTCTACAGCTCCCTGAAAGGAGGTGGTAGCGAGGTGGGGGTCGGTCTCTTCTCCCAAGTAACAAGCGATAGGACAAGAGGAAATGGCCTCAAGTTGTGTCAGGAGAGGTTTAGATCGGATGTTAGGAAAAATCTATTTACTGAAAGGGTTATCAAGCATTGGAACAGGCTGCCCAGAGAGGTGGTGGGTTACCATCCCTGGAGGAGTTCAAAAAACGTGTAGATGTGGCACTTAGGGACATGGTTTAGTAGGCATGGAGGTGTTGGGTTGACGGTTGGACTAGATGACCTTAGAGGTCTTTTCCAACCTTAATAATTCTATGATTCTATAACTTCCCTTGGAAGGTTAATGCCCATGAATATGTACCATGCACCTTCTTTTCCCTATTGCTTCCCTATTGTTTTTCACCTTCCATTATTACAGCATTTCTGAAAGTAGCCTGTAAGACTTTTGGTAAAGAGTTATGTTTGCATGTGAGCATTAAAGATTATTATGAAGGCACAATAATTCCTGTAGTCTAGTTAAATGTAATTGCAAGGGGAAGGGAAGACAAAAGCAAAGGGCAGTTCATAATTCATAGACATCTCGTACGTTTTCAACCTTCTCCTGCAGAACTTTGTGAGTGGGAGGAGGTTACAAATGAAGCTCTCTGCTACTTTGTGCTAAAAGCCTGTGCCAGCCATCTGAGTTAGACACAGTCTATGGAATTTATGTAATGATAACCAAATCAATTCAGAAACCAGTTTTGTTAATCTGACACAGACCCTGTGAGTGGATAGCTTTAAACTTATCTGACAGTGTCTGCAATTACTCTAGCTGAAGAGACACTTTTGAACCAAATCAAATGTTCACGGCAAAAGAGTTACATTAATTTATATCAGCTTCTGATTGAACTGACTAGAATAAATCAGAGAGAAAGGGCACACAATCAGCTCTGCTGGCAGATTCGCAGATTGCTGGAAAGGGGCATGATAAGTCTCTGGGGTCTGGCTGTGAGTAATGCTCTCCTCCACCAACACAGCTGGAGCCCGCCTAACCACAGCCTCCGACACCCACCAACATCATGTCTTATCCAGAACTGCTAGGTTTATAGACTCTATCGAAAAATAAAAAGATGTAAGCCATGAGAATATACTCATAGCAGAACAAGCTTTAGTGGCTTAAGGTGTCACACCTCCTCCCAGCAATTTCTTACCTTCTCTTTGCCCGAGATTACTGCCTCACAGCAGAGTTGGTGGAATGAAACACTAGTCCCAGCTACTTCAATACAAGGTCCAGCAAATTGCTTAAACTGCTGATAAAGATGACTTTGATGTCACATTTTGTATTAAAATGAATTAGAAACATTAGTGTTTTCCAATCCAGGGACTGTTGTGGAGGCAGGAACCTTCAGTAAGGAGGCAGAATAGATAGTCAGGGAAGCTGTATTTTTTGCATCACTCCAGCCAGATCTGCTGGAGTTTGTCTGACTGCGGCAATAGGAAAGGCTCTGAAATTTCACACTCACGGCTACCATTCTTTTGCCTTTTTTAACAAGTTTATGAACTTCTGATTGTCTGGCTGGCCTAGATGACCTCCTGAGGTCCCTTCCAACCTGGATTATCCTATGATCCTTACATATACCTAGCGTGCAGGGCTAGGAACCTGGAGATGTGGTTCTCTTCCTGCCGACTCGGTCATTTAGCAGATCTTGTCAAACTGTGTAGACCAATGCTTACCCAACTTTCCCTCTGAGAGGTCCAACTAGGGTGACACTGGTATTGCTCTGATGTTGAGCAACTACTTTTCAAAGGGAGGTCAGCGGTAGTATGGGTACCCTCTGCCACTAGGAAGCAGCTCCACTCAACTCAAGCATTACTAAAAAAAGGGATGGGGAAAAAAAATCCCAAACCAAACAAACAGAGATTATGACTAAACAACCAACTTTCTCTGTGTCACAATTTCCTAGCTGGGGGATACAATACTCAGACAAAGCAGATAATGTGTTGCCTAATGTGATAAGAGGTATATAGTCTTGTGGGAAGGGATATTATGGCAGTGCTGGGAGCAGGCTGCTTATGAACTGCTCTCCCCAAGAAGTGTTGAGCTCTGTAAGGTCTGCACAGCATCTATGTTTTTGGGAATGTGAAAAACCAGCAGGAATTGATGTCATGGGCAGGCAAGTTTGAAGAAATCTGGAAAAAGGGGAAGACAGAGTTGCAGCTGTTATGAATTCATCACGATTTTGGCCCCAGTTCTAAAATACTCACAAAGGCATAAGAATCTCCACATGATTTTGAGGGAAGCAAGATCTGTAGATATGAGTGACACATTCATACATGCTGTGGTGTTTAAGAGGCATACTGAGCTTTTAGTTTCAATCCCTGCTCTTTCACTTATGTCAGTTAACATTTCTGAGAACCTTATTGTGAGATACAACCTCATGCTGCTACCTTAAGGTAACTACAATTGACATTTTCTGGAGAAATCACGTGTCATTAGAGGGAGCGATCACAAGATCATCACCAGTGGGACCCTCTCAGAGCTCTCATGAAGGCAGTTCCAGCAGTAAGGACTCACTGCAGTGGTGCAGCTGCATGCAGAAACGCAGCTCAGATCCGCCGGGATCTCAGTGGACTGCTCCTGCCTCTGCATCTCCTCTGCCTTCTTGTGCCTGCAGCAGCTCTGCAGGGTCAGCTAGTTCAGGAACTTGATCCAGCTGAAGTCTGGTAATTTTTTGGAGGGGCATAACTGGCTTTCCGCTGGATCAGATCCCAGACTTGCCTTGCCAGATGGCAACGTAAGTGTTATTGCCGTGTAAATAACAAACAAGAAAGCACAGCCACGATCAGAGAGGAAGGCAGGACTGCCCTTTTTGGTGGCAATACAGACATAGGCTGGCTTGCATTAACTGTGAAACGAATCATTACGGAGGTTTATAACCGCATTGCTCTCCTCACAGGAGACCAGGGTGTTCATATTAACTGTGAGATGCGCGCTTCAGAAATGCTAGGTAACATTCACCCTCAACAGACAATACAAACTGGGTGGTGCCGTCCTGTGAGGCTGCCCGTGATCACCAGGTATCACTTTGGTCCAAAGAACAGGCAAATCCCCAAATCTGTTCCTTTACTTTATATAAAAGCAATGAAACCCGCTAGCAAAGACAGTGTCGAGTCCCCTTCTGCGTGCCCATACAAGACAACTGCACATTTTCCCTTTCCTAGCCACTCCTCTTTAGCTGAAGTGGAAACAGATGAGGTTTGCATTCTGAGTAAGCGTATTCATCCACCGAATCCTAAATACAGATGCAACGCAGCACACAGAGGACAGGAGGAAGCTGCACAGCCGGCACTCGGCAGCCAGCCGGGACCTCGGGGGTTTTGCTCTTGCGCTTGCAGCCTCCTCCCTCGCCAGGGACTGCGCCGCTTCAGCTCCCGCTCCTGCCGTAGCGGGCGGAAAGGGAGAGGCCGTCTGCCTGCCTCCAGTCGGGATGTTTAAGACAGAGATCTTCCACGGACTGCCAACACGCAGGCTTGGCGGCCGCGGCGGGGGCAGGCAGCGGCCGCAGCCATCCCGAGCGATGCAGCGGGACTTTCCTTTGTCTTAAGCTCGCCGGGAAAACCCCACCCTTTCCCCCTGCCAGGGCAAGGCCGCGGACTCTCCAGACAGGCCGCAGCCTGACCGCCCGCCCGCTCGTTCCGGAGCTGGGCCGGCACCGCCCGGGGCCCCGGCGGCCTCCCGGCGGGGGCGGGGTAGCGGGATGCCGCGCCGTCCCCTCCCCGCGCCCTGCCGCCGCCATGGCAACCACCCGTCGCCGCCGCGCGCGCGCACCCCCTCCCCCGCCCGTCCCCGTCCCCCCCCCGCCCCCCCGTGCCTCTCCCCCCCTCCCCGGTCTGACAGAGCAGAAGGACTGCGCCCCCCGCCCCGCGCCGCTCCCGTCCGCGGACACGCACCCCGGCTCTCCCAGGTAACGGCAGGGCCCGGCTACAGGGCGGCCCCTCACGGCGCTGCCCGGGACGGGCGGCGGCTCGGACCTCGGCCCAACGGCCGCCCTCCCGCCGCGGCGCCGCTGCCCGTCCCGCCGCGCTGAAGGAGGCGGCGGCGGAGGGGGGGGTAGCGGCGGGAGAGGCTGGCGGAGGGCAGCGCGGGGGGCCCCCCCCGCCGCGGAGCCTGCTGGGAAGTGTAGTGCCGCGGCCCCCGGTGGGTGCTGGGCGCTGAGGGGAGCGGCGGCAGGTGGGAACTACAAACCCCAGCGCGCTCGGCTGGGGGCGGGGGGGGGGGGGGAGATGGGTGCTACTGCTTTGCCCCCGCAGAGGAGACTGCTGTGAGGAGGGGGGAGGCTCGCTCTGAATGAGGCGTTGAGGCGACTCGTTTCTCCGGAGCCTCCTCTGAGGGGATGATGGGGCCGGAGCGCTGTGGATGGGGGTCAAGGGTGGGGGGCTGGAGGGAGGGGCAGTGTGGAAGGGAGCGCGGTGTCTGAGGGGTTGGGCGCAGGGGCGGGAGCGGGGCGCACCGGAGGGTGAGTGGGTGCAGGAGGAGGAGTATGCTGGAGGAGGGGCGGGATGCGATGGGAGGGGAGGGCTGTGGAACCACGGGAGGGGTATGCGGCAGGCCGGGCTCGGGGGCGTGGGTGGGAGGGGTGTGCTGGTGGGCGGATGGCTGCAGAAGGGGAGGTGTGTTGCAGCATGAGTGAATGCAGGGGTGGGGGTGTATGGGAGAAACCCGGGTGGGTGGATGCAGTTAGGAGGTGCGTTGCGGGGAGGATGTGTTGGATGGCGTGCGGATGCAAGTGGAGGACTCTACTGGGGCGGAGGGAAGAACGAATGCAAGGAAAGGGGCACATGGGAGCATAGGTAGATGGATGAAAGGGGAGAGATCTGCTGGAGGAGGAGCGGCTGAGCAGATGCAAGGGGAGGGCTGTGCAGAAGGCAGAGTAGACTGGAGGCTGGGTAAAGGGATACGGAGGAGGCAACGGTCAAAGAGAGCCCCTAGGAGCTAGGGGCCCTGGAAAGTGTCTCCAGCCAGTTCACTTCATGGTTTGCGGTTTTATGTGTCCTACCACACTTGGGCTCTTGTTGAGCTTGTTGCACTAGGTGATCTTTATATGAGCAGACACAGTGTTACTTTTTAAAATAGTTTTGCTTCATTTCTATTGTGCCTACATTTCTGTCATGACGTCAGTATTGGCATTTGTCTCTTTTCCCTCTCCATTTCCTCTGATGACAATTCCAGTGTTATCCTTTATCTTGTATTCTCCAACAGGCACGGGGGGGGGGAATAAAATTACAGTTCCTGTTCCATACCATATTTAAAATATACATATTTATGATTGGTATATTAGAGAGAGCTATTTTTTCTTCCTGAAAATCTGTATCTTAAAAGCATCAGTGCATCAGTACTCCCTTGTACATGAATATCGAACGTCTATTCCTAATACAGTTTCAGATGTCACAGGCATGGGTTTCTTGCCAACGGATGTTTGATTTTTATTGCAGTTGAAGGTTTTGGGGCGGTTTCTTTTTTTTCTTTCCCCCCGCCCCCATGTCAGATACGTCCTCGGCAGGCTTAGGCTTCTTGCAGCTCCTGATACTTACCAGACTACAGAAGTGAACATCGCTGTTTGCAGCATGCTTGCAGCATGCTTTGCTCTCGGAGTCTTGGGCTTTTGAGCAGGTAATGGAGAGGAATGGATCCTGCCCTGAGCTAATCACAGTCTCAAGATAGGAAAGTAAATGGAAGACAAGGAAACAACAATAGGCCTTTATCTGGTTTACTGTGTAAATAATTGCAAAAAAGAAGCTGATTCTTCTGGGGATGAGCTGAGAAATCTGAAGACTTGATGTCTGTAGCACTAACAGCAATATGCATATAAATGTGTATTTTAAAGAATATATACTATTCTTTAGAACAATTTAAAAAAGCAGAATTCTAATTTAAAAAATACACATTCATAGTCCTAAAGAGCCAATTCTTTGAAATTCAGAGGGGAATTCAAAAGGTGGAAAAGTATCCAGGCCTAAATTCTGACCTTATGAGTCAGGGTTATAAACACATGTGTGAGTCCATTAAACCTGCAATTATTCATGGAAAGTTTATCTGGGTTGAGGATTGGCTGCGCTAGGAATGTAGCAGCACCAGAACTGAGTCTTTGTGGAGCTGGCTGTGGTCTGGCAGGGCTCGTGAGCTGCAGCGCTGTGGGAACCTGGATATGCTGTATCCAGGCCCAGGTGCAGAAGCAGTTTAACTGCCTTTCCTGGTACAGAGCCCGACCTAATAAACACTTTGAACCCAAGCTGACTCTGCACAGACCCATCCTGGGAACCTTTGGTGGCACGTTTGCTCTACCAGAAGTGCTTACACACGTGATGTGCAGAGAAGCAAGTGGCTCCACAAAGGGCCAGAGGGATTATTGATTTGGGCTGAGTTCTACTTTGCTGAGCTTTGGACAGGCCCTGCAGAATCCTTCAGGTATCTGAGCCCTGCATCCTGTCAGAGGAGGGACCGGCCACCTCAGGGCTGGTGCCACCTGAACACTGGCTTGGGTTTGGTGTGGTACTAATGCCAGAAGCCCTGGAGACCGTGCCGGAAAGGAGAGAGATGTGTGGAGCCAGCCTGGGTCCAGCATGGCTAAGATGGGGAAGAGGCTAGCTCTCACTGCCTAAACTGCATGTTTATGGAGCTATACTTCCTAGAATGCCCCATTGTGTTTGTGTTGGCTGTTCTCATTTCTTATCCAGCCTAGCTGATGAACACCTTGTACCCTAAATAATAGAGGTGTGATTGTATGGACATGCCTGAAGCTGGTACATGAGGTGCTCTGGAGAAGAATACATTTTTGTAGTCAGTCTTAGAAATAGCGCAGCAATCTCTGATTCTACTCTTTCTAGTTCTTCAGAAAATTGTAGTTCAAAGGCTTTGCAAATGGCCATTTCATTCTCTGGGGTGCCTTCTGTTTGGTGCAATAGTATATTATCTCTAATTAAAACACTGACCAACTGTTTAGTGGTTTCTTATGTATTTGTGTTTACTGTTAACTTGTGGTGAATGTCCTTACTTCATGTGAAGATTTTTTTTTCACTTGCATTTAAAGTAACATTCAACTCTCTGTTTCAAGTTAGCTCTCAGAAGATTCCACACAAAAATAGTTTGAGGCCTGCGTGCATGCTTCTTCTTCCCACTTCCATCCACATTTCCCCATTAACTCCACGTCTGCTATTTCAAAACAGAGTTTCAGTGCAAAGAAGCCAAAAACCAGTTAACAGAAAGCAGTTAACTGAATTGAAAGATCCCTCGGTGCTGGGTTTCCTGGACCACGGTGCGTGTGTATGTTTTATCTGGTGTGTGTGCTGCTTTGAAGTGACTTGTCGAATGGGGAGCAAACACTCCAATGACATGACCTGCTGCAATCCCCAGTGCTGCTGCTGCGGTTGTAGCCATTCTTGTCGCTGCTGATGCACACAGCAAAAGGAAAAAAAGAAAAGAGCCCTGGCATAGCACACTTCTTGTCTTTGATTCAGCTATTTAAATGTAGTTTAAATACAAATCTGCTGGAACTGAGCCACATTCTTATTTATATATATATATATTTTTAACAGGAGTTGTGATCCTGTGAGGTAATGATCGTTAGCTTCCACACCAGTCCATGGGACCACAGCTGCAAGTTTAAACAAAGCCAAGTTAACAGGGAAAGATAGATTTGGCTGTGGAACTTGGCAAGCCTTTTGTTTGTTTGTATTTTATCTGGCAATGATCAGTTAAAATGTTTTTGTCATGTGAACGTAATGCCTGATAATTGTCTGCAGCATCAGCAATTGCTTCTGAACAGGGACAGTTAATTATTAGAAATGAAGACCAGTTGTTCTACACGCATGTCCAAAATAAAAGGGATAATCTTTCTAATAAAGCAGGCAAGACTTATTTAAATTTTTTTGAATAACTTATTCTTAAAAGTCAAATAAAATACATCAAGCACATGAAAAACAAATACAGTCTGTGTTTCAGTCAGAGAATTCTGTAGGCTTCTAGTAGGAATTGCATGTTATACAAGGAAAAATGCTTTTTTCTTCCTCTGATAATGTTCCAGCTAGAGTTGCAGTTTATGCTTTTCCAGGTAGGGTATTGTCATATTGTTATATGTCTCCATTTTAACAAGTTTTAACTTTGAAGAGAAAATGGAAAATAGGATCATTGTACTATTTTAAGTGGAAACATAATCGAAGGAGAGGAAGCTGTTTGAAACTGGTCAAAGCCGACTTAAAAAAACAATATGGCCTTAAACTAAGAACGGTAGGTTTAGATTAATTGTAAGGAAAAGCTTCCAAGCAGTAAGAAGAATTTGAGAAAGGAACAACTCCAGTTCATTGCTTAGACTCTGGTGATAGAAATGAGTGCATACAAAAAGTGGATAAATCCAAAAATCAAAACTTCTTAACACTGGAATTTGCTTCCTTGCTTTGCTCTGTGTGGCAATTGACCTGTTCTGGGGTTGTGCAGCGGCAGAGGGCCATCCTGGCTCTAGTTCGTAGAAGTGGAAAATGTATAGTTGTACCTCAGCACTGGATTTCAGAAGATGGTGCCTAACAGCATGGCTCTCTGTCTTGTGACGTTAGGTGGGTCTCTTACATTGCATTTCGGGATGCCCAACATCATGCTGCACGGCTGATTTACAGAAAATGAGAAACAGAATTAGTAACCAGTCTTCATCTGGGTACGTCCAGTCCTTTCCAGATGTTCAGCCGTCCAGTCAGCAATACTGCACAGCTGCTGTGATGTGAGACCGTATGTCCAGCAATCTCAGGGAGCTGTGGAAAATTTTTGGTCTGCCTGGGTAAAATTTTGGTCAGAGAAAGACCCATGTCCAGAAAAAAACCAGGTATGTTATAGCCCTATCAGTGAGGAATTAACAACTGATTTGGAGAAGAGTCTGATTAGTAGGCAGTAAATAAGGCTTGATGTGACTATCGAAACAATGAGAGTAAAGCAAAAATGAGTAACTGCTGATTTAATGAGTGTCATCCATCCTGCACAAGAGTCGAGTGCCTGTGGAGAAAATGGGATGCAGTTGTGTAATTGTGTCAAAACACGTAGGCATAAAAGAGACATGTAAAGATAGCAGAGATGCCTTTTGTTTTGGCACTTGCAGAGTCGAATGTTCAGTATCAAGCAATAGGAAAACCCCTGCTACAGACCCCAGCAATAGGGGAGGGCATTTATTGCCTCTGGTAGCACTGGGGTGAGGTTAAGTCTGAGACGGGCTGAAGGGGGGTAATCGTCCTGCATTCCCACTGGTGTTGCACACAAGTTTGGAATAGTGTGCTAAACAAGCTGTCCCCCTTTGCCCACCATTCACACAGTCACTGTATCTGCCTGTGGATATGTTTGTGTGTGTATAATGCTTTAATGTTAAAATAGAGACTGTCTTTTGGATCTTGCTCAATTGTGCGTTGCTTTAGTTCTGGGAGAAAAATTATTTTCTGACCCCAGATAGGGATCAGCTCAGCTTATGCTCCAAAGAATAGGGATTAATATCCCCTGTGACCTTTTAGCCTAGCTGCTGCAGGGTTTTTAACAAGTGGGCTTGAGACCCCATGTGTGGCAGCTATGCCGGCATGAATGTCTGTAATGTCTCTTCTTGTCAATGATCTGTGAACTAAGGAATCTCCAAGGATATCTTGACGTGCCGTGGAGCTGTTATGGTCTAGTGCAGGAAAGAACCGTGCAATGATAGAATGAAAAGCTGGTGTCACAAGTAATGTGTAAGGTGTTCTAAATGAACCTGACAACAGTTGTCCTGGCTGTGTATTTACTTAAAAGATGTGACTGTGATATGGTAGGAAAAACAAACATTTAAACAAAGCCCCAAACAACAAAAAACAAACAACAAAAGCACTATTTATGAATTCTGTATTTCTGGTTCCTTGGATGTTTGCAACGTTGTGTGAACTCTATAATATAATGTAGAACAAATAATAAAAATAAGTACATAACATGAAAAAGCCCCCACCTAGTTCTAGCTACGTCTTCCTCCCCACCCCTGGCACTGAAGAGTGGGGTTGTCCAGAAAACAATCCAGGAAGGAATTCCTTCCTAAAAATAATTTTTCCTTAGTTTTGGTCATACTTGTTTTGACTTGCTTTGGCTATTCTGAACTAACATTACCATCGCTGGTGTGTGTAAAAGGTTTGTAGTTTGTTTAAACCGTTTTTAGCCATTAGTTTAAAATAGCCAGTCTTTTTGCAGTAGGACCTCAAGGAACTGCCTGGGGGTGAGGGGGAGCACTGATTTAGAACTGAGGTCTACAGTTGCTGTTTCAAACATGTCTCAGGTATATGGGTGATGTTATATTCACCTTCTCAAGCTATATTACTTTGCTTTGGTGTCCAGGGTAGCTGATAAGTAAAAATTGAATTGTCTGAATCCAAGAGAAAGATCCAGAGGCTTTTGTCAGCCTAGCTCTGGAGGCATCGACCGCTCAGTAGGTATATACGTGTACACCCACCAACCTCCCTGTATGCTCCAAGTTTCAGTGCCCATTGATGTTTAGAAGCTCTCCAGTGTGATGCACCAGCATCAAGCTCTTGCTTAAGCTTCAGTGTCACCACCATGAGGCCAGAAGCCCGCAAACTCTTGGTTGCTGGAGGAAATGGGAGACTCTCATTTGGTTTCCCCCTGCAGTTTTAAGACCATGTAAATTTTTCTGCCTCCTGCTTCCCAGCTCCCTGCACTAACCACTCTTCTGAAGTGAGCACGTGTTTACGTGGCTGCTGTGCCTTGCCTCTGGCCCATGGGTTGGCCCAGCTTCCACCGGAGATGAGGAGGTTGTCTCCTCTGGTGAGCAGGGCACTCTTCTGGGATTAAGGGGAGCTGGATGTGAGTGTCAGCCCTCTTAAGGCAAAAGGGAGTTAAACACACGCCTGCAGGGTGGGAACTAGCTGTAATAAACAGATACAAGTGATTGCTAAAGTAACTACACGTTCTGTTTAACGGCTTTCTAGGAATTGAATGCAGCAGTTCCTTAGAAATGTTTTATTTATTCTCTCTTTTTTGCTACACGTGGGGAAAACCTCCAGAGATTTGAGGACTGTTTTCCTTATGGGGACAAGCTGGTTGTGTAGCAGATCCTAACCTGGATGTGTTTGAAGACGGGGCAATGGATTCTGCCCCAGGTGGTGGTTTGTTCATTTATAAGTTGACTCATCAGATCTGAATGGGTTGTTACCTATATTCAGTTCCTATCTTTTTATCCATTTCCAGTGCAATGCAAGTGACATCACTTTTTCCTGTCAGTTATCATCTTCTGTATTTTAAAATTAAATGGTCTTAATAGCCACAGAGCTAGAGCTCTCCAACTATGTATCCTGCCCTTCCTCAGCACTGAGAGAAAACAAAATTAGGGTCGTCACCCTTTCCACCTTAGTTCTGCTCCTGCCCAGAGTTTATAACAGCCCGTGGGAATGATCTGCAAGCTGAATGTGTGGCACAGCACAAGGACAAGTAAGCCCTGATGCGTCTTGCTGCACTCAGTGGAGTGCCAGCTGTGGGGTAGCAGCACATTCTTGCCATCAAAGTCTTCAGCCACGTGGAAGTTGTGTGGCCTGTGGGTTTAAGTGAGGGTAGCAGGTTTCCATGGCTTAGTTGCGGGGAGCAGGAGTGAAGAGGTGGTGGAGCAGACCTGGTATGCAGCTGCAGGCATCAGTAAGGACCATCAGTTTGGCACTGTTGAGAGGCACAGTGTGTGTTTGCTATAGGCAGCATTCAGGGAGGGCAGAATGAAGGTCATGTGGATATATGTTTAACTTGTTGTCAAAGGTTTGAATTTTGATAAGCACAAGGGAATACAAAGGCATAAGATACATCCCCCTTAATGCCATCTTGATCTTGTCTTGTCTGTTCTAAAAAACTACTAACTTTTTTATAACCCACTAAGATGTAAAAGGTTGTTTCTCCCTGTTGTGGGTTCTCTCTGCTACCACCAGCTCCTACTGCACGCACCTCCGTATCACAGGCTGTCTTCAGCTGTCCAGCCTGAACTGTGTCCTGCGCCAGGCCCCGCTCTCTCCCCATCTGGCTGTATCCTTCCTTCCCTGTTTCTTCTTCACCACCTTGGTCTTGCCAAACCCTTGAGCAGCTAGTGGACGACCCTCCTGAGCCGGCCTCCTCCCCCTTGGTCAGTGCAACTCTTTGCATTGTGTAGCTATGAATTGTAATTTTTTTATTTTTGATTTCCAGAGGTTTATGTCTGGGTGAATGTCAGGGACCCCACCCATCGTGCGTCAAAGGACAAGGAAAAGGAACTGATGCTCTTTTTGTGTGGTAAGGACCTAGACTTTGGGTCATGTGGGATTCAGATAAAGGGGCAGGCACTGCTTCGATCTTGAACCTTAAATGCAAACCTAGCTTACAACATAGCTTACTTTTGAATGGGTGGTTTAATATTGCTTTCTTGAATAGTTACTGGGAAAAGTTGGACTATGGGTTTGCCTTAAAGTCATGCTGTGGTTTACTAGTTGTATAAAAAGTTAGTAAAATCTGTAAATTTTAAATTGTTTTAGGGACAAGGGGAAGGTTGTACTTTGGGAATCACTGTTTTAAGAAATCTTGAATTTGGATTGTTAACTCTGCCGTAAATCCCAAAGTGACATGTTAAATTTAGTGAAAAAATCCAAGTCAGCAATGTGGATGTTGGAGTACTTTGAAAGAATATTTAAACAGAATGAGGCTCTCAATTTGTCTATAGTAGAGCTGTCATTCAACCATATCGTAATCTCATTAGGGTGAGGGCTCTTGAAAGTGCTAAGTGCAGACTTCCCTGATGCTGGTTGGCACATTTAGGCACGTATGTAATACAACAGTATAAAAAGCAATTTAATGCCTCGTGTGATTTGTGATTCATGCGTTGATGGCTGCTAATATATTGCGGTGATCTACAAATTAAAGTTTGGCTTGTTAGGTTCAGGGTGGGCAGGCCATTTAATTTTCTTGCATTAATTTAACAGGATTGGGGCCAAAGGCAGCAAAGTTATGATTCATGATCTGAAACCTTAGGCTAGGTAGGCTAGTAAAGAGATAATCCAGAGCTAAATGGTTGAAAAAGAGGGGGACTGGATGGGAGCGAGGGGTGGAAAGACACAATTCAGCTATGAGTGAATAAACAAAACTAAAGTGTCATGGTCTGAATTATTCTACAGCATGTAAAATTCATTTTTCTGATGATTATGTTCTCTTTTAGATTTCTGAGTGAAGATGAATTTAGCAGAGATTTGTGATAATGCCAAAAAAGGAAGAGAATATGCACTCCTTGGGAATTATGACTCTTCTATGGTATATTACCAGGGTGTCATCCAGCAAATCCAGAGACACTGCCAGTCGATCAGAGATCCGGCAATTAAGGGCAAATGGCAACAGGTAGGGTGAAATAAGGTTGCCTTTATTCTATTACTTGATATTTGAAAAACACACTATACTTCCCAAACCTTTTAAGATGTAGAGGACATATATTTCAGTTAAGTTTACAACATCTCTTTTACAATATTTTGTTGATATTTATGGGAAAATAATTTTTGTAGTGTGTTCAAAAGGAATTATTTTGTTCTAATTGAATCAATTTTTTTGTTGTTTTCACTTAGGATGTCTGGCTAATCACTGGTCTGTTTGTGTGTGATTGCATACTTTGGAAAAAACTGTTTTGCTGAGGACTTCCTTTTGCTGTTTTATCTTTTGACCATCTAATGTCCAGTAAACTAAGATGTGAGTGGATGGGTTAGCATCACTAGAATGGCTGTCTGAGTAGCAGTTAACTATAATGCTACAGTGTGCAAATTTGGATCAGGTTTCTAAAACTCAGGTAATACTCTTAGCCTGAGTCTTGCACACATGCATCTCCCTGCTAAGCAGAGTACTGTTGAAGCCAAGGAAGTAATCTGCAGGTGAAATGTAAGAACCCTCATTTAGCACTTTCAGTATTTAACTCTTCCTTACATTTTGTGGTCCCATGTTTCATTGTACAAAATGTGTTTCATCAAAAAAAAAAAAAGGGAGTATAAACAATTGGAGTATAAAGGTGTATTCCAGAATAAAGAATTCATGTTGCATAAATATTATGTTTTGAAAGAAGAACGTAGCTCCTATAAAAGATAAAATTTTGCAGTAAGTAGCTGAAGAATGATTTCAATAAGAGTTTTTCTAAATATCATATGTTTAAATGATCTCACTTAAAAATAGAAGCAAATTTTTCCTTTCTATTGCAGCGGGTGCTTTGGTTATGGTTTTGTGCTTGAAACATCTGACACTAACATAGAGTATTTTGTGTACTGATAGCTACAACACCGTTAGCAATCATTTTGTAATGACAGTACTATTCATAGGTGTTTATCATAGAACTGTAGAAGTCTGTCTGCTTATTAAGAGCTTGTCTGCAAAGCATGTGCATGTACAAGTAGCAGCGATAGTGCCTAGCTTTCCTGGTGATGTAATAACCTGAATGTTGTCTAGGAGATACTCACATTCAAGTATTTGTATTCGAGCTATTCCCCACCCCAGGGCGTGCAGATACAAGGCGTTCATGCCCCATGTGTGTCCTTAGTTCCTGCTGAACTTGTAGCTGGCGTGAAGGTAGAGCATGAGGCTTTCCTTGCTCTGCAACTGCATCACTGCATTGCCTTCACTTCTAGTATTTAGTGTTTCCTCTGATGACATTGATTCTTCCCTTAAACTTTTAACAGCTCTTATCTTGTGAAGGTTACTTCAAGTCTCGTGATGTTGTGTGTTGTTTGAACTGCTTCAGAGAAGCCTGTGCACCATGGAATGTGTGCTGTACATTGGAGACAAGCCTCAAGTAAAAAAGGACCATTAACACAGTTTCCAGGATTATTCCCTAGGGAAGGTAGTTGGCTCCTTAGCGGAGGATCTGAAGTTGGCACCTTCTCAGAAATTATCCCTTTTAGGTAAAAACAGAATGGCCCCTGACAGTGTCCCGTAAATGCTTTAAAGAACTGTCCCCAGAAAGATCAGCAGCAGGTGGGGTAGTGTCTGTCACGCTGTGTGCTCATGTTAATTCTGAAACTTCCCAACACAGCGGTGGCAGATGAGCTTTGTCAGAATATTGCTTTGCCATTACTGGTGCCAATCTTGGCTCAGGGAAAAACACCAAAAAGTAAGAAGCATGATTAAAAAAAAAAGTGCTTTGTCCTCAGGCTGTTTGCCTTCTCATTCATTTATGGGACTACCTGTAGCACTGGGAACAAAATTATATAGCCCTGAGAGCAAACGATGCAGCCCTGGAACCACTAGCTTTTCCATACCTGTACCTGAATAGTTTGGTGAGACCTATAGAGATAGATCTGCTTTCTTACCCACTCTGATAAATAATTGTTGTGCTTTCTCAGTCCTTGAGACAGACTAAGAGGGAGTCTGATGATCTGGATGTTAGCACTGCTTTCCAGCTCCAACATCAGCTACATCCAAACTGTCAGTCACATGCAGTAGCCGTCTGACAGACAGCCTGTTCTGAAAAAAATTAAACCAAAAGTTGGATCACAAGAAACACTCATTCACCATATTAAAATAATATTTAGATTTTTTTTTTTAGATCATTCTCATGAAAGAGTTATGCCATACACATTACGTAAGTTTAGCGAAATTCAGGTCTAACCCACTTGGTACCAGTAATGTGCAGAAGCAAAAGATTCCCATGCCTGTATGCTCCTTGCAAGTGACACGAGAAGCAAAGCAACCCTTAGATGATGGTTAAGGGGATGAATGCAATTGATTTTTACCTGAAATTCTGTCTCCTCTGGCGTATGGAACTGGCTTGTTCTTTAGGTTCTTCAGTTTCTCCATCCTCTGAGGTACCTGAGGAGGATAATACCACTGGTACCTTCTGGAGGTGGAGTTTAGCAATCTCTAGCAGACACTGGGTAGGTAGCGTTTTTACTGTTGGGAGCAGTCCACAGTGTGAATGTCCATGTAGATAAATGCTCGAAGGAGAAGATTGTTACTTAAACCAATTCTCTGAGATGTACTGTCTGCATGCACATTCATAATCTTCAACCTTCTGAAGGATTCCTGGGACATCAATGCTGAGTATGAAGCATGCCCTTCCTTTCTGTTCATTTATGCGCAGCGCACAAACATGGTGTTTGTCCTACTGGTATATCTGAGGCAGTGAACTCAGTTTCAGGTGTTTGCATATGTGTTCCCTCATAAAATAGGAATGTTCATATGAGTAACATCTCAAAGAATAGTTACAGCCATGGCTCTGCAGCTGACCAACTCATACCTGTTACATGAACCATTGTTCTCCCTATTTGGTCACTTCTCCACACTGGATGCTCCATCCTGAATAGGTACCTCATGCTAGGTGGATCTGTTTTGTTGCCTTGTGTATGACACGGGATTTTTCCAGAAGTTTATTGAGCAATGTAGAGCACAGGTGAACCAAAAGTAGTTGGGATTTTGGGTCAGACTCCCAAACACTCTTGATCTACCTCTCTTTGCTTAGGTGTCATTGTTTTAAAATTTCTACAGTTTGGTCTGGACAGAATGATATTCTGTGCAAGTATTTGGTGGCTTGTATTTCATGTCGCACAGTTTCATGTCAGCTTCAGCTTTGCAACTGGGCACCCTGATTTAAAGGGTTCCTTGTGCTTGGTGCTGATAGTTAGGAGGAAGAGGAATGTGAACATGTATCATCTGCTCCCCTGGGAACAACTGACTGGCTCAGTTCCACTTGATGCAATACTGCTTCTAGGACTTCAAAATCAGTGCTGACTGGGGGAGAGGGATTGTGTTACTAGTCTGCCACAACCTGCAGAACTTCAAAAGGGCAAAAGATGCATCCTGGAGGGTCCACCAAAGCAGCAGTGTGACAACATAAGAATTCCTCTGACACTTCAGAAAATTCATTGTCATTGTCTGATAACTAGCTTGGCTTTGGGATATCAAGGGTGACCTGTTCTTGAGACCCTTATTTGTTTTGCATACAGGGAGTTCCCAGCTTGCTCTTGGGTGGCTGAGTGTAGCTCCATTCTTATCCTCACTCCTAGGCCTCCGAGCTCATTTGAAAAAGAAAAAGTTACTTCTTTGTTGTGCTTTGAGGTTTGGCTGACATGTAGGCATATGCATCCATGTAAATGCAGGCTGGGACTGGAAAGATTCAAAATCAGAAGCAACTCATCTCTTTTTCTACTTAAGAACAATAAAAGGTAGGTTTACTCTCATGACAGCTACTGTGAACTTGACTTGTGTTGACATTCCCCCTGTTTATTCTGAGAGAGTTTCTTGGCTGTTGCAGTCTTTTTACTAGACAGCTGGCTCTGGAAAGCAGCTCTGGAAAGAGCTGCTTCAGTGACAGTTCAGCAGCTGCAGAATGACAGCAGAGCATGCCCCGGGGTGATAGCAGTGGCTTACGACAAGGCCAGCGGCTGTTGAGCAAAATCTGCTGCGTGTTACAACCGTGTGCTCTGTGTTGCACAATGTCTGAGAGCACAGGAGCCTCAGCCGGAGCTGAGGCGGGAGTTCAATGATTCTCAGAGCACTGGGAGCAGCCAGCAAGGCACCCTTACTGACCATGGTCACTGGAGCAGGTGATTAGGTGCACTATGTTCTTGCTTAAAGAATAAAGGATGTGGGCCACTTTTGGTAAGCAGAACTGGTGCTGCGGGATGAACCGCAGCGAGTTTTAAGTTTTAAACACATTACGGTCAATCTGTGCTTACGTTGGTTTTGCTTCATGCCTGTTTAATTAACACTTTGTAGGTTACTTCATGAGTAATTAAGGAATATTCTGCAGGTAACTCCTGTGATTACAGGAGCTATACTTTCACTCCACGGGATCAGACTGGGTTACAGGGCATCCATTTTGGGTACGGTTTAGGGAATTATTATTTTCACTTTTTTAAAATGGAGCTTGTTGAATGGGCTTCTTAGTTAACACTAATCGCTGGCAGTAATTTCAGGTTTGGAAAATACTTTTATAGAAACTTGATTGGTTTTGTTCCAGCATGATATAATAAAAAAAAACCCCAAACCACACATGATTTATATTTGCTAACGTACAAATACCCATGCTTATTGCTATGGGAAGTTGTGTAGAAGCACAAGCTCTTGCATAGCAAATAAAAACTGGTGATGGCAAAGGTACAACAGTTGCCAGGTTGTGAAATACAGAGGAACTCCATGAATTGGTTTTTGGAACTACCGTTAAGAGTTAACTCAACTCTTGGTCACTGTGTTTTATACCCATATGTTAGGATGTGTTTTCTGCTTGGTTACTGTAAATCCTTAGGGCTGGAATGTCAAAACAAAGCTGTGGGGCCACCCGCTGGGCTAAAAGACTTTTTATCAGGCTTTCCAACATCACCTAGTGCCCGCGATCCTGCTTGTGTGGAGGAGGTGATGTGGCTGGTAGGGGTGGCTGGTGTACCAGAGCGTGGCTCTGGGGAGCAGGCAGTTTCACACGGTAGCTGAACCCAGTTAGCATCCTGCCATGCCCAGAGAGGCCAAGCTCTTCCCCACCTAGTCTTCCGTCCAGCTGCACCAGCTTCTCTCCCTCCTCTGCACCCTGCCATTCTTTGTCCTGGGTTTCACCTGATCACAGGGTAGCGAGCCAGTGCAGCTTGCTAACCCAGCAGAAGTGTCCTTTATTTTCTTTTTACCCTCCTACGCTAATTTTCTGTCATTTTACCAAGCTGGGTTACTGTATTGAGATGCCAGAATTCAGTCCAGAAGAGCAGCGGCAGAGTGTGGTTGGGGAGAAAGGGTGAGGAGAAGCAAGATCTTTATATTTGGCAGTGGTGAGCTGTTAACTCGGCCCATGCTATCTCCTGAAACTGCTTAAACGTGAATAACCTAAAAGCTTTCTTCAGGTTCTCTAGAACCTGAGCTGGAGCCCTCTGAGGGCTCTGGCACCCCAGGGAAGGGTCTGACGGGGCGGCAAAGAGACCAGGTGAGTCCAGATCAGTGATCTTCCTGTTTGCAGCTTTCCAAGGTTGCTTCAGAGTAGCACTGATCACTCAAAGGTGGTGCTCAGTCACCTCCATAATTATGGCACAGCCCTTCTTGGCTCACATCTGGGTTATTTGTTTCTCAGATGCAAGAAACTCTGCACCTGTTTCATCTGACTTGGTTTCTTTAAGGCCTCTAGGAATGTATCAGCTGGTTTTCCTTTGTGGTCTGGCTGTTTGAGTACATTGAGGGTTTTTTGTTGGTTGGTTTGCCAGTTACTGAGTAAGCGATAAGGGTGTGTATTTCAGAGTTTGGTCTGCTCAGGTCTGGATAAGAGATGGCCAGCAGTTGTTAATCTGTTTTCAGCTTCCAAGGCATCAAAGGCGCACTTTCTCTCAGTTTTCAGATACCATGCTCCTTGCTGGTCCAAGAGAGCTGAATGACAGCACTCCAGCCCTCAGTGCTGGCACGTTCTTTTCCACCAACTTTTCTACATGTGTTGGAAGTGTGATAGGAGGAATCCTGTCTGTATTCCTGTAGCACTGGAGGAGAAAGCGGCTGTCTCTCGTGGAGCGGTGCCCTGGAGGATTTATGCTGTATCATTCCTTTGTACCTCACAGCAGCTGTTTGGCTGGATTTATTTTTGGACAGGAGGGATGTGTGTTAGACAGTTTGAAGGAACCAAGTTAGTAATCAATCACATTTGTAACTCAGCTGGAAGTTCTTGCACTGGGGGATATGTCTGCTGATTGTGTGATGAGAAAGCAAAGAGAGCAAAGCGGGGGGGGGGGGGGGGGGCATGTCAAGCATTGACTGTCTTTACTAGAGCAATCCTGCCTGAGCTGGATGTCCTGTGTCTTTGGAAAGATGCAGCTACCCCGTCTGGAATGAGCAAGAAGGCTGCTTTGCCCTGTGAAATGATCAAGCTCTTCCCATACTCAAGGCTCCTTTTATATAGATGCACGTAGAGCTCCTGGTGAAGTAAATGCAGTGTTGCAAGAACTGTGCAGGGCCTTGGGGATTTACCCTTCACTCTGTCCTTACTGGTATCTTGCTGACAACAGTCACCTATATTTTTCTTCTTAAACAAGGTTTTAAACCAGAGAAGAATTTCTTTGTGCTGCTGAAATCTCCTAATTTGTCCATGTAGTGGGAAAACTCCTGGAAAATATTACAGAGCAGACAATACATTGCTGTGGGAGGTACCTGGTAGCGTTTTAGGAGAACTGTAGCTTCCAGAAAGAGGTGATGTGTGTTTGTTACTGAGTGCTGTTGATTTAATCATTCATTCTTTTATACAGCGTACCCACCAAATGGTTATGTCAGCGCTTTCTGTCTTGAAGTTACCCCACCAAAAGTGGGGGGCTGCTGCTGCTGCTGTTTTGAATATGTAGAGTGGGGCGAGTGAGGAAAGATGCCATTCTGAGAGGGGAAATGAGAGTGTGAGAGAAAAATGGGATGAGCAGGTGAAAATCAGGCTGGAAGAGGCATGCTTCTAAAAGTGTGCTGATAAGACACAGCACCCTGCATGTGCCCAACATGGTTCCTTTCTAAGCACACAGGGAGATGGGAAGATCTCAGGCTAGTGGCCACATCTTTTCACCAGTAAGCACCATTAGGAAGAACAGTCATAAGATGTGATGCTATTTAGTACCAGTTCCCTGATTTGCTGCTGTTATACTTATAACCTCAGCAGACAGGCTGGATTTGCAGACCTCCATTCTCCTGATCCTCTCGATTACTCAGAATCTGCACAGCAAAGAGAGTCTGGATTTCAGGCAACATCATTAACATCTGTGGATACTGTCCTCAGTTTGCCACAAAGTGAAGCCTTGTTGCAGCATTCCCAGGCAGTATTTTTCCCAGCTCTTTTTCACATGGACGCGTGACATGAGCACAGCTGGGTGCCTGGTGTCTTTCCTTGGCCATCTTGTAAACTGACTTCAGATCCTGGCTTTTGATTCAGCCTTGCAGTGTGTGCTAGTTGTAGCCTCACTCAGCAGTGTGCCTGGTAGCAGCCTGCAAATATCCTCACCGTAGTGTTTCTTTGTGAGAGCTTTTAGAGCCTATGTGCCTTTCCAGTGGATGCAAAGGTTCAGGATATCTCTGTAGCTCCAGCTGTGAGCCTGTAACAGGCAAGATTGATATTGGCCTAAGGTAATCCTAGCTGCAGAGCTTCAATACTGATTTCCAGGCATGCACAGCAATGCATTAATTAGTTTTAGGTGTGCACCAACACTTCAGTGAAGAGGTGACATCTGGGTGTTATGACCCTCGAGCAGGTAAAAAACAAAGTAAGCACGGAGGTAGATCCCACAGGATGAAAAGCATCATTGAGTGATAGGTGGAAGACTGGTAAGATGCAGTACAAGTGCACTCAGGTGAATCCTAGCACATCTTAAGCCAATGCACTGAAAGCTTATGCTTCTGAGCAAGAATGTACAATGCAGTTTTTGGCTGCACTAAGTGTGTACTAAGAACTGGTGACCTTAGCATACAAAACTTGAGCTTGTAACAAGCCATATCACTTAAAAATTAGCAAATTTCTACACAGATTTTATTTTTCCTAGGTTTCATGGAAGAAAATTGAAATGAACAAATATCAAGTAAATAATCTTGAAATTATTGCAGTAGTTCTAATTCCCTGACTAGTGGCAATAGAAACTTGAAGTATAAAATTCAGCTGCATAATTCTGCAATGTGATTTCTTTCTGAGACAAAATTTCCGTTCATTTTTATTTCACTTGCTTTACTTATCATTTGAACTTATGCTATAGGGTGTTAAAGTTCCCATTTTGTGTTCTAATCTTTGTAATCCACCAAAGAATTGACTTGTGCTTTGACTGTATGGTGATGTTGTGCCCCTCACAAAGTTAATTTTGTAATATTATATTTTAATGCTTTAGCCAGTTTTATAACTAGGACCTTGGAGACTGTAATCAGAGAAGTTTTTTTATGTCAGAATAGTAGCAAATATGTTAAAGATCTGCGAACAGCACCCTTACTAGTATAAAAGTATGTGTGCATACATGTCAACATGCACACATAAATCTAAGCATCAGCACATGTTATGGAAGAGTGATCCCTGCGTTAGCAATCATGTCTGGTCATGACATTGACAAGCAGGAAGATGAACTCAACAGAGATTCAATTGTTTATGCTGCTGTTAAAGATCTATTGTCAGCCTGATAGGTCTGGGGTTTATGAATGGAAGGGCCTGGGAGTCCCTGCTTTTGAGGGTAGCATATGTTTTGAGGTACTTTCTATGGTTTTAAAAAAGGTTTGAATTTTAACAATTTTTAAATAATGTATGTATTTCTCAAGGTCCGACAAGAATTGGTTGAAGAATATGAACAAGTTAAGAGCATTGTCAACACTTTAGAGAGTTTTAAAATGGACAGACCTGCAGATATCCCTGTATCTTGTCAAGATGAGCCTTTTAGAGATCCCGCTGTTTGGCCCCCTCCTGTTCCAGCTGAACACAGGTAATGAGAGGCTCAAGCAGAGTGGGTGAAATAAAGTTGGGTTGCCATAATTTTATGTTCTTTTTTGAATGCATTTGTAACATGAAAATCACATTTCATTTACCCCTTAGTCTTTTGTAATAAAGAATAAATACAATTCATTGGGAAAAAAAGTAATTAAACTACAGTTGGATTTATTGCTGAAGTTGTAAAGAAAGTCACTCCGCTATTCTGGTAGGAGTGACCAGCCAAGTGCCTGGAACTAGAGTCTGCTGGAGAGGTTAGTGGGCTTTTGGTGACAGTTGCCTTTCTCATGTGTGAGGAGAAAATTCCATTTCAGCTCATTTAAGCACTTGAATTCATTGATGGCTGAGGAAGTCAGTAAGGAGCTGGAACTAAAGGATCTTGAAGGACATAGTGGTTAGAAGTTGCTCCATAGCTACAGATTAATATGACCTGTGTTTAATCCATTGGTTAGTTTTATTGCTAAACATGTTCTGTTATAGATGGTGTTTCTCTTCTGTAGCCACCTTTAAGGTAACTTTAGTTAGCTAATAGTTTTCTCAAAATAGATGCTTGTGCATTTTCTGAAATCTCGATTTTCACCCTAATAGAGCTTGACACAGGTTGTTGGAAACAACAAATCAAATTTAAAAACAAGAATAACATTTATCATGCCAAAATTTTTCTAACATTATAATAGCAAAGGATTTTAATATGTGTATACTCACATAAGCAAAGGAATGAAGTAAAATGAGAGATCTTGGTTAACAGAAAGAAATGCCAAGTTTATTTGTAAATTTATATGCTTTATGATTATCGAACAAATGGATCTTCGCTTTTCAAAAAACCCTAAGAATGTAAGTGTAAAATAATATTAACGCTGATTACTTTTGTGAGTAGTAGAAATCAGAATTTTTGTGGTAATGTTACGTGAAGTGCAAAATGTATTTATTCTTGTATCTTTCTTAGAGTTAAAGATACATCTGCTTTTTTATGCTGAAATTTAAATCTTGTGCAAATAAGTAAGGAAAATTAGCCACTCTTCTATGCTGTTAAGTTTGATGAAAATGTATACAAAGCAAAATGTAGCAGTTGTATCCAGCAGTGTGTTTACGTATGTGCTCTTTTTAAGCCATATTCCAGGAAACTGTTTTTGGAGTTAGCAAATTTTGAGTTACTCAAAACAAGAATCAGTAGAAGATTTAATAGGGGACACTAATTAAAGTTGGGTGACATTCCTGGCCATTTATTTTAGTCCTATATTTCAAGTCCAATCCCTAGAGCAAAATGACTGTGACACCTCGTCTTAAAACCAAATTCTTTCTCCTGCCACTGCTGAGTTCTCTTTGACATCGTGGGTGATGCACACAAGTATAGGTGGTTGCAGTTCAGCTCTGTTTGCTTTTGCTTTCTAGGCAATTTTTACATGTTGACATTTTCACACAGGGGAATGAAGTCAGAGGTAGGAGGATTGTTTTAAAATTCTCCCTCCTTTGTTTTGGGGCCTGTCAAAGCTATTAGCCAGCTTGTTTTTTGTTTTGTTTTGTTTGGTTTTTTTGTTTTTTTGTTTTTTTTAACCAGGAATGTCATCTGGTTGTGTAGAGCTTGTGCATATGTAGCGTAATACCATCTCCTGGTTTGGAGTCAGAGGAAACTACAATTTGAAGACTTTTACTAAATCGTTTCCTCTTTTGTTATATGCCTGTTGGGCTGTTGTAAGATTGGTTAGGAGTACTGATCTAATAGTATTGTTAATTTTCTTTTTTCCCACTGTTGAAACTTTTTTTTCCTTTTGTATTTTTTTTCTTACTTCAGGTGACAGACAGAACCAGAAATATGTTGCTAGATTTGCAGATATAGGGAGATAAGACTTAGGGGCTTGTCAGCTTTAGTAATAACGCACTAAGGGAATTAATGAAATATTAGAATCCTTCCTTCTTAATGTTGCTCTTTTTTCGCTGTTTTTAGCATGCTTTTGTTGTGGTTGCTTGTTAGGGCTCCACCTCAGATAAAACGTCCCAACCGAGAAGTAAAACCTTTGAGGAAAGAATCACCAGGACTGCAGCCCCGTGGGCCTGCAGGCAGAGCACATGCGATATCCAAGGGAGAGAAGTCTGCAGGCAGCCGTGAAAGGGAATCTAGAGCTAGAGGAAGAGATGACAAGGTAAGAAGTGGGAAAGAATGTGGGGGCAAGGAGTTACAATGCAGCAGGTGGCAAAGGGAAGCATTCTTAGTTTTAGTTATTTAATACAGATAATAAAAAGCCACAGTAATCCCGTGCAAGAAAACTTGGTGCTTTCCTCTTGCCTCATGGACAAATTATGTATCATGGGGATATTCAGTAATAATGACACCAAATTAAGGAAAGTTCTGTCATGTTTGCTCTGTCTTGATTTGAGATTTTTTGATAGGGAGGAAACATGGTGGGCTGTTGCTGGGGGTTTCTTATCATCTCAGTTAGACCATGGGCTGGACTTTAATCTGTCAGTGTCAATCAGGCATAAAGTCCCTTCTCCTCCTTCTCCCCCACCCTTTTTTTTTTAAAAAGGAATCCAATTCAGGTCTTTTGTAAAGTTTTCCATGTAAAAAGTGCAAAAGTGAGACCAGTGCCCTTCTCTAGACTTGCAGCATTATGAATGGAGTTCCACAGTACCATTGCTTCTGCCATACAGTAGTCAAATTTAGGTGTGCCTACAAGTCCAGGACAGTTCTGTAAATGCATTGAGGCTAGGTAAATTTGTGCCAAATTATTTGAAGTTGTATATTTGAAAATGATGTGAGGGAGACATAGTAAAAGCAAACTTAGCATCTTCCATTTTCTTCAGTTTATGAAAAGGGGTTTGTATTTATTGTAGTGTTTAGGAAGATGGTTCTTGGAAAGGCTTTGTTTTAAAAATAAAAACAATGAAGTAAGTTAGAATAAGTTGGAGATTCTTTCCTCTGAAGACCCATGAAAAAGAAGCAGCGCTGAAAGTGAAAGAAAAGGAGAAACAGTGATTCACTATCAAGTAGCGATGTCAAAGGCAGGACTGTTTTGTGGCTGAAAAAAAATGTGCAAATTGCTGTTTCTGAGACACTTGCATTTTTAAGTTTAACTGTGGAGTCAGTGCCAGGAACCCAAGGAATCTGTGGTATAAATGATACAAGTCGAGAGTGTACTGAAGCGGCTTTACTTTCCTGACAGACAGAGATACGAGAAGCCCCTTCCTATGGGCGCACGCAGTATTGTACAGATCGTGATAGATTAATAAGAAAATATTTAGGCCAGTTTTCTTCCAAATGAATTTGGTTAGTCCCTTCGTGGCCTTTCTATTACAGGTCGCTTCTTCACAGCACAGAAAGAACTCGAAGATACACTTTTTCCATCATGAATTGCTTTTCTGATACACAGGAAAAGTATTAAGTAATCCCAGCTCTTATTACCATCAGTAGGTATGGCCAGGCACATTTTCAGCAGTGCCACTGAGTGACTGCACAGATCAAGCATTTTAGAAATCTCTCTACCCTGGATCAGTAAGATTTAAAATAACAAGTGTGCATCCTGCAAGCTATAAAAAGCTTGTGAAGATCTATGAAATTATTTACGGTTCTGCCAGGTATACGGGGAATTGGAGTCACGGTGTGTGACAGGTTCACCAGATGTGCTTGTGTAAGGCAGCCTTCAAAGTCTTAGCTCTAATGAGGGTGAACTCTGCTCTCGAAGCTTTCCAGTGATGAGCATTATAGGGCTTTACTATAAGGAGCCCACAACAACATGACTTGTACAATACTTGTCTCTGGGGATAATGTGATTAGCAACACTACTACTGTGAGGCAGAGGAAGAGTCATGAAGGTGTTCCATTTAATATGGTACATTTTAAACACTACTCTTATCTGAATAAAGTGGTCACTAGGTGGCAGAAGGAAAATAAGTCTACTCTTCAAAAAATACCAGTACATGTGCCCCTTTTCCCCTTTGTCTAGCTACTTGGTGGTTATTTTATTTTCTTTGTCTGGGGTATGTATGTAAAAATCACCCCAGGTTACAAATTCTCACGTGTTATATAATGATTTTTGTAAGGGATCCATTATTTTCCTTTGAAGAAAATTTTGAAGGAAAGAGGAAGTAGCCAGGCATGGGAAGTGAAAGACGTTAATGCAACTTTCCATATTTTACACACAGGCACGAAAATAGGTTTAACTTCCCTTTCAGTTTTATCCTTTCTTAGTTTGCAAGTGTTTATGTTCTTCAGTTTCTGAACATAAAGCTGCAAGAAGCTTTCCTCTGTAGCCTAGTATGTCGAATCAAAGGTTTGGTAACTTTTCATGTTCAGTTAAAAATAATAGGGCAAATCTGAAGCTTCAAACAAAGTAACCAAGTATCTCTTTTCGCATAGTAAATGTTTCAGCTCTGTAGTTCTTGGGTTTGGGTGCTTGAGTAGGACTACTTACAACATGTAATGAACTTGGATGCCATACCCATTTCCTAAGATGTTGGTTGTATAGGTTGAATAGGTTGTACACTGTCCTGGCTATAATATCACAATGCAATATGCATATTTATTTGTGATATTTTTCAAGATAAATATAGCTGTAGTATGTAAGTTTTAGAAATATTTTGTCTCATTTTACATGTGATGCCTTCTTTCACCGTTTCTCCCCCCCAGACCATATAATCTTTTCATTCTGACTGTAACCATCTTGAGATAAGGTGTTTTAACCTGACTGTGCCCGTAAAATGACCTTTTGTAGTGCTATATAAAGGAATTTTGAATTGCAACCCACCAGATGGTATTTATCCACTAAACCCTTATATTTAGGTGTTCCTTTTTCTAAAATACTGCTTTCAAGTGCTTCTTCCTTCTTAGTTCCACTGGAAATTATTAGGCTTGTTCTCAAGGTACCTTCTGCTGGATCATTGCCAAGAATTTTAGCTTCTCTTTAGTAGTTCAGCTTAAAGAGGCAGTATGAATGCTACCTGTATGTCTTTTAGAAATTGCATAATCCCATATATAAGGACTAGCGAACACTTTTTCAGGAGTACTCTTCAGATTATTTTAGATTGCCAGTGGACAAGGATGGTAGATATTGCGAAGGATATGAAATAGTCAAGGGCTGTGCTGCCATATCAGTGAAGTGAATATTAAAATTGATGAAGATATGACTTAAAAAATTAAAAAATATAATTTTTTTTGCTTGATTATTCTTATGTGCGTCATCAGAAGCAACGACAAGGTAGATTACAGGAATATGGATGTGAGATGAGGGAGTTGTATTTAGGTGGAGGCATAGACCTCCATGCATTGGGACTGGAAGGCTGCATAATCTCCATCCGAGAACGCTGAAAGAACCAGTAGGTGAAATCGCAGGATTGGGAGCAGAGATTTCCAGTAAAATTTATTGGGTCTGCTGTTGTCTCATGTGAATGGTGAGTTGTGTTGACCATGCTTGTATTTAGAAGGGGAAAGGAAAAGCGATCCAGCCAATTGGAGTTGTTAATTTTACCTAAACCGTGTGCAAAGTTTTACAACAAATTTAGAATGGACGAAAATTGAAAGACTTGGGACTAACCGGAAAGTGGAATAAAGTGAAATATGATTTCTTAAGCAAAAAGTGAAATATGATTTCTTAAGCAAAGGTGTTGCCTTTGCCAGCACTTTCCTTAGAGTTCTAGTTAAACTCATAGGGAAAGAAATTCTTCTACCTGGATGCCACATGGGAAGTAATTAGTTAATCTAGCAAGTGTGTGGTGTAGAAGAACTGTAAGGTAGGGATGCATTAGGCAGCAAGGGGAATGTAAACAAGTGGGACTGAAACAAAAAGTATCAGTCAACTGGCAAATCCTTTATGGATTTCCTCAAGAGTAGAGATTGACTTTTGTTTTATATTTAAATTAATGACCCTGGCACAAAAAAGAGGCATTTAGTGATGACACCAAGTTGGGAAGCACCATCAGCAGAAGAGGCGAATGAGGCTGTTGTATAGGAGGAATTGGATGACTCTGTGCTGGAGTCATGGAAATGGGATGATGTTCAGCAGTGCAGAGCAGCAGGCTGTGTACTTGGAGACTACAACAAGAATTTCTGCTAGAAGCTGGGAGCTCAGCAGTGGAGGAGAAGAAATATTTGGACATATCAGCAGAAATCAGATCAAGCTGAACTTTAATTTGTTGAAGTTCCTGGCGGTGGTGGGAAGGGCTGGCTGCCGGAGTGAGGCGCAGCCAGGTGCCACCGTTGGCTTTGGCAGCAAGGGGTGGAGAGTGCATCTGGCAGTTGTTGTTTGGTGTTTATGTGTAGTGGGAAGAGCCTGCAGGAAAGCAAGATGTCTTCAGGACCCAGCTCTGGTCATTGCAGCCACCAGGGTTATCCTACCTGATTGATGTGTTCGAGATTGAGTGTAAGGTGGCAGTATGATACAGCCATGGGAACGAATGCAAATGAAATCCTAGGCCCGGTTTGTTGAGGTGTTACCAGCAGAAAGAAGAGATACCCATGCCATTATAGGAGGCCCTGGTGAGACGGCAGCTGGGGTATTTTGCGTGCATTTCTACAACTGTGCTCAAGAAAGATGTGTTAATATTAGAAGAAGGGGGGGGGGGGGGGAAGGGTTGCCAAAGTGTACAGGTAATTGTGTTCAGCTTGTGTTCCAAGAGGAGACTTACTTGGTTTGGTAAACGAAGGCAGAGCACACGTGTGCTGCAAGTACATCAGGGTGGTGGACACATCAATGAGACAACTGCTGAAACTAATGCACCAACTTAGTACAGGAGCAGAAATACATTCATTTTGGAAATAAGGGTTATGTTCCAGTGGGCTAGTGCAGGTCTGATAGCTCTTCCTGATGGAAAGCCCAGAAAACTTCTAAACGTGTTTGAGTCAGAACGTGGTTGGCAGAGGAGGTGGTTATGTGATGGGATTCCCAAGGGGACTGGGGGGGAGCAGTCTTTTGCAGTCCTGTATACCGCTGTCTGTTGGCATACCTTCTTCGAGACAAGCCATCACAGCAGCTTTATTTAAACCTGTTTTGGGAAAGTAATACCAGAAGAGGTGAGAATATGACTGGAAAAATTATGCTTACTCCTGCTGCCTGGATTCAGGTGACATCTTTTAAAGTTATTTTCTCTAGTCTCTGCTCACTTACCTACTGACTGAGGACTGCGTGTTGGACCAATTTGGGACCAACATTAATAATCTTATTACATGTGAAAACTGTAAATACTTTAAATCTTGTTTTAATTCCGGAACTGGAAAAAAAAAAATCTAAACATTCAGTGTCCCTAAAACGACAGCCAAGGTGATGCTGAGAGCACATCTCCCCGTCGGCCGCCCTCCTCCCTCCGTTGGCGAGCCACGCTGCAGGGAGCAGGAAGAATAGCTGTCCCCGGAAAAGTAAATACCACAGGCCCGCCTAGCTGGGCCCGGGCCCGGCCCCGGCCCCGGATGCGGCCCCGCGCCGCCACCCCGCGGCGGAGGAGCCGCTGCCGCCGGGGCCGCCCCGCCCCGCCCCGCCCCGCCCCGCCCCGCCCCGGTGCCGCCCCGCCCCGCCCCGGTGCCGCCCCGCCCGCGCCCCGCCGTGCTGCCGCCCCGTGGCTGCGCCGGAGCTGCTGGCGCCCTCCTGGCGCGGGGCCTGGCTTTCCCCTTTTATTTCTGTTTTTTTCCGCTTCTTTGCGCAGCGTCACAGCCGGGCCCGGTGCCGCCTGCGTTGCCTGATGTGCGGGTTCACCGCCTTTCTGGCACAGCAAACGGGCTGCGCGCAGATCTGCCAGCCGGGCTCGGTGTGGGGGCTTGAGCTGCTGCCTCAGCCTCCTCTACAGCGCCCTGTGGCGACCCGCCCTGCCTTCTCCTGCTTTGTAAAGCCTGCCTTAACTCTGTTTCACCCAGAAGAAAACAAAACATCCGATTTGTTTTGCGATGTGCAGAAAAATTCTTCCGCTAGGAAAACCAGTCTGTTGCAGAGGGATAGGAGGGAAGCGTGTAACAAAGACAGCAAATACCTTTCATTTCATTGTCATTTTTTTTCCCTTCTTTCTTTTTTTATGGTTACATTTGGATTCTATTTTCTCTCTCTTGAAATCTTCCAAACTCTACAGGGCTTTTTTCTCCGTTTCCTTTTTATGCCAGACCATTACATTTTTTGACACCAGCTTTTTGTTTAAACACAACTTTCAGCTTCATTTCCACTGCAAAAAAACTGATCTGGGAGTACTAAACAACACAGAGTTCACTTGGAAGCAAGAAATTAAAATAGCGGGAAGATAAACTGCTCCCTCACAGGCCTCGTGGGCAAACGGCAACTGGGAGGGGTGTAATCACTACCTTTTTCCACTGTGAGGTTATTTGTGTGTCTCCAGCTGCCTCTCAGCCCGCCTTTGCCTAGGCTGCTTTTGTCCAGCCAGCTGGGATTCTTTAACTTGCTGCTGATAGCGTTTAGAAGCTGAGTTAAGAGTGCTAAAGTAGCTCCCTACTCACCCTCTTTCGTTAAAACAGCGCAGCTGCTTTTCAGGCACCACCAAACGCTGCCGTTGAGCTGGGAGGGGAAGCGGTTTCCTTCTGAAGTGGGAGAGGAGGAGCGTGAGCCCTGATGCTTCAAAGGGAAAATGTTACTTCACCCCCATAAGCTTAACGGCACTGTGGAAGTATTAACCAGAAACTCTGGGCCATTTGGGGCAGAGGCAGTGTTGCTGAATGAGCATTGGCATCCTGCAGAAATTATTGTAGTTCAAAGAAGCCTGGGTGACTTGGGAGCTTCTTTAGGGCTTTTGGTGCAGCCTTTAAATAAATATGACCTTTTAAAAGCATTTTAACTGTTTATGGAGCTGGCCTGTGAATAAGAGGAGGGAAATAGATAGTTTGCAGTTGAGGAAAGGAGAAATTGCTGGGCAGGAAGGCTTTAATTAAACAAGGGGAGAGAATCTTCTTGATTTTCCTCCATCAAAGACAAGGGGCGTAGCAGCTTTTGTGTTCCTTTTCAGTGATGATGGGGTGCCAGTTGTTTAGCTCTGGTTGGTAGTGTGGCAGGTGTAGCATCTTCACAATATGCTTTGGATGCTCTGGTCTTCAGCCAGGAGTTAATGTGGCATTAAGTCATGACACAGCCTGCTTTGTGAGGCTGTTTCTGCATTTGTGCCTTTGGCTGGCCAGGAAATGTCAGTTGTCTAAAGAGTGGTTTAGCACTGTTAAGAGAGTCTGGTTTGCTGCTTTAAAACCAACCAACCAACTGTGATATGTAATGAGCTCTGATGGGGTTTATATCACTGTGAGCTGCATCTATGAAGGAAGCATGGTGCTGTTGTGGTAGAAGCAACCACAGGTGTTTGGGGACTCTTTGTGGAGTGTAGGGTGTGAACACATTGGTTTTGCTGGCCATCATGGTGCTGAGGTAGCTGTGTTAAAGCTTGATACCTTCTTGTGGCTTCTACAGAAGTGAACCAGACAACATTGCTATATATTGCTAGTAAAGGATATGTTGAAAGAATAATGTCCTTATGAGCCTGTATTACTTCCATTTCTAGGGAAAGAAAATAACCCAGGAAGTTGGTGATGGGGAAATTCAAAAATTTGATGGAGCGGGTTATGACAAAGACTTGGTTGAAGCTCTCGAAAGGGACATTGTATCAAGGAATCCGAGCATTCATTGGTATGAGGATTTTCTCAATTCAAGTGTTTTTGGTAGTGTGGAGAAGGAGAGAAATTATCTATCTCCTAACTCTTAAAACAGGGACCCATCATAATCTACAGATAAGTGAAACAAGGTCTTTTGGTTTTAACAGTTGAGTAATTTGATTACAGTTAAGCTTTTCTTGCTAACCGATATTATGTGCAGTACATCCATTACAGGTACTGCTGAAATGAAAGTACACTCCAGAGAACTTTAAAGATACTGCTTTGGTGTTCCCATTGTCCAAAACAATTTTTAATTAAGCAGCTCTGGGTAACTTGAATTGAAAATCATTTTTTCCCTACCTTCCAAAAGTGGATTCAATTTTAGGTCACAGGATTATAGGAGTGCTCTCATGAGGCATATACTAGCATGCTAAAAGAGATGGTACTAAGTTGAAAGCTTTTCTATTTTTCTTGTATAAAAATAGAAGAAATACTGGTGTACAGGAATCTTATGCAAGTTTCTTCATCTTGCACAGGGATGACATAGCGGATTTGGAAGAAGCCAAGAAATTATTAAGAGAAGCTGTTGTTCTTCCAATGTGGATGCCTGATTTTTTCAAAGGGATCAGAAGACCTTGGAAGGTGGGAATTTATTTGGTGTTTTAGTAAATGGCAAGCTGTAGTTATATATGTCTGCTGCTGTAATGTGTGTGGATGTCTGTAGCAGAAACCTAAAAAGGCAAATGGGAAAGATCAGGAATTTGTTCATGAAATCTTCTCATAATGGTTCATGTAAAATGCACTGAAAGAAACAGCTGGAAGTTAATGCGGGCTTTACAGTAAATAATAATTCTTTTGTATTTACTCAGCCATAGCTTGTTGACATTTTAATACTTTCTATATGTCAGCCTGCATGTGTGAGCAAGCATATAGGGTATACTGACAGAAGCAGAAATGCTTAGGAGACAGCTCTGCTTAGGATTATGGTGGCTACTCTTCCAACACTTCACAGAGGAAAGCAGTCCTTGGACTGTTTTATTCTGCATGTGCCAACTATCTATCACTCAGACTGCAAACTGCAGGCTGGATGGTGCAAGGAAGCAAGGAGAGAGGAGGCTAATCTGAGTAATGATTTAGCTTTGCAGTTACATTTGCAGGTGGGCATAGTTACTGCTGGAGTGGGGAAATTCAAAGTGGGAGAATGAGCTGCAAGTGGTGCAACAGGAAGGATATAGGACTGAGCTGGCTTGGCTGATGGACCAGAGGTTAGCCCAATCTGGGCCTTGCTTAGAGCTAAAAAGGAAGAGGAGAGAGGAAGTTGCTGAGCGTTTCTGTAAACAGAAAATAAAATTATCTTGCTTTTGTTGTGGGATGGATTGACACTTGTTTTGGGAATAACTAGTCACAACACAAGGGGTTTCTGGTTACTGAGAAGGATTACTGGGGAAAAGAGACTGCAAATTGTTATTCTGAGCCTGCAAGGCAATGGCATGTGTAGGGAATGCTGTGTACGTGAGTAGTTTCTGTGTTTTAGTATGCTGATTCAGCAGCGTGTCAGACTTTGTGTTGCTAACACTTGCCCTGTCTTTTTCTGCTTGGTCCTCGTACTTCCTTGGCTTATATGTCGGTCTGACCCTCAAAGCTGTCTTCCTCCAGCGTGAGCCAGTCCTAGATCCCCCTTATTCTGCTTATTTATGAAACAAAGCCCTGTGGGAATTGATGAGCAGAAGACTGTCATTCTTGGGGCTTGTGTCTACAGACACTGAAGAGGGGAAGTCGGAAAGAGTGGGAGCTGATGGTGGTAGTGGGAGATTGCTGCTTGAGGGCTGTTCTTGGAGGTTTTACTGAGTTGCAGGGGGACAGCCCAAACCTAGCCCCAGGCTATATGGCCTTTGGGGTTTAGAGTGCTTGTGGTCAGTACCAGTGGGCTTGAGGTTAACCTTAAGGTTAACCAAGCTGTCATCTTGGACAGAGCCTACATATCGTGGGTTACAAGTGTAGGGTGAGATTTTAGTCTCTTTTGAACAGCTGAATCTCTCTCTTTTCCTCTTGGCATAGAGGAAGTTGATCCATACCCTTATTGTAGACTACACAGCCCCATCTGTCCAGTCCCAAAAAACTTCTAAGGGAGTGAAGAGCTGCTATGCTTTTTTTCACCTATTAACATGCCTAGAGGATGTAGTGGCCATCTGTCTTTAAGGCAGGTATCTCAGCAGACTGCAGGGAACATGAAGAGTGCCACTGGCCCTGTCTCCAAGTATTGTGGCAGTGGGTAAAGAAACAACAGCGTGGTATTTTAAAGAATTACAGTCTCTGTCTCTCTGCGTAAGATTATCTTTTCCTACTGAGCAGTGTTGCCTCTGAAAACTAGGTGGTTGTGGACATGGAAAGAAATTTTAAGGTTATTTCCTCTCGTCAGTCTGAAATGCAAATTGATGTCTGACGAGTCCATGAAAAGTCTTCATTGTTAGCCTTTTCCCTGGTGACTTGTGAAGCTGTAACTCTTCTGAATTTATTTTTCACACGGAACAGCATGTATTTTCCCTACTGTTGACCTCTGACTGTGCTACAAGGATGAGAAGTTTTGAAGGGAAGACTGTTTCTTGCAGTAATCAGTGTAGCAGCAGGCATTTGTTGAGCCTAGGCATTCAGGACAATAATTCAGGGAAAAGGCAGCCAAATCTGGTTTTGGATGTTCAGACTCTCCTGAGAACAATTCCCAAGACAGCCCTCACAGTTTGTGTCTGTATTCAGAGGACAGTGCCCTGTATGAAGGAGCCAGCTGTCTTCCCTGATTCAACACAGGTGCTGTATATTTGCAGCCACGGGTTTCTGAGTGTCCACAGGCTTGCTCGCTCTTTTCCTCCGAACTATTTTGTGCCAAGAAGGCCCAGTTGCTCGCTGTGCTTCCCACTGCTCTGCTAGTGATTGTTACAACAACAAGAAGTAACCCTGCAGTGATTTCATCAGAACACTTACTCCCTGCGGTGCATTTCAGCTTCTTATTGGAATACTTTGGATTAACAGAGCCTTAGAGGAAGAATAAAGAAGTCTTTGTGTTTGTCAAGCATTTTAACTAGTGAGTAAGTGGCAGCCTCCTAGTTTGCAGAGAGAAAGAGCAATTTGATCCGATGTGTTTCTGTTTGAAACCATGCACATCTTGTTTTGCTGAGAACTCAAGTTTTTTTGGGGTTTTTTTGTTTGTTTTGTTTTTTCGTTTTTTCATTAACTGATATTTCTGTCATCTTTATCCCCAGCGAGCTTGGTTTTCCCCTGGCTTTACACCTGGTGTGGCTGCTCTGCACCTCTGTTATGCACATATTTAATGCCACCAGTATCACATGCTAGGTAATGCTCACTGTAATAGTTACACAGGAGGTGCGAAGTGACGGGCTTTGATTTCAGCAGTGAGCGGTATGCGTAGCTGAAGCCAGAATTTGACCTTCCATAATAATGGAGGACCAAAGCAATATCCAAAAAATGACATTAGTCCCTTGTATCACCAGGTCCTGCAGTAAACACAGTTTGTCAAACACAGGAGTCAAGTGTGATTTGAATTGAGGTGAAGCTTGTTTTAAAATATTGAACAAACACATTTGAAACTTGGAGAGAACAGTAAGTCATCTCTGACCTGCACATCACAGGCTGAGTAATTTTCACTCAGTTACTCCAGGGTTGTACTTGCAATATTATTATAATATCAGTATGACTATGCAGCAACTCAAATCACAGTATATGTCTGAATGTTCATGGGGAGAAAAAGAGTCCATTTACTTTTTATGCTTGCTGCTCTGGAGCTTAGGAAACCTTGGGCAGCCTGAGGAGTGACATTGGACTGTTAGCTGTATGGATGGAGTGTGAACGTTTCTAACTTAATTTACCAATGAATGTATGTTGAGCTTGCATTAGCTAAGTGTTAAATGGCAATAAAGGTATTAAGAGTTAATGGAAAATGGAGTACAGCGAGGCTATTGCTTTTGAATAGTACATTTTTGAATAATTGCGTTCCCGGTTGATTTGTTTTTATAGATCTCTTCCATGTCATTCTTTGTGCTTTTGAAGTAAATTTTTGTGAGGAACAGATGAAATCTAATTTGCTGTGTGGCTTGCATTTAACAGATATTTTATTGCTGTGGCATTTTATGTAAGTTATTAATTGCAAAGCACATTATGATGTGCAGTTCTAATTCTAGCTAATTTGATTACCCTTGCAACACAGTACAACTTTACTTTAGGAAACTCTTGTTAGCATGTAATAAGGTCTTGCAGTTGAGAGGGGAAAAAAACCCAAGCTCCTTGGGCACTACATTTTCATGGTGCCATGCTCGAAATCACAGTGCCTTATTCTAGTGCTGTACAGGGATGGAACAGTGTCTTGTCCTTCTCCAGCGCTGCTGCTGCAAGGGTTGGAAAGACTATCCATAAAGATAACTGCATTTAGAAATATTATCAAGAGTGATTAACCAGTCTCAGTGCTACGATCTTAACTTGGGTCCTGAGAGCACTGTGTGTCTAGCTAAAAACCTGCTTGCGTAATGATGGGTGAATGTGCTGAGCTGGAGAGATGTGTACTCCTTACTCTGTCTTTCAGATAGACCACAGATAGAAGGACAGTCTGATGATGTGGATACTAATCTGGGACTTAACAATTTTAGTTCAGTTTTCTAGTTTAAAGCTTTTTGAATAATCACTGAGGTTCATATTAGGCTTTTTGTGGGACTGAGCGGTAGTCCACATGAGCCACAGTTGCTTCTCTGTGAAATAGAAATAGCAGTGCTCTTCTACCATCCAACAGTGTGGTGAGGATGGTGTTCCATCCAGGAATTGCTAAGATGCAGTAATATGGCCATAGAAGCACTGAGATGGAGAGATTAAACAGTGTGACAAACCCTTGTTTTCAGTGAATGCTCTCGTTCATACTTAAATGTAAAAATCAACCAGATTCATACATACACATCATCACGATTTTTTGGCAAAATGTTTTTCTGTAGAAGAATGCTCTACTGAGGGAACACAACTTTGTGCAAAAGTATTTTGGTTTCTGTGAAGCTTTCTTCATGAAGGGGCCTTTGTTCCAAAATGAAGAAGTCACTCTCTTCATCTGCATGTGCAGCCCCTCGTGAGTTGGGAAATGCCTAAGTTCAAGTCCAAGCTCTGTCTGATTCAGAATAAGGCTGTAAATCTGTTGTCCACTTCCCAGGTGATAGATGCAGCAACAGTTACTGGCTTTTGTGATTCATTCTCCGGTGGAGTGGTAAGAAGAATAAATCCCAGAGCATTTCTAGGCAGTTCTCGAAAGCAGGATTCTTGTCTTTTGTTTTCCACTGATGGCAATTGTGTTATTAAACAATTAAAATACAGATCTTGGATCATATTGAGATGTAGCGTAGAGTACCAATTGCAAAGTTTGTTTATTTGTTGTCCATTACCTTTGTTTTCACCTTTCAGGGTGTGCTGATGGTTGGTCCTCCTGGCACTGGCAAAACAATGCTAGCAAAAGCTGTTGCTACAGAATGTGGAACAACGTTCTTCAATGTATCTTCCTCTACCCTGACATCTAAATACAGGGGCGAGTCTGAGAAGCTGGTCCGCCTCTTGTTTGAAATGGTATGTCCTCAATGATGTGATCTGGGGATTGCTAAGGTGAGAAGGGAAATCTCCCTTTGTTTCCTGCCCCTCTAGTAGCGTGTTGGAAGCGTGGAGTTCATTGCACTGACACCCCCTCAACCAGATAGAAAGGCACAATCTCTGTGTTTGCATCCTTTTCTGATATGTCGTTGAGGATTAAGAAGGAAATGGTTCATCACCCACGTTTAGGATAGCGTTTTACAGACTAGATGTAGAGTCGTGATCTTGACAGAAATTCAGTTCTTATTCAGTTATGGGATAAGCCCATAGGAAGTAGATTGGAAATTGGAAGGGATTGGGAACTGTTATTCTAGAAGCAATACATGTTTTAGCTCTGTTTCTGTTCTGAACGATGGACACAAGGCTCTCGGTGAAGGTTTGGGTGCAGTCCATCATGTGGGGTATGTGAAGGACATGCCCATGTGGACCTATGCTGAAGGGTCATTCACCTCTTTGGGATCCTTGCTGCACTTCTGCCATACTCTCAGTTAAAACCTGTCTCTGTTGAGACAGGCTGAGCTCCATTCTGTCTCCTGGGCTTTCCCCTCACTGCAGAAAAACCTGGACATGAAAAACTTCCTGTATTTTGATTGTATTCCTTTTTGCAAAATTAGTTGCTGAGGAAAACCAACCAACACTGAAAGACCCGTGACTTGAGTAGCACAATTTAAACTTAACCATATGCCAAACAGTTTGTAAATCAAGATCTTGAATTATTTTCTTGTGACAGGCAGGGAAGCTATGTGTGTAGCATGTCTAGTGGGACTGGGTCGTGGTCTGATGAGGGCCTGTGCTTGCTGCTTCAGCCTTAATAGTGATGTTTTCATTTGAATAAAGGCGAGGTTTTATGCTCCAACAACAATCTTCATTGATGAGATAGATTCCATCTGCAGCCGCAGAGGCACGTCTGACGAACACGAGGCGAGTCGCAGAGTGAAGTCAGAGCTGCTTGTGCAAATGGATGGTAACGAGTGTTTAGATCCGCGTTTGGGGCTGGGGTGCTGTTTCTTTACAGGTGGGAATGTAAGAACTTGAGCAATCTGGAAAACCTGGCTTTATGGATTGGGAAAAATAAGGCAGAATTTGAGAGTAGTGTATTTTTGGACTGTTTGAAGGCAGATGACTGGAAAGGGTGTTCTGCTTTATTTTTTTCTAAAATGGCCATTTTGATGGTAAATTGAAAACTCATATTTAAGAGACAGACTCTAGGAGAAGCAGATAATGGAGATTCGTGCAGTTTAGTACAGGTCTTTAATTTTGATGCAATTTAAACAAATTTCTCCCCTTTGCTAGAGTTTCCAGCTCAGGGACCCCATTGTGAGATCTGATTTTGCTGTATTCTGTGGTGGCAGCTAATATTACCCTTTTATTCAGATTTAGTACCTGTTCCATGCAGGTGCACATAACGAGGATGACCATCTGAGGAATATTGTATGGCGTAGTGGTTTGATAACCACCTCTGTATTGCAGTTGTTACTATTTATAATGTCCTCAAATGCACAGCTTCATTGTGGTAAACTCAGGATAGGCAACTTTTTGCCCCAAAGTGATAATTTCTTTGCAGTCCTCATTTGGGAGGTCAAGGAGTGATTTCTATTTCTTCTATGGCCAGATTTGACAGAGATAGCACTTTTGGTGGGACTAGTACGGCTATGCTCACATATGAGTGTGTTATTAGCACTGGCAAAGAAAGGCCTCCCCTGACTCAGCAAAAGAACGAATTGTCCCCCTCTCTGTGACAATGATGGCCTTGTCACACCTAAGCTATGGGAATTTTGGAAAGCAGCACTAGGACTACATAGAGCTGTTGCTTAGCTTAGTCCAAGCTTTTGCAATGTTTGTCTGCGCAGTGTTTCTTATCAAGCATCTCAATCAGTAAGAGCTGTGGAGTGAAATGTCTCTAAACTGTTGTGCTTGCAGGGGTAGGTGGTGCTCTGGAAAATGATGATCCTTCCAAGATGGTTATGGTATTAGCAGCTACAAATTTTCCCTGGGATATCGATGAAGCTCTCCGACGGAGACTGGAGAAGAGGATTTATATACCTTTGCCCACAGGTATGTTTGCTACGAGTGTTTTCCTTTAAAATGGCCTTTGCAACATGAGCTTAGGACTACTGCAGGACTGTTGGGTTTAGGAGGAATCATGATGTTTTTGTGATGAGCAGTGAAATTCAGGGGTTAATCATTTGGCTGGGTGGCTTTATTTTTAAAGAGAGTGAGAGAAAGAAAAAAAATACTACTTGCTTGGGGGCTTAAAAACAAAGAGCTGCAGCATTTCATTGCAAGCCCATTGATGGGCTCTTACATTTTGAAAGAGAGTTAGTTTTAATGAGCCTGGAATTATTTTAAATGTTTAACAGTCAGTCCTTGAGTGATCATCAAAGGCAGTCTTTGGACATGTTTAGAAATATTGCAAATGCACTCTGTGCCCTTGCAGACAAATGCAAAGAAGTGGATCCATGAATTTTCACTTACAGGCTTAGTTCATTGTAAATCACTGCTTGCTCGCCTTTATGACTGTGCTTCGAGTCACTCAGAATGCAGCGGGCTGATTGCTTTCCTGCCCTAAGATGTCTCAGCTTGTATTGTCTTTCCTAGCTGTCATTCACCTGTCCTATTAATTTTGAGATTCCTATCACTTGAAGTTTGCATAGCTTCGTTTCTTCTTGGTATAGTGGATGTCTCATCTCCCTGCATGAGCACTCAAGATAACAAGATGCGTGTTCATGGTGACAGCAGTTGTGATTGAGTGTAGCAGGTATAAGGACACTTAATAGTTGTACAGCTTGTCTTTGCAGCTTACAGGTGGTAACAGCTCCTAACAGGATACCTGTCTTTATGACCAATTAGTTTAAAATCCTATCAGATCTTGTTTCTAATTAAACAAGATTGGTTTTTTGACACAGTGTATTACACCCTGGACAACATACAAGATGTGCTGCAGTTTTATTTCCAATCTTACGTTCTGTTGCATCTGTTCTGTAAATAAGAATGTTGAGCTGTTCTGGGCAAGTCTAAGTGATGCATTTATAACTGTGCTGTGTGATTTGATGTACTCAGGCATTTTAACTGAAAAAGTGATATGTCATATATACACCTGTATATTGTGGAATTTGATGCAAGTCTATATTCTACCATGTTTCATTTTCAAAATACTGCAAGGACTTGCTTAGTCCCATAGCAAAGATTAGAAGAATGTTCTCTGATACAGGATGCTCTCTGCAGGTATGCTGTATGTACATTGTGCTCTGTAAATAATAAATCCCCATTTTACAGCTAGTGCCAGTTATGTGTGATTGATAACTATATTCTTGACAGTTCTGCAAAGCACACAAAACCAGCAGCTTTAGACAAGCTTTCTAATGTCTTTTCTATTTCCCCTCCCCCCTTTTTTTTAATTACGGACATCAATAAATAAAACAGAAGTGTGGATATTTCCTTAAGACTTTTAGCCTTTCCTACTGCTATTTCTTCTGTTGTGGTTGTCCTCTTTTCTAGGTCATAAAAGTCGGTCACTGTGGAAATAAAGGTGCTGAGCTGGTATATTTTTCTGTACAGTAAAAGCCAGGAAAGCATTCGTCCTCTTCTTTACCACCCTTGTGCAGAGTTACACTGAGGCCTAAGCTGTCAAATGTGAATTCCCTCTTATAAGCCTAGGCTGCTTAACTTATGTACCCAAATGCACGTAGGCACATGCCCTCTTGAAGAAAAATGGTTAATTGGCTGCGTAAGTGCTCATTTACGCAGCTGGTTATCACTGTGTTCACACTGCATCTAGGTCTGAAAGTGGGATACCAGGACATTTGTATTGTAAATATATTAATATGTTTACTGTATTAATGTATCTGTTTTCTATCAGGCTTCAGCAGCTTTCTTGGGTCCCAACTGAGTAAAGTGCTTAAACATATGCTTAAAGTTCAGCCTATTGTTAAGGGGTTTGTGCTGTCTCAAGCTCTGTTAATAGAATACTCATTGTGGTTTCAATGAAACTTTGTGAATAATACGCAGTCAAACACTTGAACAGTGAGTGAATCCAAAGGGATGTGAGAAGAAGCAGACATTTGCAGGATTGTGCTTTTGTGCCCTTGGGTAGTATGTGACCAAATGCTTTGTCACCTGAGACATAACAGACATTTTTAATGACGTATGACTTTGGAAAATGTCTCAAGAGTATACTGTCTTAATATACTACTTTTAACCATATACTTTACTGTATTTGATAGCACACTTTACTATGTTGTTCTGTCTCTTTTCTTATATTAAACCCTTTTAAGTTGTGTTTATTTCTTTTTTTAATGTTACCCTTGCAAGTCTTCAAACAAGTATTTTTATGTTTTAGCAAAAGGCAGAGCAGAACTACTTAAGATTAATCTTCGGGAGGTAGAACTGGATCCTGATATCAGCCTTGAAGAAATTGCTGAGAAGATTGAAGGGTATTCTGGTGCTGACATCACTAATGTTTGCAGGTATTTCATCCCCCTTAATTTGTAAATAAAACTGCATGGAAAGTCATCATTTACATTGTGTGATGAAAGGCAATACCCACTACAGCTGAAGCCGTGCTAACAGTGACTATGTTTGAGGCCCAAATCTATTTACTGAAGCCATGCATTACTGTCATGTGGAGCAGTCTAAAGACCATGGAGTCTCTGTATGAGATGTGGTTAAGTTTTCTTGGCTCTGAAGAGAAAAAAATGGAGCCAATCTCGTGTTACCATTGTCTGCATTTACTGAATATTTGTTAATGTAGTGCAAAACAGGTTTGTTTTTTTTTGTTTTTTTTTTTTTTAAATCCCATGAGTTTAAGAGCTAGAATTTTGTGATGCAAAGGAACCTTTCACAGAATACGTCTTTAGGGCTTCTATATGCTCTATGTTTGGACAGCCCCCACTGCAGCACAGTCTTGGTTTCTGCCTGAATCTTCTAGGTGCAAGGGTGATACAGATAGTTTATAGCATTAGTATTGAATTTATTTCCATCTTGTTCCCACAATTTGTTTCATTTTTTGACAAATGAGGCTTTTCTGGTGGAGGATAGGTATTTGGAAAAACTTATTGGTAGGAAGTCTATGTCCCTTACAATGTTAGGATCCCTGCCAAGAGAAACCGATCCTTTAAGAACATGGCTTGGGATTTTTTTTCTTCCCCTGCTGCTTTGCTGAAATTGTGAAATGACTCTATGGTTTTGAAAACTTGGTGTGTGTCATGCAGTGCAATAGTTAAATTACCTGTTCTCCCTGAGGCCTGTGTTATCCCTTGCTGGGAAAAACCTGGGGAAAGAGAAAATGTAATTTCAGACTGCATGTGGGCCATGGTGTGAGAAATGAGCAGTATTCTCCATGCCAGTGGGCCATGCTGGCAGCCTCTGAGCTGGGGAGGAGTCGTGGAGCAGGTAGAGCATGAGGAGCCACAGGCACGATGGCCTCAGCCCTGGAGGGCCACATGATGCTAGTGGCTGATGCCTCCTGCTCTGCCCTTTACAGATTCAGGTGCTATGTGCGAGCAGGCAACAGACCTGGGCTGACTGTCCTTTTGTGCTACATGGTGGGGAGAAGGTTGAAATCTAAGGGGATGGGGGTGTAAAATCCAGACTACTTTAAAAAAAAAAAAAGAAAAAAAGAAATAAAGTCTTTGAGTGCAGTTCCTCTCCCACCCTGCCCTTTTCTGCACTGAAGTTGTAAAATTTCGCCTCTATGAATCATTGTAAAAGGTTTTCAGTTTTATAGTTTTAATTATTTCTGCACATTTACCATATGCTTAAATGGGTTTTGGTGCCAATGCATTCTTTATGTTGAATTAATGTAGTGATCTGGGAACATGGAAGCTAAGAAAGATGTGAACCACATCTTCTATGGTAAATAAATGCTCTCTTAAGTGTTCCTGCCAGTGGTTTCTAGCAAGAGAATACAATCAAAATTCATAGGCTTGCAGCACATGCTGCTAGCAATTAGCTCCCATACATTGTCTTGTATTTCCAGGGATGCCTCTTTAATGGCAATGAGACGACGTATTAACGGCTTAACTCCAGAAGAGATTCGTGCACTTTCTAAAGAGGAGCTTCAGATGCCGGTTACCAAGGGGGACTTTGAGCTGGCTCTGAAGAAAATCTCCAAATCTGTTTCTGCTGCAGACCTGGAGAAGTATGAAAAATGGATGGTGGAGTTTGGATCTGCTTAATCTCAGTGACAGCTCTCCTTTGCTGGAGTTTTATGGCTTTTGTTGTTTTCACTTGCAGAATGAGTTAGAAATCTTTTTAAAGGTTTAATAAAAAGGTCTGCCTCTGCCCCTATCCCACCCCCTTCTGGTGACAAGATCTTTTAAACTTCATTTGCCTTTAAAGGGAATGAACACAATAATGAGCTGGTATTGTAAAAGATATTTTATCTCTGAAATAGTAAAATAAGACAAACAGGAAGGGAAAAATTATACTTGTGAGGATAATCTTTTTATTTTTCCAATGAAGAGCAGTGTTACTTAACCTCCTCGTAGTCACCTTTCATGGCTGGAATCAATGAATCAGCTGGGGGATGTGACTCCAGAGGAGCTAACAAGGACTCGTTGTACCCCCTGCTCTTAAGTGCTACGTTTCTGTTGAGCTGCTGACTCTGCCTCCCTTGAATGTGGCATCGAAGTTACTGTTCTCTCTCTTTCTGCCCGGATATTCAGAGCAAAGCCTGTGGATTAATTGGCATTACGCAGAGGAAATGAGGATCAGTTTTCCATCAAGACATGGGCTCGGCTTTCCTTTCATGTACACCTATTTGGAATCGATGTCACTTCAGGCTGGACTGATGTTACCTGTGATGATTTCTGATGGAAATGAGAGGAAAAGAAAAGGGCCTTGATTGCTCTCTGCGGTTTATGCTTGATCTCTGAACATAGTTTGTACCAGTTTGACCAGTAGACACTTCGACTTAAGTTACATCTTGCACTTTTATGCTTATGTGTCATCCTATACTTTGTCTGTGCTGTCTAGATATTATTATTACTATTATTATTTAAGTACCAAGAGTTTAATACAGTAAAGACACTAATATCAAGGCTGTCTTTAAAACACAAGGCTGTCCTTAAAACACATGGTTGTGGACTTCCACTTCTGATTAGACATGAACTCTTTCCTAGCTTTACTAGGCAATGGAATTTGCACCTGGTTTTGTTGTAGACTGTTCATGCTTAATTTTTTTTTAATGAAGATTTCTTAAAAATGTATAAATGTTATTGATTTAGGGGAAAATAATCTGTACGATCTCATTTATGTTCTTACCTGTTTCTTCCCTTCCCATGTACAAGTGCAGGGATGAGAAGGGTTGGGTTATAAACTCTAGCATGTGAAATCCTCTCTCTAGAGTATAACTGTCATGCTGACTATATGAGCTTTTCACAGACTTGGGCTGTGAGTCTGACATATGAAGGTTTCCTGTGGTAGGAATGAGAAGGAGAGATTAAATTTACAGAGGAATATGCAAGCTCTCAAATTTTTGGTGATTTTGTGAGCTAGGCTGGAAGTATCGTGGATATGAGTTGCTGAGCCAAATTCTGCCCTTTGGCTCTCTGCTGAGACTCCTAGTGGCATAGCCAGATGTGGCAAACTGGAGTAAGAAACAGAGAACGCCTCCTCTTGAATGGGAATATATCCTTATTTGTTCCTTTTTGCTAGTTCCTAGAAGTTCCAAATAACGTCAGTAATTCAGCACACTGGTCTCTTGGGCCACGGCATGTGAACTACTAAGGCAAATGCTGCTCAAGCTTGTCTGCTGTTCAATAGCAAGGACTGTCAGGATATGTGCATGACACCTCTGCAGCATCTATCTGATTATGTGAGTGACTTCTAAAGCTGTTTTACAATTGCTGTTTTGTCTGTCAGTATTCGTTTTTCTTCCATTGTATGTGAAGACCATGTCTCGGATTGATCCTGTCATTTTAAAGGGCTGTCCCAATTTGCATGGAGGAACACCATGGATATTCTGCCAATCTTGCATTTGACTTGAAACTCAGTTGGGGCTTTAGAAGCATGTTTCCATGTGGCACTCCAGAAAAATACCTTCTAGGGCTCCCAGACTGGTTGAGGTACAGCTGCTGTTGATATCTTTTGAAGGACGGAGCATCTCTGCTGGCTAGCATTAGGCCCTGTTACACTCCTGGACAGGGAGGTTCGTGCAGGAAGAGCATCAGCTTTTACCCTCTTTACCTACAGGGAGAATAAAAGCTCCAGTTGCTTATTTCCTCATCGGTTTGCACTAACGGCACAGTAGAGCCCTTGGGATTCACCATACCTGCGGCTGTCATACTAAAAGGAACAGTTCTCTCTGCATTGGAAGATGAGCAAGTAGAAGCTGTGTTGACTCCATAATTTTTGGATAAATTCCTACCAGGGCTAGTCTGTTCCTCCCAGGGAATAACTGGACTTTATAGAGAAAAAGCTTTGAAAACCTTGCTACAGTCTATCATTTCTTCATTATGAAAGTGGTAGGCTGCAGCTGTTACTCTTTTTTTTTTGTTTGTTTGTTTTACTGCAGTAGAAATTAGTAAAGCTATGTGAATCTTTTGTGGCCAATGCCGGATTAGCACTTGAGCATCTCTCACTAGAGAGGCCATTGCTGCCCAAGGAGCTTAGTCTACACGAGCAAGATCTAGAAGGGCATAGACATGAATGCCAATAACTTACCCTGTTCAGCTGCCCAAGAGCAGTGCTGGCATTCAGCAGTTGCTGCTTAGAAAGGTCTAAGTACCAGTTTTCTCCATTTCATATTGCAAGCAGCAGTCCCCTTCCTGCTGATGAAAGCACAGCATTTAGCAAAAATGTCATTCCTTAGCTCTTTGATGAACTTTCTACCTTAAGGCGTTAAACTTCCCTCTTGGATGTTAAGCAAAATTCACTGTACTGGGCATTCCCTCTAGCAGGAATTATTCAGGTGCTGTTGTCTTTTTCTCTAAAGGTCATAATTTCTACCCCAATGTTTTTCCTGTACAGGTCCATACATCCTTTACTGCTGCAGAACAGAAAAGAGAAAGTTTCCAGGCTGTAGATGTTTATATGTATGATGGTTGTGCCCAAGCATTACACCTGTGACTTTGGCCCTGCTAGATCAGGCACCCCCTGAGACAGAGACCATCCCTTCCCTGCTGAGACTTTTCAGAATAGGGATCTGACCCTGTATGCTGACCCTTGCATCTTTACCAGGTCACTCTGGTGCACTCACCTGGGTGGGCTTGGAGATTGGGTTATTAACTCAAGAGGGGAGCCAGCAGTGGGGTGCAGCAAGAAGCAACCAAGGAAGGAAGGCCAGGCCAACAGGAGCAGCAGCTCGAGGCCCTAAGGATGAGCTTATGGCTCAGCGTAAGTCCAGTTCGTGTCCCACTGGGGGAGACCCTTGTGTAGGGATGTTGGATTCCTGGGAGAGCAATGTACGAGCATATCACAGCCTGCTGTGACAATTTGTTCGGTCTATGTCTGTATGGCGATACATGTGCACACGTGTGTATGTGTACATATACGCACACAATGTGTGGTGCTTCAGTAGTTTGTACCTAAATTAAAACGTGTTTTAAAGCTGTGTTTACGTGTCTCTTTCTAAACATCTGTGAAGGCCCTCTTGGGTGGCACTGTTAGTTTTTGTACAATAAGCAATCTGGTTGTATGAAGTAATAAATGTACATGTAGAGTCTCTTTGTCTCGCTCGGGTTGGGCTGTGAATGTTTTGCTGGCAACTGTTTCCAAAGGCTGCCACACAATGCAGATTTTTTCAGCATGTAACAGTGGTGTTGGATTCACCGAAGTCCTGGATGAAGAGCAGTTAAAGCAGAGTCTGGTTTTTTTGGATAACGCTGTCAGCAATGCTTTGCCTCTTAAATTGGCCTTTCATTGCCACAAGCTATAAAATGGGGAATGCTCCAATGACCGGCACACGGAAGGAGGGTGGGGGAGAGGAGAGCGGAGGCCCCAGCAGATGTTCAGTGTTAGCACCTGATTTGGACCTCACAGGGCTGGCCAGCCTTTTTTATTACTTGCCCCTGAGCTGGAAGTATAATCAGGCTCCAGAGAAGCTATATCATCAGCTGCCTGCTAACCAGACGTCTTTCAAGAGCGAAACTTCTGTTAGGAAAGAGCTTTCAAACTTGGAAAGAGACCCCAAGTCTCTTGGGACTGAGTTGATTATTTGAATTTTCTAACTAACTTCCTTATGAAAGTATGTGTAGTTTCCAGTGTTTCATAATGCCTCAAGCATGAAAGAGCGAGCAAGGGAAATTGCTGATCAAGGGATTTCAGGAGAGGTCAAATCTTTGCATAGAAAGTTCAGCTCACCCCGGTTTAAAAGAGACTGTGAAATACAAAGGTGCACTGACTTGTTCTGATCATGGTAAAGATGAAAGAGCTTGTGTGCTCTAAAGAAGTCCTCCATCAAGCAAGCAAAGACTTAGCTGTACAGTCCAGGCACAAGGAGGTGGAAGCAGCAGAGGAAATAGTGAATTTCTTTTTGTCTGTTTTTGGAATAAATTACCCTGCATCAGTTTGTGGACTGAGAATTTTTTCGGATCTGTAGTGACAGATAAGAACATGATGAACACGCAGGTGAAAGTGCTACCAAGGAGCAAGCAAGGAGCCTGGGAGTGCAGATTAACTTGCTGCTGTAAAGCGGGCGTCAGCACTGTGGCAGCAGCTCCCTGTGAGCCGCCCACCGAACAACGCTGTCAACCCAGGCTGCAGCCACGCTGGGCAGGAGTAGCCTCGGTAGCCCTCTGATGGAATAACACCGACTGCGTAAAGCCACCCATGTTGGTGATAGCGAAGGCAGAGAGATGCTTCGATTCAGAGAATGTGGCACACTGTCTTTTTCCCGGCTCGCGTTGTGTTTCATGAGAGCACTGTGCAACAGCTTGGCTGTGGCTGCGGGTGCCTCAATCACCCGTGTTTCAGAGCCCGACTTCCACGCGAACCGTAGCGGACAGAGCTGCAGCAGCAGGGATGTTCCCACCTCCCACAGCACAGGGGCATTTGACCCTCTCTGTGTTCTAAGCCAGCCTGGTTTTATATGCTGGTTGTGTCCTGTTCTTCTGACCCACTTACCGCATACACGGTTGTTCAGTACCTATAATAGAGGAGCTCCTTTTGTGCAATACAGAGCTGTCTTTTGATCAGCTAAAGCGCCACGCTCCTACGTGTCTGCACCTAGGTGTCTTGGAAAGATCCAGGCAATTTTCCTCTTCTTTAGAAGGCCCCAGCTAGCATTAAAAGCATAAGGGATGAGGTGTCTTGGCTAGCCTGGTTGCCCAGTGCAAGAACACTTACCTCAACAGCCAAGGAAGTGCCACAAGGAAAGTTCTGAAGAGGCAAAGTGTGGGGATGTTCCTATTCCTACTGCGCGGGCAGGGTTAGGGTCGTATTGTGTCCAAGCTCGATTTTCTGGCATTTGTGTGTTTGTGACTTCTTTGTTGTGGTAGGAACATTTTTCTCTGAGTTAGGGGGAAGCCATGGGCTTTTTGTTCAGTGTCTGGGTTAGGGTTTTGGGGATCCCATGATCTGGTTGGTACATGAAGCTGCTGAGCCTGTGCCCAGCATGCTGACTTTTGGAGGAAAGCATCATGCATCCTGCTTGGCTGTCTGGCTGTACAGTAAGTAGTGCAGCTTAGTGCAAAGTCGCTTAAATATAATATTTAGAATATTAGTTTGGCAAAGAGAGAAATTCCTACTACCGGATTACGACTGTGTTGGTCCCATTAGTGAGCAGTCCCTTGCATAAGTTGTTCAACTGATGTAAACGAAACTGTCTTGAAAGTACGAGGTTTTTGAACTTGACTTTGGAGAGCAAGAAAGGTAGAAAAATATTTGCCTAGAGGAAGATACCGGAGTACCCAAGATGTTGGGAGCTGAAATTTCGTCTTTTTGTGCCTTTCCTTTTTGTCTAGCAATTACACTGCTGGGTTGTGCTTTCTGGTTCCAATTTGTTTTGAAATAATTACCATTGTTTATCCGTCTCTCAGACAGCCTTTGCAGATGAACTGGTTCCACAGAGCCCTCTTTTGCTTAGCGGTTGGTGTTCTTGCACAGCGTGTTGTGTGACATCTAATTGAACGGGCTGATGGCATGAGATCTTCCTTGTGAAGTAAAGGTCACCCGAATGGTGAAGGTGAGAGGAACTGCACTGAATACCAATTGGACTGGCGGTAACAGAAACCATAGCAACTCTGCACAGCATTTATAAATATAACGGAGAAAAAAAAGGGAATAACCTTAAGGAGCTGCTGACAACACTGCAATATGCATGTTGATAAAAACGGTGCTCTTTGCATCTTTGCCAGTGAGGAGAACGTATGTAAGAGGGTGGAAGTGGCTTGGTGAACAAAGGAAACCAACTGCAGGCGCTGCCGACAGGTTTCATCGCCCAGCCTTGCTGCTTAAAAACATGCCAATCTCCAGGGCCGGTTTGTTACGGCCACTACAAAACCTGCCTTTTACGTAATCAAATTTGACTTCCTAATAGCTTTCTTCCCATCTTGAAATGTCTTCAAACTTTGGGATATGCTGGGGCCAGAGTGTTTTTGGAGGGCTAGAAGAGTAAAGGGATGTTAACAGTGGTGTGTTTCTGTAGGGTCCTAGGGCTCTGTTGTGCTGGGTACCGTTCGGGTGCACAAGAAGAGATGCTCCAAATGCTTATGGGGAGTTGAGGTGGTAGTAGGATGAGGAGAGAGGTGGAGGTGAAGTCACCCAAGGTCCTGGGGTCAGTGGAGGAGACAAAACTGTCCCTCTGACTCCCAGTTCCTGATCCTAAAGCATACAATAGTGTTTTTCAGTTGTTTTTGATTTGCAGCCCCCTAGCATTTTTTCTACTGAGGCCGAAGATCCCTGTATTGCGAATTAAACACGGCAAGTTTGTTTTTCTTAAATACCTTCTGCAGACCCTTAACAAATAGCCCGTGGTGCTCTGGGGGGCTGCAGATGATCGTTTGAAAAGCACTGGCCCATGTCATCCTAAGCTTGCCTGAATTTCTTATGGAAGGGAGTCTATAATGGATGCTGTTGATTTTATTTTCTTCTTGTTAGTTTGCTCAGAAAGATGAAGCTCAGTGAATGCGAGGTGCTTCTGGGGAGTTTATTTACAGTGTGTTTTTTTCTGTGCAGATTAGCATTTCATCAGCATATGGCACAGCCATTTAAAATAAATATTTGGCTTTCCTTAATTTATGCTTATGTAGAAAGGTCCCTGAGTATGCATATCTATCCCTCTGTTGTATCTAATTAGACATTTCTACCGCGGTGCTGGGGGACCGGGCTCCTTCCCCCTTGCCGAGGAGCTGAGCGCTGCGATTCACGCGCTCCTGCCCTGCGCGATGGATCCACACGCCTGGGCCTGGGGGGAGCGGGGCAGGCCGCTGGCCCCTCCGCTGGCAGGGCTGCCAGCAGCACACCGGCAGCGCTTCTGGGTCAGCCTCCCTCTCTAGATCCTGGGAATTTAGATTTATTTAAACTGGGAACCCGCCCAGCTTAAGCAAATGCTGGGCGCCCTGCCCGCGCTCACCTCCTTCACCCGCCCGGGCAGCTGTGCTTTTGCGAGACGCAACCCAAGCGAGGCGTGCGAGAGCAAACAGCTTCGGCTGGGGAGATGCTGGAGGAGGAGGTCAGGCAGTGGCAGGTAGGACGCACGCCGGGCTGCGTCCCTGTGTGCCCGCCCGGTCCAGGCAAGGGAAGTCAATGGTGAGGAGAGGGAAGAGCACTCCCCCAGATACGCAATACGGACGTAGATGGGAGAAGAGCAGGAAACTTATTTTAAAACAAAGGAACGGATGAAAAACTAATCAGTTTTAAGATGGAGTAGAGCCCACCGCAGCCAGTGACCCAGGAGGCCTTTTCCAGCTCTGTGGCATATCCAGATGTTTTGTGTTCTCACAGATGGTTTGGAAACTTTCTACTAGTTTCCAATCTAAATAAGTTCACACTTGATTTGTGTCCATCTGATCTTGTGCTAATGCTGTCTTCTAACAAATAGTTCTTATTCCCTGGTATTTATCCTCCATCCCTGAGTGTATTTATAGAATCATCATATAAAGCAACACCTTGTGCTTTGTTAGACTGTACAACCTCCTTCGGTCTCTTTTATAAGACGGATCCTCTTCAGCAACCTTTCTTTCCACTTGAGCCTGTTTGTTTTTTTAATAGAGATCACCAGAAGTGTGCACGATGGGTCCATAAGCCGCACACAGCAAGTTACCCAGTAAGGCAAGGAAAAAAAGAAATTGCCATTACAGTATGTTGCTGTAAATCAAGCAAATAAACCACGTATTTGGTTGTATGACCTACAGGAGGGCAGAAGGCTTAGGTATATTGTTGTTGCGCAGCAACTAGGGCTCATTAGGGAACTGAGACGATCGTAGGCAGTGGGATACACAGGGAAGGGGGGAAGGTGCAGGAGCTCTCCAGGTGATGGCAAGAGAAAAGATTTGGATATTCTGTTCACAGGGGGTGCAGGTAGGTGCACCCACACGGTTTGAGACCACAGCATTTCTGGGGATGTTTGGATGCTGCCCAGACAAAGGGGAAGAAGAGATTTGGGACCGGCTAACAAGCTCCAGGAGTAGCACGGGCAGCACTAACCAGGGCTGAGTGTGAGTGTGGAGTGACAGGGTGGATCACATCTACCTTCTGCCCGTCTCCCTGTCCCTGCCTTTCTCCTGTGTATGCACGGAGCCCAGCCAGACCTGGGTTCTCCTGGCGCTCACACCCAGGTCCCCACTGCCACGAGTACCCCGTTGCTCTGTGCTCTGGTACATGGCTCCCCAGGGCATGCTCCTTCCTCTCAAGCTGTCCAGAAACAAAAACTGCAGCCTCCCAAAGGGAGCTGTTAAGCGTTTGGCACCAGAAACCCTATTATACAAAAAAATGAACCTACTTAGATTGAGTCTGTTCAGCAGATTCCCTTCATATCTGGTGGTGGTAGTTACAGCCAAGGTGGGAATAAAGCTATTGCGCTCCCGCTCCTCAGGGACGGGGATGGTTCCGTGGTTTTTCAGTCATGTTGCTCTGCTGGGACTGTGCGTGGGTGTGCCGGCAGCCCGCAGCGGCTGCGTGTAGACATCCACGGTTTCGCTGCAGAGGGTTTGGGGACCCTGGGAACATGAAGGCTTTGCCTCTCATTAAAGACCCAGCAACTCTGCTTCTCAAAGACTTCTTCCAACTAGAGGTATTTTATACCTTGTTTCAGCTCTCAGACCTTCTGCTAGGAGTTACCTGCAGGCCGCCTGGCCAGAATTTTCCTAGTGGTGCAGAGCAGTTTTAAGAGGACAAAGAAATTCTGTCACACTTAAGAAAACAATGCTTGGCTGGATTTGGTAACGGACAGGAACAAACTTGTGTCTGGATGCACCTGACAGAGCCCACCACATGGCTTCCCAAAGGGGTGTCATGCTTGCTTGAGACGGTGTTGAACATAACTGGGGAAGGATTGTGGGACAGGATGGGGAAGAGACTGGTGGCAGGAGTTCCTGCTGCTGGAGCGAGTCTCGGGATCATGATGCAACTGCCCCTGTTAGGATCCATGGCTGCTCTAGGGGCCTGAGTTTGGAGCTCCTCGTGCCCACTTGCAGATATTTGTGTCTGAGCTGGTCACCCAGACTCCCTGTAGAGTCAGTGGAGTGAAATGGGTAAACTTAGGATGAGAGTTACCTGATGCATCTGAGATGCCTTCTCCAGGATCAGATGAGCAGGGCCTCCAGAGTGCCATTTATTATACAGGGAGTCAAGGGGAAGCAGTTTAGATGACGAATTTTGGGTGAGAAGAACCTCTCTCTGTTGGTCTGTATCTCCTCAGTGCCCCTTGCCCTCACTTTCCCACCAGCATTGCAACTGGGTGGTTACCTACCTTCAGATGTCCCGTGGTCCCTCAGTGTCTTGGGTACAGACACAGAGCACACACACCCGTAACCATCCTGGTATCTAAGTCGATCCCAAGCTCTGTCTCAATGCAGTCCTCCTGTGCAGATGGTTAAAACCCCTGCTTGGTCCCTGCAAGGCTTGTGGTTTTAGTTTTTCCCGAACCAAAGTTAGCCCAGCCTGGCCAAGTGGGACCAGCACACTCGAAGCAGTGAGACTGAGTTGGTAGCATGGAAGCACGGAGGCTGCGCGCCTTCATCCTGGCCCTTCCTGGCAAACACCATGAGCAGGGGGAGATGGGGCAGGACAGAGACATTTTTCTAGGGGAGCTGTAGATGCTGGTACTAATTAGGCAGGATCTGCCAGGAGACAGCAGAGGGGATTCTTCCTTTAGCAAGAGAGAGGAAGGCATGGGAAATTTGGGAGTTATCAAGGGCCCAAGGAAGGCTGAACACCCAGCGCTCTGACTGTTGTACCGATGCATCCTCACATAATTTCTGCAGCATCTTTCCCTCGGACCAATGCATCCCTTGGATGCTGAAACACAGTCACCTTTCCCTCAGACCACTCCTGCCCAACAGTTGCCAGTGGATCTGCTGTGCAGGTACGCTGGGCAATGGGAAGGGTGGGGGACAGCCTGGCTTTCGCACGTAGCATGGCCCGGCCAGGGTCGGCAAGTGGCTTTCTGACAATACCCTGCAGTGCAACGACCGGTTTAGGAGAGGTGGTAAGAGATGGACACTGCCCATGTCTGTTCCTTCCTTAACAAAACTTATTAACAAATCTGAGCCTCAGGAGGGGAGGACAAGGGAGAAGGGGGTGTTGGAAAGAGGTGTTTCTTTGCACCATGCTTTATTTTATAAATCTGTCCTGCGTGGCTTCTTCTGGTTGCCTGTGAGGCTGGGAAGCCTTTTTTCCCTCTTTGGTATATAACTTTTGGCTCCTTCCTCTCAAGCTGTGGAGTTTTGGCAGGATATAGGCAGGCTGCACTTGTGCTCCAACCAGCAATAAAATCATTTGGGTTCATGTGTTCTCATTCACCCTGGCAAAGGGGATGAAGATTCAGGAGAGGAGGTGCTGAGTGGTGTACTTGAGGAGAGGCATGAAAACGGCCAGGTCTCCCCATCCTCCAGGCTGTGGTCAAGCTCATTTCCAGCTAGATCTACCCTGCACCGGGCTGAGGGTGCTCTTGGAGAAGGAGATTGGAAATAGCGTTACTTACACCAAATGCACTAGAAGGGAGATGATGAGTGTGCTCTGACTGTGGTCTATGCTCTGAGACAACAGTTTATATGGCTTTGGTGGTTGATTTGTGGTTTCTCATAGCTGGTCAGTTTTGCTAACGTGGTAAAACCAATCCCTAGATTTGGGTTACAGAAGGACTCAGACCCCGTCACCTTCTCCTGCTTGGACAGATGGTTGTGCTCTGCAGCTGGGGTAAGGTAATTCACCCCAGGAATCCCCCTGCTACTGCCGAGAATTGGTTGCCCTCTTGTCTCTCCTTGCAGAACACTAGATTTTGGTCTCTTACAAGAGATTTGAGGCTGATTCACAAGAGTGCTGGAAACATTTTGTGGCCAGTGATGGTCTGTTCTCCTGGCCTAAATATTTATGGCCAGGCTGCACACTCCCGCCTGTCTTCTCCTGGCAACGCAAACCCATTTCTGAAGGAGCTGTGGTATCTTCCCTTCCCTTCTGTATGCCAGTGATCCTCTGGTCCTGCCCAGCGAATACTTGTAAAGCATGTACGAAGACTTTCAGCCTTTTGGCTCTGCTTAGCAAGTCCACGATGGAAATTAAAGCCGGCCACCAGCAGAGACATCAGAGCTGCTGAGTGAGCTGCTGGGAATGAAATAATGCCGCCTGGTCTATGGACTGATTCTTTTCTTAAGGCTCGTTATTTGTATTTTCCCAGGCCCTCTCTTGTAGCTCGCCATGAAACCTCGAACACCAGGGCTGTTGCCCACAAGATCAATCCCTGCGCCAAACGCACAGGACACAAGGGAAGGCTGAAGCCAAGGGAGGAATTAGCTGCACATGGTGGGGGGCTGCAGTGGGAGCCCCAGTCGAGGAGTGCCTTTGCCGTGTTGCTCAGGACTCTCCTCCTGGACCACATGCTTCTTGCTGGGCTGCCTGCTCCCACCCGTCTGCCCTGCAGTGGGAAAATGCACAAACCCACTAACCTCGCTCTTCTCGAGCCAGGGGACACAGGGTCCCATTACAGGGATGTGCTAAGGAAATTGATCTTCCTGTGGGCACAGCATCTCCTCAGAGACCTGCGGCAGATGAGTGGCCCGGTTGTGCGAGGTGCTGGACAGGCATGCGGGGAATGACCACCCCAGCCTGAATGAGAAACCTGGGATGCCAGCCAGACAAGCTGAGGTGGGCAAAGGAAGAGGAGAGGGTGGCGGTGGGAGATCTAGCATGGACGTGGCCAGGCCGTACTGATGGCTCATTACTGTCCTCGATGCTCGTTAGCAGACCTATGGATGGTGTCTTCCAAGAGGCTGAGATCAAACGTGGCCTTTGCTTGAAGGAAGCTGTCCAGACCACTGCCATGGGATGGCTCGTCGCACGGCCAAGCAGCTCCTGGAGCCGGCTGGGGCACGGTGGGGTGCGTGCAGCTGGGCAGGGCTTTGCCTGCTCTTTGTGAAGGTAGGGCTGGCACCGTTTCCATTTGCTCCTCAAGAGAGATGGCAACGTATCTCCTGGCTCGGCTTCCTGAAAGATTTCTGCTCCCACCAGGCTTTTTCAGCTGCTGTTGCTACATGGCACAAACCTGGACCACTTGCATCTCTGGGAAGCTCTGCTCTTCATGTTCAGTTTTACCTTGAGACAAATTCATTTTTTCCATGAGAATGAGTTTATCATGCTATGAAACAAATGTTTTAATATCTCCTCCAGTCTCTCAGGACTCATTATGAATTTACATTTAAGTCTTGTTTTTTATTTAAGCCTCAGAGTTTTCTGAGTAATTTTCCTGTACAGAGAGGAATATGCAGCTATTGGGTGTGCAGAACCCGCTTTCTCAGCCAGCACTAGTCCCTTGAACAGGGTTTTCTACACTGTGTACGCGGAGCTTATAACCTCTTTGATTTAGGGCTCCTCGGGATACGATGCTTGCACCAGATTGGTAAATATTGAAATTTCTTAAGCCACACAGAGGCTGCAGAGCACAAGAGCTCAGCTGGAAGGGAGTCAAACTCCTGCTGAGCTCTGAATTCTTGAAGATCACTTGACTCCTAGAGCCAACAGAAACCTCCCGAATGTGGCCATCTGCAGAAATAGGACCTTAAGAGAGAAAGAAATCATCGGGGAAAGAAAGGGCTTGAACTGCTTTCGAGATTCCTAAGCACTTGAGGAAGTTTTAAGAGCTAGAAGTAGCTTAATAGTTGTTTTACATGCCCAGCAGCTTTCAGTTTGTGCATCTAGCAGCCATAGCTGGGGGCTGGATGCAGTTCCTGGCGTCGGGGCTGGGTTCAGGGCATGCGGCTCTAGCTCTGAGCAGCTTTAGCTTTAAAGCAACTGCAAAAGTTTGTGTGCAAAGTGCTGACTGCAAATATCCACCAGGAGAAAAACCAAGAGGAATGTGTATGCGCCAGGCTTGTTTAGAAACCGCAGATGATTTACAAAGTGAGCTTAATTGGAAGTTTCTCTTTGCGGCTTTCTGACATGTTATTTTTCTGATGCAGACGTGTAGGAGCCGTTTAAAAGGTCCGCGTTTACTAATGGGGAGTTGCGTAATTGGGGATATATTTATGAAGTGTACATGTGCGGGACAGGGAAGTGACTTGAGCAGCAGCAGCAGCAGCAGTGCAGGAAGGGGCCGGGTGTCTCAGGGCATCACCAGCCGGGTGTGAGGGACCGGCGTCCTGCTCTCCTGGTGGAAGAAGGGGCCTCTGGTCCTCGTCCCCTGGGCGTCTGTCCCCAGTCCTGGCACTGCGGTTAAGAGAACGCGGGAGATCTGAGAGCCTCCACAGAACAGCAGTAAGCAGCAGAAGAGGTGCAGTGAAACATGGTCCGGGGAGGAGGATGCTCAGAATGAGGGTCGCTACATTTTAAAGAAGAAAACTTTAAGGGGGTTTAACTCAATAGTTTAAAAAAAAATCTATTTTTTAAAAATCTATTTTAAAAAATCTTAAAAAATCTAAAAAGGAAACTATACTAAAATTTGTGAAGAGGGAAAGGGTATACCCTTCTTGGTGTCCACTGTGGGTAAGGCAGAGGGAAACAGGCTCAAATTAAAATATGGGATATATGTGTTAAACATAAAGGGAAAGAATACGAACATCCCCACAGTCAAAAATGGAAGTCTCTCAACAAATGAGACCCCATCCCAGCGAGCTGTGTCAGAACTACAAACTGTCCCCGACGAACGGCACTGGAGGAGCCATTCTACCTCTGAGCAGGGGAGTGGACTAAGTGATCTTCCAGACCTGGTCCTGATGAGTTCTGCCATGATTTGGGCTTTACAACCTTTAACCCCTTCTCCTGTACACTGAAGACATGAGTTATGAGCTGCTTTATGGAGCTGCTGCTGGCACCCACCGGCAGAGGCAGTGGGAAAAGTTCAATTTCAGGAGCCTGATGACATTTTTCTCACCAGGCGGGATGAGCGTCTCTGGGTATGACCCTGCCGGCCAGAGCACTGCTGAGTGGAGATACCAGGTCTGGCCAGGGCACCGGCGTCCAACCCCCGGCTCCACGGTCCTGGAGGTGTTCCCATGGGAGCAGCCTCACAGCCTCCATCCTCATACCCGTGTGTGTCCGAGAGCCTCAGTTCTCCCTTCCCAGCCTTAAAAGTGACCACTTTGCTGACTAACAGTTTATTAATACGTTAGGGGACTGAGTTGCTTCCCCAAGGATTTTGTCCAAGAATGTGACGGGCAACCAGAAAAAAGGGCATATGAAATTGAATGTGCAATTTTGTTTCTGTGAAGCTGGATTCTGTCACCTCCCAGGTTGTATTCAGGCAAACTCCCCTTGATTTCCATCCCCCGGGAGCCCCTGCCTCTCTCCTGACATGCAGAATTAGCACCCAAACGTGACTCGAACCTCAGGAAATGCAGTACCCATCACTCACTTTTCACGCAATTTTCTTCTGAGGGTTAACATCGTTACGGTTAAAAAGTATGCCTGATTTATAATTCAGCTCAGCGTGTTCTCCAGTGCCCATCACTGTCTATCTGTGTGCCATACTCAGACTAAATTTTTAGTACCCCCTTAGCATCCTGTATTTTCTCTCCACACATGTACTTATACACATCATCAAATCACTTCTCAGTTTTCTTTCTGACAAGTTACAGAGGCTGACCTCTAGAAGTCTCTCCCTGTAAGTGGTTTTCTTCAGCTCTCAAACCATTTTTTATGGCTCTTTTCTTCACCCGCTCCAATTTTTTGATGTCCTTTTTAAAATATGGCACCTCAGCAGGATGCAGTATTCTAGTGTCAATCTGACCAAGGACGTACACAGAGATAAAATCGCCTTCTATTCCACTTCACAGTCCTGTTGCTTATACACAGAAGGACCAAATTAGCTCTTTCTGCTACAGCAGACAGAGAAATAGGTCCCACATTTAAGCACCAGAAGGCTAGATAGTGGTATTAAAAAGAGAAAAATGGAGCCGACATGAAAGCAGAATTACAAACCGGGGCAGCATTAATAGCACAGTGTGATACTAGCCTGAACACATTAGTTGAAATAAAATGCTGAGAAAACAGTTTCTTCCACTTCAGAGCCTATTGCAAGCCGACGCTGCGGTGACGGCTGCTCCGCGGTGGGCAGGCCGTGCACGCGGTGCCTGCGGATGTGCCGGGCGGCCGGGAGGAGCGCGGCGGGGAGGGTGGGCTGCTCCGGTCTTGCACGGCTGCGCTTGGGAGACCCGTGCTAAATCGTGCCACCAGGCTCTGTGGAGGCATGAGGCAACCTCCGATCTTTCCCGGGGTCACCCCACAGCTGGGTGCTGGTAGATCAGCCCTGCAAACTGTGTGGTGACACCAGGGCTCTGCGTACGTGAAGGCACCCCCAGCCCTTTGTGCTGACTTCTGCATGCAAAACCTTTCACAGGCGGGAAGGTTTTTCCTAAATTCCCTAATTCCCGTGCCTGGTGACGCTTGCTGAACACAGAGTCACTGTGTCACTTGCGGATACATTTTCAGTACACATCCTCAGCATAAGCCTCATCTTCCTATATTAGAGGCAGTGACCTGACCCCGATTGCTCTGAAATCTCCCAGGGATTCCCTGAGGCAGCTCAAGCGTAGCGTGCCCTGTGCCCAGCGGTCAAGTCTCCTGGTCTTTGAAGGCTTTCTGTGAGAGAGTTCCTTAGTCTCCTTCTTCCTCATTTCTATATCTGTAAAATAGGCTTAACAGTTTTGGGGGCTGCTGAGATGCTCAGATCCCATCCTAAGTTTTCTTGTCTAGGTGGCAGTTTGTGCTGTTGCAGACCCCGTTGGGTTGCTTCTGCTCTCACAACAATGGTGACAAGGTGTTTTCTTCCTCCCGGCTAACCTGCTGGTGCAACGCTGGGTTTTGACCCCTGGCGCTTGGGTGCTGTGGGAACCTGGACGCCGAGGGCACGCTCAGTCCTGTGCTTGCTGTGTGTGCTGCTCGTTGGACCCGTGTGGAAGGGTGTCGTTCTCTCAGTGAACGAATGAAAGCCAGGGAGAGGAGCACTGGTATAGAGAGAGAAGTGTTGGGACTGATGGACTGGAGAGAACCTGGTGGAGGGTCACCAAGATGGCTGGAGCACATGAAGTACCAGGAGACGGTGAGAGAGCTGCCCTTATTCAGTCATAGGAGGAGAAGGCAAAGGAGAGATCTAATTTTTGCCTACAACCACCCTATGGGAGGTAATAGGGAATGTGAAGCCAGACCTTTCTGGGAGGTGCATGGTGAAAGGATGAGAGGCAGAGCAGGAAACTCTAGATATAAAGCATCAGGTCAGCACCATGAGAGTGGTCAAACCCTGGCAGGTTGCCCAGAGAGGTGGTAGTGTCTCTGTCCTTGGAGGTGTTCAAACTCATCATGGCCCTGGTCAGCTTGCTGTAACTGGACCTACTTAGAGCTGGGCTGGGACCTGATGGCCTCCAGAGGTCCCTTCCAGCCTCAGTTATTCTGTCATTCTCTGACACATTTGAAGTAACCTGTGGGGCAATGGCAGCAAGATGACGACAGCCATGATCTCTTGAAATCCAGGCTATGAAGATGCCTTATTTGCATAGGAATAGGATAAAATCCCATTCTCCTGCAGCACCACTTTTATTAAAGAAAGCAGTGTGATCTCAGCCCATCAAGCAGTATTTCACCTTGGACAAGGTCAATGCACAAAGCTTTGGAGGGGTGGCTGTGCTGTTGGTGGCCCTTTGTCTAGAGATGCCCCAGATGCCCTACAAGCACTGCTGGGAGCTCTTGTAGAGGCAGCAGCTGCACCAAGGCCCTGTAGTCAGACCTGGACGCTGACGCTCCATCTTTGTGACCTCCTGGCCTGTGATCCTAATTAATGCTCAGATCGCTGGCAGTGATGACGAGAAGACTAGTGAGCATCATTAGGCAAGACTGGGGTGATGCAAGAGGGTGTATGAGGTAGGTGTCATCTCACTTAACTTCAGCCCTCGGAGGCAGGGCATCCAGCCCAGCTGGCTGACTGGGCTCTCCCTGTCGTCAGTGGAAGGAGGTGTACTCCCCTGGGATGATTCAGCTCATCCTAAGGTCTGTGTCTAAGGCTGGTGAGTTGATAGTGTTGATGATGGTATTTGGAGTTTACTGTCTTTATTGGCTACAGAGTGGAACTCTAATCAGGAGATTAAAGGGGCAACCAGCTTAGACTTGGCCAGTGGAAACAACCCATTTTGGTGTTTGATTACAGGTGTATCTTAAGAAGCCACATGGCTCCACATCGCTGGGAAGGGACCACGTCCCTGTGAGTGCCAGGCTCAGCACTGAGCCGATGTCTTGCCTTCATGGGATCAGGAATCAGAGTTGTAGATAGCTAAAGCTAGGGAGGAAAGTCCCATTCCTGATGCAGTGTGCCACTATCCTGAACTTCTGCTCTTTCAGAATCCATTTTTTTTTTTGTACGGGGGAGTGGAAGAGTTGTGCTCCCTGCTGAAAAAAGTGGTCACCTTTGGTGGAAAAGCAACACCTTAGCTGGATTTGCAGTGGCCAGGCTACCAAAGGCATCCACGTTCCTCATTCTCTCCCCATTCCTTCTTCAATTCCGCGATTCCAGACACCTCCCTGTGCCCTCACGTCTCTCCAAAATGGTATTCATCATTTCGTTTGCTGACCCTACCTCCTGTGCTAGCAGAGGCTCCTTCTCCCTCTCCAAGCACAGCTACCGCGTTACATACTCCAGAGACAGCCTTGTGACACTTCAGAAAGGCTGTCCCTACTATTCAAAGAGAGAAGAGCATATCGCTACTTGAGTCTCAAAAGCAACCTGTGTTTTGGTCAAGAAAACAACTAGTCTGGCCTATCAGTGCAATAAGACTGAGAATAAAGCCAAGAATATTGGGCTACATCTAAAAGAGATGTGCTCTGTCAGCACAAACCTGACAGATACGTTTTGTATCTGTGGAAATCTCAAAACAACATTTTGGAGGGTACCTACAAGTGCACAGGCAAACTGCTGTGCAGGAGTAGGCTGTTTCCAGGGCAGGCTCTGTCTCCCTCAGTACTCCTAGCAAAGCAGCAGTGCTGGTGACCCTGACACCCAACACGCTTTAATTCCTTGTAAAATGACATTGATGGAAAGGCAGACTTGAGCTTGTCCACAGGGTACATGAAATGAAATGTTACATACGGAAATTATTCCACTATTGCAAAGCTCTTCCTGGTTTTTAAATTTGTGATTATGCACTTTCAGCCCTGCCTAATGTTATGAAGAACGACAGCATTTCTTCTCTTGTTCGGTTTCTCACACCTTTGGTGTCCTGGTTTCAGTTGAGATAGAGTTAATTTTCTTTATAGTGACTGGTATGAGGCTACGTTTTGGATTTGTGCTGAGAACAGTGTTGATAATACAGAGATGTTTTAGTTGTTGCTGCACTACTCAAGGACTTTTCAGCTTCCCGTGCTCTGCCAGGGGCAGAAGAAGCTGGGAGGGGGCACAGCCGGGATAGTTGATCCAAACTGGCCAAAGGGCTATTCCATACCACATGATGTCATGCTCACTATATAAAGCTGGGGAAGAAGAAGGAAGGGGGGGACGTTTGGAGTGATGGCGTTTGTCTTCCCAAGTAACCATTACGCGTGATGGAGCCCTGCTTTCCTGGAGATGGCTGAACACCTGCATGCCCATGGGAAGGAGTGAATGAATTCCTTGCTTTGCTTTGCTTGCGTGCGTGGCTTTTGCTTTGCCTATTAAACTGTTTTTATCTCAACCCTCAAGTTCTTACTTTTGCTCTTCCGATTCTCTCCCCCATCCCACCGGGGGGGAGCGAGCGAGCGGCTGTGTGGGGCTTAGTTGCCGGCTGGGGCTAAACCACGACATTTGGAAAAAGGCAGTCTTTTGGTTTTAGATCATAGGGGTGGAGCCAGTGTCCTCTACCCGTGAGACTGCTTGAAGGAGGACAGATGTTAGTTAATTTAGTTCATTTAGGATGTCTTCACCAAGATTTCCTCTTCCCCCCCATGCTCCCCCTGAATTGCTACTCAATAGCACTTCAGCCCCAGTCTTCTGCTCCACACCCGTCTCCTAACTGAGATGCAAGACTGGAGAACTGCATATATCATGCTCCAGACAGCAAACTGCCAGCCAGCTCCGTCAGCAGCATGTCTGTGGGTCTGGCAGGTCCTGAAGCCACAGGTCACATGGGGACCGTTCCTTGCCAGAGCCCAGGAACTGCTCTGGAGACGGTGTCTCAAAAGTGGAGCCTAATGAAAAAACCTCTCTTCTTGCTACCATAGAAACGGAGCAGACTTAACAACAACTTGTTACTTCTCTCATCTCCAACAGCTCAGCATCTGAAGTGACTTGAGCTATGAAGATGTTGCATTAAGTATCACCCAATAGCTGGAGAAATGGGATTGAAGGAAAAAAAGAAGAGGGAACTCCCAAAGCTCTTATGAAAGCTGCTGGGCAAAGGGGAGGCTGCTGAGAAGTGGAGGCATTTCTCTGGGATGAGAAGTAAGGGAACAGAGAGGCCAAGAAGAGATTGTTGGCCAAGAGGAGTTCACTATGGACATAGAAGAAGCCCAGCAGGGTGGCTCCGAGCTTTGCTGTGACCCAGCCAGCTGCGGGACCAGCAGAGCCACAGGCTGCACCGGTACATTGCTCCTGGACAGCATTTTCCATCCAGCGCTCCATTTCTTTCTGGTAGCCACACCAGTGTGAAGCTGCATTCCCCGGGAGGCAGTGGTTCTTGCTGGAGTCCCATCTCACGAAGAGCCTGTGGGAGCCGAGGGCCCTTGGTGCCCCTCGCTCCAGTCAGCCCCGCCATTCCCAACACCTGCAAGATGGCCACAGCGAGGCAGGGCTTTTGCAGTGAGTTGGCAGCTTTGTGAGCTGAAATGTCCTCTGTCATTCAGTTCAACCCCCTGCTGCTTATGCTTTCAGGAAAAAATAAATATATATATTAATTTGGGGTTTTAATTATTTTTGCCTATTAGCGCAGCACCCGATACAATGAAAGCCTGTGTGCTGTTGCTTTTAAAGCTCTGAGACCTACAAAGGATCTGCAGAGCTCTCAGACTGGCCAGGGACTAAAGCAAGTTTTATAAATTCACAGAGATGCAGGTGGCAGGAACGGGCTCTGGCCAGCTCCGTGCTCCACAGGCAGGGAGAGCAGCCACGCTGCAATTTAATTCTTAAGGATACAACCATTGTGCAGAATAACCCAATGTGACATTAAGACACAGCCCTATCGATGCCATTCAGGTGCTTTTTACTGCTCCTGACATCTCTCTGAGAGCATCCACCACCACTCTGGGTATTACGGGTAATAGTTTTAGACCATTTTTACAAATATGTCCCCCATTTTAACTAGCTTTGATCAACCTGTGTAAAGCATTAGGACAAGCAGATTGTGAAAAACTAACAGTACGGATTAAAAACACCCCTTGAAACCTAGAAAACCATGGCAACGCCGGAGTTTTACGATGCAGCACAAGCCAGCACAAGCAAGTGTCAGATGAGGCTTGTGTCCAAAGCATTTCCTTCTCCCATCAAACAGCTGCACAGGCCACCGCAGCTGATACCCCGGCGTGGCTGTCATTTAGGGATTAGCATCTCGGGGGCTGCTGAGCGTGTCCTGAAAACCCCTGAACTTGTGCATCCTTCGTGCCGTGGTGCAAAGCTGCTGTTCCGGTGGTTTCATGATCCGACTGCCCAGCAAAAAGCTGGAGGAGTCGGGGAGTCAGGGGAGAGAAGAAGAAGAAGAAGTGAAGTCTCCCAGGCCAGGAGGAACAACGACACTTCGATGCCCTTATTGTCAACCGTCCTGACAAATATGACATTTCCTTCACTTTAGAGAAACCAAGTGAAATTTCTAGCATCAAAACTTTTGCAGCCAAACTCTGCTGATGTTGGCCTTGCTAGCTTCAAGGGCATGGAGCACGAGCGAGGAGCTTCCCTCCTGGATACTGAACCCCCCCTATATGGCAAGTCACAGGCATTTGGGTTTTATCAGTGAGGAGACCCTGTGCCTGGACACAGAGCCACCGACGACTTCCCGAGCAAGCCTTGCTGGGCATGGTGATGGTTCCTCACTGTGGTGGTATCTGCAGGTTCCTGGCAGGAGCTCCTGCAATCCAGCAGCTTAGGCTGCTGCAGTTGGAGGCTGCGGAGCAGGAAGCAGAGCCGCAGGTGTCTGGCAGCAATGGTCACACACCTGCGACACAGGAGGGACCTTGCCTGCAGACCCCATCTGACATCTTGCACTCGCTGCTGGCCATACCAGGCTGCAATCCTCTCCACACCTGCTTCTTCAACCTAAATTTGGGGCCACACAGAAGAAAGCGGCATCAAAAAATAGTGTTTTGGCAGCAGCTGCTCCAGCACAATGTCTATTCTCTTGTTACCTGCTTGCCTCTTCCTATCTCAGTGCAGCTACAGGGTGCAAAGGGAGGACATAGATAGCTGTGGCCACTGCTACCAAAACCAGAGGTAAGGTGCTCCCACGGGCAGCGCTTGGTTTGCAGTCACGTCACCTCCCTCCAGTGTTGCACAGCCACATCACCTCCCTCTGCGCTGGTGGGTCGGTGGGGAGCACTGAGAAAGGCCAGTGCACTGCGGGGGGTTGAGCTCTGTGGTGGCCAACAGGAAGCAGGGACACGTCCTGGTTTACTGGTGACGTGCCGCACACCCGCAAGCCACCGTTCCCTGTCAGTGCGGCAGGGGTAATCGCACCCCCTTCTTCCAGCCTTTGATGCTTTGAGGAGCAGGGATCCGCAGGGGTGGCTCGGGGCCACGGGGATCCCCAAGCGCGGTCAGTGCCTGACCACCCCTGTATTACAGGATGTGCAACCTGGTCATGGTGTCACCACACCGGGAATACCACAGCGGCGCTGGCAGGGAGCGGCGTGCCCACAGCCTGTGCTGCGGGCTGGGAAGGAGGTGGTGGTGGGGCAGCGGCAGGAGGAGATGGAAGAAGTCTCAGGGCACTTAGGGTCAACGCTGCACAGCACCGGCGGTTGCCTGAGCCTGCTGCTGGGCGTGCTGGGGCTCGGCGGGGACCGTGCCCCGGGGGGAGGCTGCCCGCCGGCACAGTCTGAGCGGGTGCCTGTCACGCCGAGGATGGCTCGGAGAAGGGCAGAGACGCGGCTGCCATGGTGCTGGCACAAGCCTCGTGTCTGTGGATTGTGGGTGCCGCTGTATTTTTGGCTGGAAGAGCTCTCGCAGTGAGATGGCTGGCAGTGCTGGACTGACCTCCAGCATTCACTGCAGCTCTTGCAGGATGCTGCAACAGCTTAACTTCCCCTGGGAGAGATTATAAAACAATAAGTTGTTGGTTTATATGTTTAATGTGGTAGTAAATTAGATGAGGAGCTCAGCATTTAATTGTGAAGCTCAAAAAGCCAGATATTATTCACAAGCCCTGACATCTTTTCAATGATATTTTGCAACCCCGTGGCACAGGCTGGTCAGAGCCAATCTCTTTCCTCCCGACACATCTTTCTCATAACCAGGGATGATGCTCCGGTGCCTGCGGCAAAGCCTCCAGGAATAAACCTTCCCACCGTGCCCTGCTGACACCAGTGGGATGCACGACCCTTCCGTCGGGTGGCATCCCTGAGCACTGCCGCAGCTCAGCGCACTGATGACAGCCTGCAGAGCAGTCTGGAGGCCACGGCTGTGCTCAGTACGGGCAGGGCTCTGGGCATTCCCATTTGCCCTTCTAGTTTTCCTGTTTGCCACAGATGGGTTCACCCATCCATGCCTTGAGTGAGCTGGGAATGGGCCAGATCCAGTGGTGTTGTCTGATGAAGCAACACCATTTATTTGGCTGAAGAAGTTGCCCCACTTTCTGATCTGGCTGTCTCCTGCCAACGCAGCAGCATCACCACGTACGAGACCTGTCTTTTTGCCAAAGGCCGAAGACCGTAAACCAGAGCGGGGCTGGTTTGGGTGGCACAGGTCAGGCAGGTGAGAATTACTCACGTACACGGGGCACCTTCGACAGAGTCACTATTTACTGTGCCTGTCACCCTTCCCCCTTGCAGGTCTCACCTTGCCTCCCTGCAAGCTCGTGGTCAGAAGCAGCAAACCCCACAAGCGCCTTGGCACACGGCCATCGTCCTCGCCCCCTTCCCTCCCTGGGTGGTCACACCAATTTGGGCAGCATCCCTGCTGCAGCAGCTGCTGGGGGGCTCAGCTGTGATACCCTGGTTCGGTATCACAGCTCCTGGACCTGCTCTGGGAGTTTTTGGGGTTTGGGGGTTTGTTTTGGTTTTTTTTTTTTTTTTTTTAATTTTTCCTTCCTCCATCTTAATGTGCGTTTTAATCTCATGTTGGACTTGTTGGCACCCATCCACAGAGGGCTGGGCATACCTGTAACACCTGCTCCCAGGCAACTCCCACGTGGACTGTCTATTCTGAAGCAAAAGGATTTAATTCTGAATAAATAAGTTTTGGACTAAAATCGTTTTTACTCTACCCATTCAGCCAGCTGCTCTGGAATGGTTTCTCTGGTGGTGGTTATTTTGGTCTGGTTTTCCGTGAAGATACTGGATGCACATGCAGTTTACTGAATAATGATGCTGGCACCACGAAACAGTCCCCTCCAGAAAGTTTGTTTTTGCATGACAAATTATTCACATACATGGGGTGTCCCAAGAGTGTCTCCCAAGCATTAGATGCTTCTGGCTGGACTGGGCTAGGAGCATACCTGTAAGTGGTTTTATTGTTGCTGGACGGTGTCTTTGTCTTGGATCAACCATTGTTCAGCCTGGAGAAGAGAAGGCTCCGGCAAGACCTTACTGCAGCCTTTCAGTACTTAAAGGAGGCTTATAAGAAAGATAGGGACAAACTTTTTAGCAGGGGTTGTTGCAATAGGACAAGGGGTAATGGTTTTAAACTAAAAGAGGGTAGATTCAGACTAGATGTAAGGAAGACATTTTTTACAACGAGGGTGGTGAAACACTGGCACAGGTTGCCTGGAGAGGTGGTAGATGCCCCATCCCTGGAAACATTCAAGATAAGGTTGGACAGGGCTTTGAGCAACCTGATCTAGTTGAAGGTGTCCCTGGTCATTACAGGGGGGCTGGACTAGATGACCTTTAAAGGTCCCTTCCAACCCAAACTATTCTATGATTCTATGATTCTGTGATCCTATGATTCTATGATTAGGGGTTTGGGCTATGTTTTCAGCATAGCAATAGCACTTCATAAAGAGGAAGCAGATGACAATTCTTTTCCTGTGTTAGCTTTGGCATGGGTCGGTCTTCCTCACAAAATAACCTCTTAAATTAAGCTAATGAGGTTTCAAACTAGACAGGCTATCACGGCATGGAGCGGAGGGGAGGAAGAGGAAGGTGTGACCCATCGGCATGCTCAGCAGTGGAGAGGGGTGCGCACCTAATAGCTACACAAACACACCACAATTACACGCAAAATAATCAAGTCCAAGTTGTCCCTGACAAGACTCCCCCGTGGCGTTCGCCCCAAAGAACCTGCACTGGCATGATCGCATGGGAAAGGTTGTTGACGCCCTGCTGTCTTGGGTCAGAGACCCTACAGGGACCTGAAAGTAAGTGGGGAACTCCCCAGAAGGGGACGGGAGGTGACCCATGGGCAAATGCCACCCGAACACGTCTCTGCTTCTCTGGGCAGGGAGCTGACATCAACCCACCAAGGGAAACACTGGGGCACAAACCCAAAACCCACAGCTGGCTGCTCATCAGATACTCGCTGTGTTGCGGCTGCCACCTGAGGAATGGTCCAGATGAGGGATGGTCCAGATGGTCCAGATGGTACCACAGCCCTGACACAGGCGAGGGTGCAATATGACATGCTGGACCTCACACATGCTTGTTTTGGGGGTCTTCAGGATATAGGACATGGTGGTTGTATCTGCATCAGTGACTGGAAGGTGCCCTGGGCTGTTCTTTGGCTCTGTGGCAGCTAGATTGGGGTGGCCCACACCTGTGTGATTGAGCTCTCCGTCCCTCAAAACAGTGTGGCTGCACTCAAGCTACCTACTGGGAAAGGTCCTTGTCCCATGCTACCTCCCAGAGCATCCCCAGGAAGGGTTTGGAAGGGTCATGGTCAGCATGGATGAGCCATGGTGAGCCCCTGAGGTCTAGCGCCGGGGCTAGCTGCCTACCACGCTCCCGATGCTAACAGGGATGTAGCTAACGAGTATCTGGCTGACAGGATATTTGAAGGAATATTCCAAATTTCTGTCCAGCATAGGTGCATTTTTACTTGGTTTTGTGAAAACCGCGATGAGTATTTGCAGAAGGGGTGCAAAGGGGAGAGCTGGTTGCTCGATTTACCCTGGCACCACAGATGCCGAGAGGGGCTGCTGGAAGGAGCAGAGTTCTGGCCTTACGCTAGATAAGGAGCTCTGCTTTGCCTTAAGCTGGGCAGAATCAGACGCCAGCAGACTGTCACCATTACATGAGAGGGAACCGGCCATCTGAGCAAACCACCCATTGTCCCATGAAGCACATCAGCCTGCCAGTAACCTTGAAGGCAGCCCACACCATCAAGCGAATGGTGCCGGAATCCAAAGACATTGCACGTACCGGCCTGGGACCTTCATTCCACATGCAATTTTTTTTTTGGAAAGCACTACTGACTGCCGCCTCCCCAGCGGCACGCTGGTTGGGAGGGCAGCCGGGGATACGCACTGGCAGGGGCTGAGGCTTCAAGCGTGTTAATTAATTTGTGGCAAATTAATTAGGGAAAAGAGGGAGACTGCAAGGGGCAAGAGATGGTGCCAACAAACTTTCCCCATCACTCTGCCCTACCTTCCCGGCCTTCTTCTCTGAGTGCCTGGGAATTCCGGGCTGAGCAAGACGGACAGCAGAAGTGCTCAAGCAAAAACCCGCAGCATGCATAACAAAGCTTGGGAGCTGCTGCGTTCAACACACTGCCAGTTGTGTAGCCAAGTAAATAGCCCCGGGGCACTGGTGACTCGAACACCACTTTTTCATGACTGAAAATTATTCTATTTACTGAACAGTCGTTTTACACTTGAGAGCTAAAAACTTCCTTTTCCCACCTTCTGTTGGAGATGCATGCACCTCCGGCGTGTAACCCAGAGCGAGCTGCTTCCCCGGGGGAGAGGAGCTTAATGACTCATGGAGATTCACTCTTTGCTCAGCCTGTAGGCTGTGACATCCATGCAGAAGCAGCTTGGTTCTTCAGGAATAGAGCCCCTCTAAAACCACAGAGGTCTCTGGCTTGGGGCCTTATGGCAATTGCATGAACAGAAAAGCTCAAGGACAATGAAATAAAAGCACGTCAGATGGCAGTAGCGGGCGGGCGTTTGGGCGAGGCAGTCGGTGGGTGCGCGGTGGCCAGGGGAGCATCGGTGAGGACTTTGGTTTGGGTCTGAGGATGTGTAAGGAGCCTCTGAGACGCTCCAGAGCTCCCCCAGCCTTGGGGCTGGGATTTATAACATTTCAGCCAACCTCTGCATCCCCCCTGGGGCTTGTTCGGTAATAACTTTTGGTCCTTCTCCAAAAATATGCCGATGTTTGAGGTATCTGGTTGCTCTGTTTGCCCCACATTGGTCACCCCAGCCGGGCAGTGCCCACCTCGCAGCACCCATGAGCAGACCCCCAGGCTTGGGTGCACCAACAGGGGGGTGACCTGGGTTAAGCGTGTCCCCTAGGGTAAACCCGAGCTGCACAAAACTCTATTAACGGACTTGGGGCCGTGACTGTGGGAAATGGAGACAGGCACAGCAGCCCCTTAGGGATGGGGCATGTCTTCTCACCAGCCGAGGGAAAAGGGCATCTTCAGTGGGCTCGTCTGCCAAGGAGGGCTCCCACTTCAGTTTCAGTTTTACTTTCTGAGTAACTACAATGTCTGCGATACCACTGTGAGACAGTGCTCAGCTGACAGACTGCTCAGCAGAAGCCAGTCCACATTAACTGTCCCCAGAGATCCTTGTCCCAGAACAGGAGGTGATGGGCACAAACAGAAAGAGGAGGCTCCATCTGAACGTCAGGAAACACTTTTGCACTGTGAGGGTGACTGAGCACTGGCATAGATTGTCCTGAGAGGTTGTAGAGTCTCCATCCTTGGAGATACTCGCAAGCTTTCCGGACATGTTCCTGGGCAACCTGCTGTAGGTGGCCCTGCTTGAGCAAGTGGGTTGGACCAGATGATCTCCAGAGGTCCCTTCCCACCTCCACCCCTCTGTGACTCTGAGATATGCTGCCTTGAGTTTACCAGAGACTGGGGTGTCCCAGGGGGACACTGGGCTGGCATTGCCCATCCCCAGCTGCACCATCACCACAGAGGGCTGCCAACAGCCGTGCAGCCGCAGCACCCTTGTCCAGCCATGCTGTGAACCAGGTAGGAGCCCGCCATTACCTTGTGCTAATGGATGCAACCTGATGCTTACCCCGTCCCTGAAGCAGAAGCTCCGTGTTTTTGTGTGAGCTGTCAGCGCTGGGCAGAGAGCAGCAGGGTGCAGAAGGCCGGCGATCCCCGCCAGCAGGCCTGGCAAGGCTGCGCACCGGAGCTCTGCAGGGATCTCCTGCAACAGTGAAATGAAGGCCCTCAGTTTTCAGCATTTCCCAAATATTCTCAGATGTGTATTGCTGCAGAAATACATGTCCTGGATTTTAAACATCGTGCTGGTCTCTGTTAGGAAAAGCTGTGCTGCATCTCCCAAGTGCTGTCGGACACCCAGCGGTGTTGCAGCTGAGCAAGCTCCTCGTGCCGTGCTGTACCGGGGCTTGCTCACGGCCATGCTGCTCTGCCAGAGCCCGGACCAGGAGCATGTGTGTGACATGCCTGTGGTCCCACTGGTGTGCGTGACACCTCTGGGATGAGCAGCCTCTCCTTCCCCATGTTTTCTTACAAACACGGTGGAGAACCAATGCAATGAGCTGCAGGCATTTTTCTATCCTAGAGGTGCAAAATAGCAACAGAGGTTGCCAAATTAATTGTCATAGTTAATTATTTTTCTCAATTTATTCATGCTTCAAGGGACCTCTTCCCTGCTGACTTTTCAGAGTGGAAACATGGGCTGTCTCCACCAGCCTTCGCCAGTGCTGGGGGAGTCGGGCTGTATGTTGCAGATGGAAACACGATGGTTGTGGTTGGTGTTTGCTGTCTGATTACTGCAAGAGTCAAACCCTCCCGAGAAGTATCGTACATGCAGGTAAAGCGTGGTGAAAGCCAGGTTTTAAATTCTGAAACAGACCTTAGGAGAGAGGAGACAGAAAACACCTGAGGCAGAAGATGAACCCCGGCTGTACATCCCCACCCTTGCCTTTGGTAAGGTAATGAAATTACAGCTGAAGCCAGCAGGAGCTTCCAGTCTGAGTTTGTTTGCCACACATGGGTGCTGATCACCTAACAAATTGTCTGGGTCCGGGTATTGGGAAAGAAAGGCTATAAAATCATTGCTGGGCTAAAATTGCTACCACTGACTCTCTTCACTGATGTTTCTGCAAGAGCCAGGGCTCCTCTGATCTATTTACTGAAGGATGATTTGCAGAAAATAAATCTCTAACAAGGTCGTGCCCTTTCTTGCAGCTCTGTGATGCATGAGGCAATCCTGCCCCTGCTCACTTGTTCACTTTAACGTGACAGTGGGTGTTTGGGCAGGGGGTCGTGCTGCGGACGGGGCAGCCTCTCCTGCCCGGGGGGTTGAACCCACCACACGAGGGAAGGTGAAAGGTGTTCACCCGATTTTTAGCATGGGCTGCATGGCCTTTTCCCAGGAAGAGTTCAAACCATCCCCATCAGGACCAGGACGAGGCCGGCATCCCTGCCGCCCTGTCACCCACCCTTGGGCCTGGGACCCCACACGGGCACGGGGGCTGACATCTGCCCACCCCATCCTTCCCTGCAGAAAGGCAGTAGCTTCAGCAGGGGCATCCCAAGGGCCGAATCGAGCCTTCGCCGGGCAGCTGGACCACACTGAGTCTCCAGCAGCCCCAGAAGACACGACGGACCGCCGCACTTTCCTCACTCAGACGACAGGTTACCCTGCAGAGCGGGCAGGCGGGCTCTGCGCCGAGGCACCGAGGACGGGGAGCGAGGGCAGAAGACGGTGCCTGCCACCATCTTCCCTGTGCCTTTCCTGCGCCCGCTGTGCGAAGGCCTCTGCCTCCCCCTCGCACGCGGCGTGCGTGGCGGCCGCTGTCTCCCGCGTTCCGCAGGGCGGAGCTGCCCTCTGCTGTCTCCCCTCCGTACAGCTGCCCGCTCGCTTGGAAAATCGAGGGCCCGCCCGGGTACGCTGCTCGGCAGCCGGCAGGGCTCCGGGGGAACGAGCCGGGCTTCCCTGCGACGCCACATCGACGGGTGGAAGCGTTCAGCCGTGGTGTTCTGCCGGCTGGCAGCGTCCCCAGGCTCGCTCAGCCGTTGTGCCATGAACAGGAAAGCAAAACCGGAGCCGTAAGCGCTGGGGCACCTGTGTTGCACGGAGAGGGTGAGAGGACAGAGGCGCTCGGCACCGCTTCTCAGAGGCTTCAGTGTCCCCGGATGCTCCTTATGCTTCTGGGTTTTCTGCTGTTCCTGTGTCATCCCCAGCCGCTTCTGCTCCCGGCAGAGGAGATGTGACGGAGGGCTGGTTTAGTCAGACATAAATCCAAAGTCCCTTGAATAGAATTTAAAAAGCACATTTAAATACTAGTTTTTAAAGCAAATTTCCTCTTTTGTCACAGAGGAGAATTGGTGGTGTCGTGCCGGTGCGTTCAGCAGTCAGTGTTGCATTCATTGCAGGCGAACACCAGAGAAAGCAGGAGGGCTGAATTCCCTTACACTTACCCTGCATTGCTGTTAGGATTTTGGGGTCTGGAGGCTGAGTGCAGCAGAACAACAGCAACTACGGGCATGTGGTCAGCAGAGCATCCAGCCCCGGCGTCACCACGCAGATGACAATGCTGTTGCCTCCTGTGGTCTGCATTCAAAAGAGCTGGCTGAGTTGGCAGAGCTGGTCCTGATAGCTCACACACATTGCTTGGGTGGTGACGGTGGGTCTCCAGAACCTGGGTTTATTTATTCCCTATGACCAAGAAGCCGTAGGACAAAGTCCCAGCTCCATCTGTTTCTTCCTGGCTTCCTGAAGGCTGCCAGGTCTTCTCAAGGGATTTCGCAAAGATGCTGCGAGAGATGCTCTATCCATCCATGCCAAGGAGTGAACACAGATGGGGAACAGAGGGGACAACTGTGACTATAAGCTGAGTTTTGAAGTTGCATCGCTATTTAGCTTCACCTGACACAAGGATGCAGGGTTACCCCAGGTTTTCTGTACATACAAATGTCAGAGAGAGGCTGGAATGAGATACCGGGCGAAAAACTATCTGGCTTTTTAATGCCCAGGAGGGTATGATCTCCAGCTGTGCACAATGCTAGGCCATGGCTGTGCAGGGAGAGCTCTGGAAATGTGGTTTTCGCTTATCATGAAATGATGAGTCAAACCAGGAAGGTCAGACACAGAAAAAGGCAGCCCCTGCCATGGGTTCCTGTGGGCTGTGGAGGAGCAGAGAGGCAGGAGCACTGCTGAGCCAGGGAGCGCCGGGATGCCTGGGTGAGGTGTTCAACCACAGCATCCCACGGAGATCTCAGGTCCACTATGGCATGCGGCGGCATCTCTGTGCGGGCAACTTTCTTCTGCTGAGCTTCGGTTTCCTTCTGTTTTCTCTCCACTGCAGTCCCCAGCGGGCTCACCTCCCACCGAAGCTTCCCGGGTGGGCAATGCTACGGCTTCTCCTCCAAACTCTTGTCATCCTCAAAGGAAAGTCCCCACACCTGGAGGCACCTGCAGAGCATCAGCAGCAGGAATGGAGGGAACTGGGAGTGCAGTCCGGGGGTGCTAATGGGGAAAAATAGAAACTTTATTTCTCTTGCTCAACTTGGAACAAAAATGATGATTTCAAACGGAACCACCTCCCTCACGCTTTTTAATTTAATGTGATTGATGATAATTTGGTTGGACAGCTGCAATTCTCACAAATACCTTGGTGTCATTTCGGGGAATGGAAAAAGCGTTACGTTGATTTGAGCTGCAGAATTAGCAGTGACCACTGAAGTGTATGAATAAAAATAACACTTCCAGGACAGTTTGGGATTGGAATATTAAAGGCGTCAGTGGTTGCTGCTTTCAGGAAATTGTAGATGGAGTGATTCGATGTTAAGAGTTTTAAACATAACTAGCAATACAGCAGTGTTTTAATTAAAAGTGCCCAGAAGTAATTAATTATTTTAACAATTCAAGCAGGAGATAAAAATGAGTTCTAACCCTTTTGTAAATCACTGTACTACATTGTGTTAGCAGGACGCTGTTAAGGGATGGTCTTTTTTTCTGGAGAATTTAAGTATTATTCTGGGTCTACAATGTCAAAAAGACATAGATGGGATTATTGTTTTGCCCATGATCAGACAGCAAGTGAGCACAGAGCCTGGAAGAGAATAACATCCCTCCTCCAGCTCCTGGGCTTTGAGGCCGGGGTGTCCTAATCTGGCAATTTCGTGAGACGCTGCAAAACGAGGATCTCCATGGCCCCGGTACTTTGCAACCATTTTGTCCTTGTTGTGTGTTAGAGGGAGCAGCTATAGGAGATCCCTGGCAGGGGAGACGTGGTGGCCCAGGTCTGGTCAGAAGAGACATGTATCAACATCCTTCACTGCTGAAAACAGGTCCTCAGGACAAAATCCTTTTGAGAAGAAAGAATTACTGCCATCTCCTGCCTGGAGAACCTCCACCAACTCCTGATAGCCTCTGGGGCTGGCAGCCAGTGGCAGCCTGCACGGGGTCTTGCTGTGATCGTGAACCACAGGTCCCATGTTTTTGCTGTTGCTGGAACCTGAGTCTGTGAGTGAAGCTGAGCATCTGTGTAAAAGCTTGAACGCAGGACTGTTCGCATAAGAGCTGGAGATTTGCTCCCCTCTTCAGACCTCACAGAAACTCAGCCTTCTCTGGCCTAGAGTTATCCAGAAATTACCGCGGCATGGGACTGTATATCCACATAAAGCTGGCAGCAGCTGCTGCTCTGTTAGCATGGATTTCAGAGAAGAGTCCTCCTCCTAGCTGCACTTCCCGTCCCAGAGATAACCGTAACTCTCTGTCACCATTTCTGCCTGGATGGCAACACTGCAATAGCAGAAGTGATGGAAGACTGAACAAAGACGCTATTATTTATGCATTTGTTATCCAACTCTTGTTTAGCGAAGTGGATATTTGTAGGCATTTCCCACCAGCCCTCCATAGGGAGGCACATCGCATGAAGTTTTCTACGCGTGCCAAATTTCTCACTCAGCTGCGCTCCTGCAAAGCCTCGCTCTTTTGGCTCTTTGCTCATGCTAGCGGCTATGTGTAATG